>NC_026005.2:31079370-31385380 GCF_000442705.2 Elaeis guineensis | reverse complement strand
TAGATCTGATTTTTGGAGCAAGATTGCGAGTAGAAGATGATCCAGATCCTACTCGAGTGGATATCGATAGAGCAGGCACTGCATGGCTATTTTAGAACTCGGATGTTGCTGCGATCATCTAAGGATAATCTAGTTACCCTAGAGGTATTCTCTAATCTCAAGTTTTAGATTTAATTTTATATTAAATATCAGATAATAAGAATCAGATCTAATGACCTTAGATCTAAAATAAATAGGATAATTTTTTTAAAAAATATTCCACCCCAGATCTCATTAGATCTGGAAGATCCTACAAGGAAAAAGTCGATTTTTTCTTCAACTGCTATCAGAGCCAGGTTGATGGCTCTATTTCAGATCTAATTTAGATCTAATTTTTATTTTTATTTATCTGATATTAATAATTTTAGATGTCACATCAGATATAATTGGATCTGAAATCAAAAAATTTAAAATTAAATCTGAGTAGATCTAACATGTATGAGATGCATGACTAGACTAGGAATAGTTTAAACTATGAATAGTCTTGAATTTTATATTTTAATATGATTAAAATATAAATTAGATCTAATTTATTCTCTATTTTTTGATATTATGAATATTATATTCAGATCAAAAAATAGAAAATAAAATTTAATTAATTCATAAGATTGATCTGCTGCATGCCTAGACTAGTTGTAGAATTGTTCTAGTAACTGTCTAGAATAGATTTTATATTGAATAGTTTAATTTAAATCTTATTTTTTAGATGTTACATGTGATGTATCAGATCTGAAAGCATGCTAATTAGATCAGAGTTTAATACATGAGATGTATTCAAAGCATGTATAAGTTAGATCTGAAATTATATATGTGATATGTAACTTAGATCTAACTAGTTTTGTAGTTAAATCAATATTTCTGATTAAGGTATTCTCATGGCCGTCCGTCATAAGAACAAAGTAGGATTTAAGATCCTCTCCTCCCATTCAATGGGTGTTCTTATGGCGTGTAGGGGTGCTGCGCGTTCATCCTTAATCAGAAATCAAACTTACTTTTCTGCAAAATCCTAGATCCTGAAACTCTAGGATTTATTTTACATATTTTGTTTATGAACCAAGACTTAATTAATGAATTAAGCTTATGAAATTAAATTAGGTCTAAAATTAAAATTTTAGATCTAAGTCATTTTCATAAAATTGGTTCGGGTTTGGGTAGCTCAATTAGGTCTAGCGGTTGATCAAACCGAATCAAAAGTTGGTTAGGTGGGATCATGAAAGCTAATAATTGACCAGCCTAATAGGATTAAGTCTAGGTCAAGGTCGAATCACATTCATATGTGACTCGATCAAGTTAAGCCTAATTTGGCTCAGTGGTTAGAGCCTGGATTGTAGGCTAACCCAATTGGTTCTGGTTCAATAATTTGGTGTCTAATGTAAGTTGGGCAGATGCGATCGAATGATTTTTAATTGGGAGCTACTCGACTCGAATGCGTTCTTGTCGAGTTAATGGCATATCCCTTTCACTGATCTCACTTACCTGGCCAAATGTGTCGATCCAGTTCTGATTTGAGGTGACTAATAATTCAAGCTAACCCATGCCACTAGATTAGTCATAATTGTTATGACTATATCAAGTCAAGTTTAATGAGACCTAAATTAAATCTTCTTAAAAAATATTAAGTCTAAGGTCTTCCACCATTGTGGATGTACAGGCCCTTTCCGAGGTTGATTGTTCTCGGCTGGTTACAATAGTTCAGTTGCATCGGAAAGATGCAACGATGTCCATTAGGCATTGGATGCTACGGATTAGAGGATGGGTTGTGCTTAATATTCCAGATACGGTGAGGGACTCAATTAGGAATCTAGTTCGTGCAAATAGTGGGTCTGACTTAACTAAAGATTGGAGTAATATTTCAGACACGGTGAGCTTCATAAATTAGAGATCAAATTTTGGGTGCACAATGATTAGAGAATCATTGGACAAAAGTTGTCCACTCATCGGTTGACCCATCACCAATAACTATTAGGTGAGGTGATGAGCCAGTCAGTGAGACCGCACCACCTACTAGAAATCACTAATCACGGAGATTTTCATATCTCTACCTAGGGAGTGTAGGGATCTGAAAAAATAGTGAGAGTCTAATTTGTTTAAAAATGAAACTCTTAAATAAATTGGTTAAGTCTGATTACAAAATCTAACTAGAAACTTTTGACTCTCTATAGGAAACATGTCTACGTCCAACCGCCTGACCAAAATACTAGACACCTACAGATTGACTGGATCCAATTTCAAGGACTGGTTAAAGAACTACAGAATTATTCTGGGTTTCGAGAAACTGACTCATGTCTTGGACCAGGACCTACCTGCCATGCCAGCACGTCCGACTGCTGAACAGAGAGCGTCTCTGAAAAAGTGGATGGATGAAGATAACAAAGTCAGGTACTACATGTTGGGTGCAATGTCTGATGATTTGCAGTGCCAGCATGAGAATATTATGACTATCCGCCAAATGTTGGCTCACCTACAAGAGTTGTTTGGTGAACAAAGTCGCGCAGCCAAGTATCAAGTCTGCCAAAGACTTTTTAAGGCTAAAATACGTGATGGGCAGTCAGTCCAAGATCATTGTTTGACAATGATCAAAGACCTTGAGGAGCTTGAGAAGCTCGGTATCATCTTAGACAAGAATTTTCAGATTGATGTGATCCTTCAGTCCTTGTCCGATGCATATGGTCAGTTTATCATGAACTTCCATATGCATAAGATACAGTGTACCTTGACTAAGTTAATGAACATGTTCGTTACGGTTGAGCTTTCTTTAAAGAGTTCAAAAGGCTTAGTCCTTACTGTGGAGCGAACTTCTTCCAAGAGAAAGTCTTTTGAAAAGAAGAAGAAGTCTGCGAAGAAGCAGAAGATGGATGGAAGAAGAAGAAGACGGAACCGAAGAAAAAGGCTGCTGAAAAGAAAAAATATTTTCACTGCAATTCAGATGGCCATTGGAAGTGGAACTGTCCTCAGTACCTGGTCACCCTGAAGAACAAGAAGGATGGTCCTTCTGGAGGAATGCTCGTTATAGAATCTAATCTTACGATTTTTTCTGCATCCAGTTAGGTACTTGACTCTAGTTCTAGTGCTCATTTGTGCACTTCTATGCAGGGTCTTGAGGAGAGCAGGAGGCTAAGGGATGGGGATATGATCCTACACGTCGGGAACAGAGCAAGAGTTGCTGCTGTGGCCGTGGGAACCTACCCTCTGCGATTACCGTTAGGATTAGATTTAGTTCTTAGAGATTATTATTATGTGCCTGCAGCAAGCAGAAATTTGATTTTTGTTTTATGTTTAGCACAAGAAGGCTATGTGATTAGCTTTCATAAGAACTATTGTAACATATTTTATGAAAATAATAAAGTTGCAAATAGTTTTCTTATTAATGATCTCTATCAGCTACATATTGATGTATCTGTATTTCATATCGAGCAAAATGTGAATGTCATGGGAATTAAAAGGCCTAGAGATAGTCTAAATGATAGGTATCTGTGGCACCTAAGGCTAGGTCATATAGCGGAAGACAGGGTTAACAAATTGGAGAAATCTGGGATACTAAGTCCGTTGACTTTCGAGTCATATCTAGTTTATGAATCATGCCTTCAAGGCAAAATGATCAAGCTCCCTTTTACAGGACATAGAGAAAGGGCCCCAGACCTACTTGCCCTAGTATATACAGATGTGTGCGGCCCATTTGATATGCCGGCTAGAGGCAACTATGTCTACTTCATTACCTTCACCGATGATATGTCTAGGTACAGATATGTGTTTCTAATGAAACACAAGTCTGAAGCCTTTAAAAAGTTCAAAGAATTCAGACATGAGGTAGAAAAACAAACAGGAAAGCCCATTAAGGTTCTTCGATCAGATTGAGGAGGTGAATACCTTAGTCGGGAGTTTCTAGACTATCTTAAGGATAATGGCATAGTCTCTCAATGGACTTCACCTGGAATGCCACAACTCAACGGAGTTTCAGAATGGAGGAACCGGATCCTATTAGATATGGTCCATTCCATGATGAGCTTCACGAACTTTCCTGAGTTTCTTTGGGGATATTGTCTCATGACAGCAATATATGTATTGAATAGGATTCTCTCTAAAATTGTTCCTACCACACCGTATGAGATATGGCATGGTAAGAAGCCAAGTCTGAGTCATCTCAGAATTTGGGGTTGTTCGGCTCATGTCAAGAGACAACAGGTGGACAAGTTAGAGTTCAGATCTTTTAGAGCTCGGTTCATAGGATATCCTAAAGAGTCATTAGGACACTATTTCTATATTTCAGAAGATCACAATATGATTGTGAATCAACATGTTATTTTTTTTGAAAAATAGTTTATTCAAGATGGTGGCATCGAAAGAATAATTAAGCTCAAGGAGAATGTCTCCCAAGAGCAACGAGCTAAAGAACCTGAGGAATCCAATCAATTAGAACCAGTCCTAACACAACCTCTTCCACCTCGTAGATCGACTATGATTTTCCATCCTCCTAAAAGGTACTTAGGTACTATACAAAAGGAAGTAGAGGAAATATTTCTCACGAAAAATGGGGTTCATGGTGATGACCCCAAGACCTATGATGAGGAGATATTAGATATCGACTTCGAGAAATGGTTAGAGGCAATGAGATCAGAAATTGACTTAATGCACTCAAACCAAGTCTGGACCTTCGTAGATCCACCTGAAGGTATTGTACCTATTAGGTGTAAATAGATCTTCAAGAGAAAGATAGGTGCAGATGGAAATGTGGAGACATTCAAGGCTAGACTCATAGCGAAAGGTTATAGTCAGCACGAAGGCATTGACTATCAGGATACCTTTTCGCCCGTAGCCATGCTAAAATCCATCCGCACATTGCTTGCTGTTGTAGCCTATTTCGATGATGAAATATGGCAGATGGATGTGAAAACGGCGTTCTTAATGGATATCTTGAGGAAGATATCTATATGGAACAGCCACTTGGTTTCACATCCAGTGATGATGATCACAAGATCTGCAAGCTGCAAAGGTTCATTTATGGACTTAAGCAAGCATCTCGGAGCTGGAATACTCGTTTCAATGATGTGATCAAAATATTTAGTTTCATCAGGAACGAGGAGGAACCATGTGTGTTCAAGAAGGTCAGTGGGAGTGCAGTTGTCTTCCTCGTACTGTACGTAGATGACATCCTCCTAATTGGGAATGATATTTTCATGTTGACCTCAGTCAAAATATGGTTGTCTAAGGAGTTCTCTATCAATGATCTAGGAGAGGCATCCTTTATACTGGGTATTAAGGTCTATAGAGATAGACCAAATAGGATGCTGGGACTCTCACAGAAGATGTACATAGAGGAGGTGCTAAAAAGGTTTAGCATGAAAAACTCCAAAAGAGGTTTAGTACCTTTTAGACATGGCATTCATCTCTCCAAGAAAATGTGCCCTAGCACACCTAGGAGATTGAACGCATGAGCAAGATCCTTTATGCTTCGACAATAGGGAGCCTCATGTATGCCATGCTATGTACACGACCTGATATAGTCCATGCTGTGAGTGTCACAAGCAGATATCAGTCGAATCCAGGGAAGAGCACTGGATTTCTATAAAATGTATCCTTAAGTACTTGAAAAGGACTAAGGATATATTTCTAGTCTTTGGGAATGAAAAACTCTAGGTTCAGGAATTTATAGACTCAGACTTTATGTCTGATATAGATGATCGAAAGTCGACATCTGAAAGTCTGTTCATTTGCAATGGTGGTGCAGTTAGCTGAAAGAGTTTCAAGCAGACGGTGATTGCTGATTCCACCATGGAGGCAGAATATATTGCTGCATCGAAAGATGCGAAGGAGGCATTCTGGTATAAGAAGTTTGCCGCAGAGCTTGGAGTGATGTCATTGGATGCCATCCCTCTTTACCGTGACAATAATAGCACCATAGCCCTAGCTAAGGAGCCAAGGTCTCACTAGAAGTCCAAGCATATCGAGCGGCGATTCCATTTGATCCGTGATTACCTCGAAAAAGGTTATGTCGAGGTTAAGAAAGTCGACTCCACAGATAATGTGGCAGATCCACTGACAAAGCCATTAGACCAGCAAAAGATCGAAGCCCACCTTGAGAAGATGGGACTTAGAAATGTAGTCCATTGGCATTAGGTCAAGTGGGAGTTTGTTAGATTTGTGCCCTAGAAGCTAGATTGGCTGACACATTCCTGTACAAATGTAAGGGCAAATTTATAATTTTGACTATAAATGAATAAAAGGGTTATTCTACTATCACATTGTGTACATTATGTCTGTGATACATCCTTTGAGTTAGTAAAAATGTTAATTCATATCTTCAAGAGTTGAAAATTTAAAACATGAATTTACATAACTAACTCATAAACAGCTCCTGACCATAGGATCATCATGAAGATGGTGATCAATTCGAAAGGTTGGTGTACGATCGCTTCCTTAGGATATATGTGTCTTGAGTCTACGGTGTGGAGACACCGAGTGAGAGTACAGATATTCATTGAGAACGAGAGTACTGAGCGTAACCACCTCGAGCAGTCATAAGAAAGTCTACTTTCTCGTCGATGACTAGCTCGATGCTGCAGCTGTGTGTCTAGTTCTTTGACCTGAGGTGCATCGACAGTTCACCTTGAGTGTGTTATAGTTTGACTACACCATAACTTGATCTCCTAGCCATTCAGAATCCTGAGGTGTATGTTGGCTGTAGTATATTCATTGTAGAAACCAGATTGCACCAAGATGGGATCTATCAACCTCGGTAGATGAGAGGAGTAGTCCTATGATGATCGAAAGATCGAGTTCTTAAGCCCATGGCTATGGCAAAGTGAAATAATGAAAAAGAGTTTTCCATTGGGATTTCACATCGGACTCGAATCGATCGATTGATTCATATGACTGATGTTGGGTTTGACGAGTTCACCTTAACCCTAATTCAGTCGGGACTCATGATAGAAGAACTCAATTACACAGGTAGCTGCACCAAGAGGTTCGTCTTCATTTCTGATGGGTTGCCACCATATACAGCTAGGTGTCACTTATGGATTTTAGGAGCAATTAGAATGATATTGATGATCGATCATTCTAAATTATCTGAATCAGAAGAGTTATGATCCATCGAAAGGAGTTTCGATGATGTCGATGATGAGATCATGACATATCTCATTACCATACAGAAATGAACCTAATTGGGTCACACAAATAAGAGTTAGGGTCTGGATGTCATCAATTGAGCTAGCTCAGTTTGATTGATTTGGATTAGATCCAATTTGGTTCAAGAAAATTATGCTAGCATACGATTGAGCCTAACTTTCTCCTCATGTAATCTTTTCTATCTCGACTAAGCCAATTGTGATTTGACTCACCTAGAGAACCTTGAGAAGATTTCTCTCAATCCGACTGGAGCCAGTCCAGCTTAGAAAAGTCTTGTCTCAATTCATGAGATGAATTTAAGACAATACCTGCTAATTTCTGTCACCTGCCATTTTCATTTTAGGACATCGATCAAACGTTGACCCATGGACCTTGGACTGAAGGCCACATGGCAAGAGGTCATTGGAGAGTTTTTGTGGAGTGTCCACCTGCTAATTTTATCCTCAAAGTGGGCGCCATAATCAGATATGGTGTGCTCCCCAAGTGGATAAGGATAGTCCCATGAGATGAGGACTCTATGCCTTGATCGACTCAAACTGTTGAGCGCCAATCTCACTGTGTTTATCCAATGTTGGTGCCAACAGTAGGAGGATTTGGTGGGGTTCTTATCTGATATAATCAGATGACATCACTCCACTAATCAGAATTTTTTTCAGAATTAATTGAAATTTTTTGATTGGTCGAATGATGTGGCACTACATGGCGCAGCAGGGTCTATTTAAACTTTATCTGTGCCTAGGGTTTAGAGACTCTGCTCAATACGTAGCAAAAACATGAAATCTCTTCACTTCTCCATGGCCCCTCTGCTCCTCTCCCTCCCCTCTTCACGTCCAAGAGGTTGGGCATCCATCTGGTGCTTGTCCAAGGTGTGGTGGCTCCCTGATCAGAAGGCTGCAAAAATTTATCGAGAAGCTGCTGCTCCAGCTTTAGAAGATCTTTTGAAGATCTTGCAGATCAAATCTAGATCTGATTTTTGGAGCAAAGATTTATGAGGAGAAGATGATCCATATCCTGCTCGAGTGGATACCGGTAGAGGCCAGGCGACTGCATGGCTATTTTAGAACCTTGGGCATTGCTGCGAACATCTACAGGATAATCTAGTTACCCTAGAGGTATTCTCTAATCCTCAAATTTTAGATTTAATTTTAGATTAAATATCAAATAATAAGAATTAGATCTAATAGACCTTAGATCTGAAATAAAGTAGGATAATTTTTTTAAAAAATATTCTACCCCAGATCTCATTAGATCTGAAAGATCCTACAAGGAAAAAGCCGATTTTTTCTTCAACTAGAATATCAGATGGAGTCTTATTTACATGTTAAATAATGTTTCTCTAGTGAGAGTTGTGTAAGTGATCCTTTGACCTGAGATCACCATGGTACCTTATGTACTTGGATCCATTTTTTGTTCACTTCCTAACTTGATTCTTTGATCCTTGTATGGGGTGTTCTGGATATGATGAAGAGTGCATGAAGATTGTGAGTGATCAATAAGAGATCAATCACTCCTAATAAGGAGAGCGAACATCCTATGTGATCTCATTGGTCGATGATTTGGACGTCTTTGGCCAAAGCAGGATGATAATTAGAAAATTTTTTTTAATATGTCATCAACTGAATCATTACCTTCAAATCGAGATTTATAAAGACAAATGATTGGGTTTGATATATTTTTATGCCCATAGCTCATCTGAGATGTTGTTTGATTGAAAGATTGAATTACATAGTAACTTACCACTGAAGGGTATTTTGATAATTTTATCAAAATTTCAAATCTTTCAGATAGTCATGACACATTGTTAGACATCAATCTTGACTTATAAATTTATCAGAATTAAAAGAATTTAATTCTAAAATCAATTTGGAAGAGTCCAAGTTGGTTGGGACTCTTCGGGTGACCTAATCTTATTGGATTAGAATTACGTCGAAAGTCTTGGTCTACTGCTGGCTAGATTTGAAATCTAATAGGTCACACACTTTGAGATTTAATCTTGATTTGATTTAATTAAAGTTTAATATAAATTTTATGAGTTAATTTGATATGCTAGCACATTGTATTAACCCAAGTTCCTAAATTGATTTAGATCAAAGCATTTGAGCTAATCTAGACTAATTGTCTTTGACCTAATGAGGTTGGGTCAATTTAGATTGGATTCTTATCCAACTTAAAACAATTTCAAGTGGAGAAGGACTCCTTTATGCCCACCAGAAGCCACACCAAAAACAAATGCCACCCCACCTCAAATTAGCATGTGAAGTTGGAGAGTCCTTCTTCATGAAGGCTCTTAACTATACGCGTTGCCTTAAATGATAAACCAGAAGTCCTTTGATTTGTTGCTAAATTTAAGTGAGATTTTTATGGAATACAGAAGAAGGAGAGTCCTTCTGTGAGAAGTCTCTCATGTACCAAAAATTTTACATGGTGAATTTATTCACTATGTGAGAAGATGGACCGCCAAAGGTTGGTGCCCCTTCATTCCAAGACACATCCTTGGTCCCCTATATATATGGGACATCCCACATGGCTACCTATTGTGATTTTGGATTGAAACCAGAGAGTTGGGATGTGAAAATTATAAAAAAAATTTTGAATAAAATTTGAGAAAAAAGCAAGGGAAATTTGAGTGGCAAATATTGCAAGAAGGGTGGTGAGATTTTTAGCAAGTGTTGCTTGTGTGCCCTAGGATTTGATTTTTTCATGTGTTAGAGCTAAAAATCAAATCTTAGGTTGTGAGAGATCTGAAGAGTATCTTCTTGGTGTCATTCTAGTGGCAAATTCAGAAGCAACTGGGCTTTGATGCGATCGTACCACGAGTTCGAAGCTGGCCGTATTTTTGAGAAGACAAGGCTGCGATAGCGCACTGGTTAGGAAGGACCTTGGCCAACTTTCGTGTGGATCACCATTAGAGGACTTCTACTTTGGAGTCTCATGGAGAACACTAACGTGCCACTTCTTCATTTTTGGTGAAAGTAAAAATTTTATCTCTTTTGCATGCTTATTTTTGTTTTATCGATATCAGTAAGGTGATTCTAGGATTTGAATTTTAGCTTGATAGTTTTATTTGATAAAGCTATTATTTTATTTATTTTTAAAATTTTTAAAAATTACTTTCTACTGTATGGTCGGATCCTAATAGAAACCATACCCAAGACCCCTCTCAATGTGAAAGCCTCTTTCTTAGGTCTCTTACACACATAAGAATGAAATAAAACTCTTTTTATTTTAACATGTAAGGAGGTGGGGTGAAGAGTTCTAGAGATCATGGAGTCTTGATGTGTTATCGTCCCTACTCAAAAATTTATATCAAAATATGCCAAAAAAATATAGGATACCCTTCCCATATTTTTTTATGATAAATTAGTTTTCTAGCTGATCTCTCACGAAAAATCTCCTCAAAATGTCGCACATATAAAGAGAAAAAAATTAGTTGGCGGCAAGGTCTCATAGATAATGTCAAACATTATCTATATAGTATCTTATTTTAAATCAGATTTGAACATACCATTTAAAACCTGATCCTACCCAAATTTGGATGTGAGATAGAGAAGGGACATTAATCTTTATGTGAAAAAATCTCATGCAAAAACTCTTTGTGCGTGAGGATATATGGCATCAAAGTAGGAGGCATATGGGAGAAGAGTCCTATTCCAATAAGGAGTCTTAATTTTCTTATTTGAATCCAAATCAAATCACATCCAGTTTAGCCCAAGTAAAATATATGAAATCTAATTTAATTAGGTTTGTAAATCTTGAATCAAATCTCAATCAAATTAGGAATTGATTGAACCAAAGTCTTGATCAAATTAGGGATAATTCTCCTTTACCGATTAGGTCATCTCATAACCTAATTGGGTCAAACCTAATTAAATCGAATTCAATTAGATTTTATTTAATCCTCTTTCCTCAATCAAATTGAGCTAATCAGTAATCTAATTGCTAATTAATCTTTCATTAATTTACTAACACTTGATGAATTAGTTTATTGTAACTTTTGCATAAGGTTAAACATCAATCGAATTAATGATTAAGTACTTGAACGATTTTCAATCGTTGATCAGCCACATGATCAGTCAGAACTTCTTTTGAGTATGAGGCCATAGGTTCGAATCTAAGCTGATAGCACAGGAACAACTTTCTAAACCAATCGATGTAACCATCTAGCAATGGTGACCCAATGTCCGGATAAGTCGAATGAAAATGAAGCAACATTCAAGAACCTATTGGTGTATGATTACCGTATAATTCATCCCTTTGATCCTAATGTTCGACGATGACTTAGGATTTAACTGTTAATCCTAGATAAGTTATCCACATTGTATTTCAATCTTTTTCAAATCCATCACATGAATTACTCGGGCTCAGATTTTGCTAAATTGAACTACATTGATCCATTAACTCCTATTAATTCGGAGGGATCAATCCCATCTTGACTCACGCATCGACTTGACTGCATTCAAAAATCTTCTATCACTGAATTAAAAACTCAGTTAGTTTGACATCAAAGTACAGTTAGTTGCTTGTAAGTCACCATGGTGATCTCAGGTCGGAGGGACATTTATACCCATGCCCTTCGTGAGCTACCCTGACAGCAAAGTGCTCCGCAGTTGGTCACGTTCAGTGATGATGTACTCCTATATCTCACCTGCATGCCATACCAGTGTCTTCACACCATTTAGTTACGAGGACAATCAATGCATATAAAACAACGATCAATACTTGATATCGCTATCGTTCTAGTAATAGCGTATCATTTGGTCGCGAACCAATTTAAGGACTATGCGATAAATCCTCTTTTATCTATCAAAGTAGTCTTAAGGACTTTATCACAACATAGGAGTTCGTTAGAAGATATAACCTTATGATAAAAAAGGTCAAATAATTTTTATTATTGATCAATTCATATGCATGTATAATTAGCACAATCATCAAATGATTGACTTTAGGACATATTTTTCAACAAAAAATAATTTTAATTTTATCCTTTGAGGATCATCGATCATCAAGATGATACCCGATGAGTTTCAAATCTACTAGTGAAACATAGCAATATATAGTGGTAACCCAATAGAATGAAAGAATGAACCCCTAGGTACAGTTATCATATGATTCAGTCCTTCTATCGTGAGTCCCAACTTGATGGAGGTCATGAAGAACTCATCAAATCTCATCGTCAGTCATATGCCAAATTGGCTCGACTCGAGTTCACTTGTGAATCTCTTAAAATTTTTTTTTCAATATTCACATTTGCTTTGGCCAAAGATTTTCTGAACTCACCTGCAAATTGCATTGAACTTCTTCTTTTCTACTAAGATCAATAGATTCCATCTAGGTGCATCCTACTCGTAATAGTGAACTTGAACCTACTGAAGCCAATATACATAGCTAAGATCCGAATAGCTAAGGACCAATGGAACGTACAGTCAAACTCAGTAGCCTCACTATGAATAGTCGATGACACCTCAGGTCAAAGAATCACTCGCACCACTGCAGCATCGAGACAACCACTGATGAGCGAGTGACATCCAAGTATTTTTTTATGTTGATCACGCTCAGTGTAAGTTATTTTTTAACAACCATCTGTACTCTCATCTCAGTATCCCTACACTGCAGATCTAAGACTCATCTGTCCAGAAGGATGATGATCCATGCACCGATCTTAAATGAATTGATCACTGTCCCTTGTGACCATCCTTTGTTCAGAAGCATTTAAAAACTAATCACTAATAATATATGTCTTAAATTTTCAACACCTTAAGAATGTATAAAAATCATCTTTGTTAATTTCTAGGATAAATCATGGATACATAAACATGATTGGAATAAAAATATCATTTATTGATAATAAAAGTGTTACAAGTATAAAGTTAAGCGTTCGAATTATAAAATGTATCAGCCAATAATTGGCTTCTAGGGAACTCATCTAACACCTTCATACTAAGTCAATAGAGTATGTCAATATATGTAGTGAGCTTGTTGTGCTATCCACAAGACTTACTATGAAGATTGATATGATGCCGACTAGCACATTTTAATATTTATGGCATATTTGAATAGTGTTGCTTTGTTGTACTATCCACAAGGGCAGCATTGTTTAAGTATGATCATATGGGAATGAAGGGTCAAATTTAATTAGAACATTATAGTTTTTTATGCTATCCACAAAACTATGGATATTCTAAAGGCAAAAAAAATATTAGAAATTATATGAGATACAATTGGTAAAGTGTTACTTATCCTTGAATTTATGAATACTTATTGTGCTATCCACAAGATATTTTTAAGGAATAGGGATCTTAACCCCACTTAGAAACATGACTATATTTTTTGTTTTCTACTTGAGGGCTATGAAATTCGTTAAAATGATTGAAGATATAATTAGACAAAAGTCATAATGTAGTTGTGCATATCATCATGAGTTATCCGCTTGTATTGTGTTCTTGTACTTATAGATTTAAACTATATAATGGCATCCTCACTTTTACTGCATGGCATACTAGATGTCAACAAATTGATCGGATAAAATTATGTGGACTGGTTGAAGAATCTGAAAATTATTCTCATTCAGGAGAAAGTCTCCTATATTCTAGATACTCCTACACCCGATATGATTGGTGAAGATGCTACTGAGGAGGAAAAGGCTATATATAAGATGTGATAAGATGACAGTATGATTGTTAAATACATCATGCTTGCCTTTATGAGCAACGGGCTTCAAAGGTAACATGAAGATATGAAAGTTCCTTCCACACTCTTTAACTTAAAGGAGTTGTATGGAGAACAAAGTCAGATTGCTAGATATGAGATATCTAAGTAGTTATTCGATACCAGAATGAGTGAAGGCACATCTGTGTAAACCCATGTCCTGAAGATGATTGATCTGATCACTTATCTAGGATAGTTGGATTTTGCCATGGATGGTGAGCTTAGTCAGAATTTGATTCTGTAGTTACTTCCTGAATCCTTTCCACAGTTTGTCATAAATTATCATATGAACAAACTAAACACTAGCTTACTTGAGCTACTCAATATGTTGAAGATAGCTGAAAGTCATTTTAAGGGTGATAAGGCACCTGTTATTCTTGCGGATAAGATCTCCAAGAAGAAAAATAAAAAAGGTTCAAAGAAAAAGATGAACTCTAAGGCTAGCATCTCTAAGAAAAAGACAAAGAAGATCTCCACCAAGGATACTTGTTATCAATATATGCTAAGGGCACTGGATAAGAAACTGCAAGGACTACCTTGCTAGTTTGAAGCACAAAGAAGCAAATATTGCTAAAGATTTGTATATGATATAAACAAATTTATCATTAAGCACTTTTAACTTCAGATTCTTGGTTATTAAATACCGCCAGTGGTTTATAGCTTTACAAATCATTGCAGGGTCTACAGAGAATAAGGAATCTGAATAAATGTGACTTCGTGTTGTTCGACGCTAGTGGAGAGTGAAAAAAAAATTTTGATTCAGATCGGATCACCAGAGAGAAGTTGAACAGATTTCATTTTAAAATTTTTGTAACCATTATAATTTACTTTGATGCGCAGTGGAGATTGGATCAAGATGCTGAGGTTTCTGAAACTAGTTGCTTCATGAGATCTGGATGTGCAAATCCTCTACTTCACATGCACGTCAAGTACCGTAGGAAAGATGGATGAAGATCTTGGGCATCTCTCTCCAAAAGGAAAGCAAGGGGAGGATGAGATTATTGGAAATTGTGAAGGAAAGCAAGGACAATTCATGTATGGATTTTAAATATTTTTCATGCAGTAGAAGCAATCAAGATTTAACTATTTAATCTATCATGCATAAGATCTAATCTACAACTACCTAAACATAGATCTTATGACACAAAACATGCATGCATAATCTAAAAATACATCTAAAATATTAGATCTAATCTAATTATGATAGAGATCGGATCTCTATACTTGAGCATAAGTCGAAGATCTCCGCAGCTGAAGATCGAGGGGTTGTATGTTGCTCCAAACCGTACACGCATCCAGCCTCTACAAATATCTACACAAAGCATGATCAGATCGACCTCTCTGGAGTGCTAGCTCCTTGCAGAGATCCTTGGTGGCTAATCCAAGAAGAAAGAAGAGATTTGTAGAAGAAGAAAAGAGAGAACTCTTTCTCTCTTAATTTCTTTTCTCACAAAAATCCTAGCGCCAGGAATAAAAGGATCCATGCCCAAGCTCTCTCACCCCCTTTGCTTTTTCCCATCTTTTTTAGTTGTCTTGCATGCAGATGTGCTCTCTTTTTGTCACGCAAAAGGAGTGCCCAATATAAGGTGGGCATGTGGTCCATAGATGGAATTTTTTTTTGGGTTTAAATTCAAATCGAATTTGAATCTAAACACCAACTTAATTCCTTAAATCAAGGGGGCCACACATGGAAATTGGGACACCCACTTTTCTCACACCAAACCCATGCCTTCAGATGTTCTCACAATAGAAATCCTTCTCTAGTTGTCGCATAAAAGAGAGGAAACATAAGGAGGGGCGGCAAGGTGTTTGGATGAGGTCAAACCTTATCCATATATGGCAACACATTCAAATTAGATTTGAATTGTCTTTAGACATCAGATCATACCTGATACTATGGGCATTAGAAAGAGGCGACAATCTGGCACAAGGTATAGTCCAATGCACTTGGACTCTAGGTAGTTTACTATTTTGGTTCTAAATTAAAACCAATCTGATTTGAACCAAATAAACTCATGAACCTAATCTAATTAGACATCAAATTATCTTAATTAAATTTTAATCAAATCAAGAATTAATTAAATCCAAGTTTTGATCAAATCAGAAACTAATCTCCCTTAGCGATTAGATCATCTAATAACCTAATCGGATCGAACCTAATTGAATCCAATTCAATTAGACTTGATCCAATCTTCTTTGCTAAATCAAACTAAACTAATTAAAAATTTAATTATTAATTAATTTTTTCTATAATTTACTAATCTTTAATAAATTATTAATTATAATCTTTGCATAGGGTTAATCATCAATCATATTTGTTGGGTATAAAATACCCCTAGCCGAAGTTTGTAAAAAGCCGACCCTTCCAGGGCTCTTCCGGCTTCCGACCTTATGTGGTGTCTTTCCGAACTTCTATTGCAAGCAGCCTCCTTCCGGACTCCTACAGAAATCAGACTCCATCCGAACTTCTACAGTGGATGGATCACAGACGAGCTTCTACAACGAACAGGCTCCACCAGCAGGATCTCTACTCCGAACCTCTTTCAGACTTCGTCAAGGACCAAGCTTCTCCAGCAGTGGGACTTCTACAGTAAGCGGTCTACTCCGAACTTCTATGATAATCGATCTCCATCCAAGCTTCTACGGTAAGCGGCCTCCTTTCGGACTCCTACAGAAATCGGACTCCATCCGAACTTCTACAGCGATTAGATTCCGGACGAACTTCTACAACAGACGTGCTCCAGCAGCCGAATTTCTATAGTGACCGACTGTCTCTGATGTCTTCCGTACCTCTCAGGCCATCAACCTTCAACAGCGCCAGCCGACCTTCCATAGATTCATCCGATCTCCTCCAGCGGACGAACTTCCACAATGCCTTCCGAATTCTGCTATCAGCCGACCTTCTATCGGATTCTTCGTGCAACCGGATCTCTCTAGTGGATAGCCCTCAGACAAGCTTCTACATCAGACAAATTTCAGACGAACTTCTCTGGCAATCGGACTTCTATCGAACTTCACCAACAGAAAGTCCCCATCCGAGCTTCTACAGCAGATGACTCCCGCCTGTAGCATCAGCATCCAAGGCATCCGATAATAGTAGACTCGTCAGGAACCTCGAAAACATCCGAGCTTCTCCTGGATTGATGAGACGAGAGCCATTCCGCTCCATCAGACATTCCAGTCGAACTTCAGCCGTCAGACCCGAACTCTCTGGCAAGTCATGACAATGGCCACTACCCTACTCCACTCTCTATAATGGATTCCATGTGGCTCCACCACTCTCTGGCAAGTCGCGACAACGGACACCACTCCACTCTCCATAACAAACTCCATGTGGCCCTGAACGACCCCCTGACGCCACTATTCTCCGTAACAAACTCCGCGTGGCCCTGAACGGCCCACTATCAGGCAGTTATAGACGTCGCTATCAATCAGTTACGCTCTCCATCTATAAAAAGGAACCTCCAGATACGTTCTTCTCTAAGCTCTAAACTCTATCTCGAAACTCTGTTAAAATCCCATTCGAGTGCTCCATTTCTGTTGAGGCAGAGTACTGACTTGAGCGTCGGAGGATCTTGCTGGAGTACCCCCAACTCTAGTTTAGACTTTCCTTGTAGGTCTCGATGGCGGACGCGATCCCCTCGACTCCAGCTTCTCCGGCGTCGGCAGAATTTTGCACCAACAGAATTGGCGCTAGAGGAAGGGTCCTATGTCTTCGCAGTACCCTTGTTCTTAAAGAAGCACTCAACGGGATTGTCTTTGGTCATCTTCTTTGACATTTTCTCCTTCTTCTCCTGCCAGATCTCCACCTGATGCCTCCCCGAAAGGCATCCACGACCTCCGTGGTCAGATCTAGGCGAGACCCGCAAGCTCCGACCTCGTCTCCAGTTTTCCAGGCTCCTCTTCCTCCGGCAATGGCGGTCAGCATGGAGTAGTTCAACTTGCTGGTTCAGCAAGTCAGGGGCCTCACCGAAGCAGTGCAGGCCATGCAGCAGCAGCCACAGCAGCCGCAGGCATCAGTGCGGCTGGAAAGAGCATCGTCGGAGTTCTAAAATCCGACGATCGGGTGGGCTACTTGGGCCAGTCGCCCTGTCTTCCCCGGAAAGGAGAAGCAGAAGGCGGAGAGCCCTCTATCCTATCACGATTCCACCCCCGGAGGGTCCCTACCTCCATTCCACCAGAAGACCCTCGAGACTCACAGTCGAGAGGACCTCCTGGATCAAAGATTTTAGGAGATGAACCAACGGATCGAAGAGCTCCGCCATGTTCCCATTGCTTATAGTGAGGACATCTGCACTGACCCTCCTTTCTCTCAAATGATCATGCAGGAACCAATCTCGCCGAACTTCAAGCTCCCCCAATTCGAGAGCTACGACGGGACCTCGGATCCAGTTGACCACCTGGAGGCCTTCCGGACAATGATGCTGCTCCATGGCGCGCCAGACACCGTCCTGTGCCAAGCTTTCCCGTCTACCTTGAAGGGAGCAGCAAGAAATTGGTACTCGACACTAAAGCCGGATACTATCTTCTCCTTTGATCAGATGAGTCACTAGTTCGTTGCTCATTTCGTTAGCAGCCGGCATCCTTGAAAAGGTTCGGAGTCCCTCATCAACATCAAGCAAAAGGAGGGAGAATCCATCCGAACTTACGTCAACCATTTTAACGCCGCCGCGTTGGAGGTCCAGAACTTGGACCAATCGGTTGCAATGGCTGCCCTGAAGAGTGGTCTTCAAAAGAACGATCTTCTGCTCTCTCTGAAAAAGAAGTATCCCAGGGACTTCACTGATCTGCTGGCTCGGGCCGAAGGATATGCCCGAGCAGAGGAAGCCTTCAAGCTGAAGGATGAGGAGGCCACGAAGGAGCGACAGGCGGGTGACTCCAGCAAGCTCGCAGTTGAAAAAAGGCCGAGTGAAGCTCGACCACGTTCTCGAACTCTCTCCGGATACAAGCATGTCCGCACTGCTCTCCGAGCTCGGAGGCAGAGGAGCCCGGACCGTAGGGTTTGACGGAGCTCTCCCCTAGGAAGATTCCACAGCTACGCCTCCCTCAATACTCCAAAAGCTTAAGTGCTGATGGAGGTCAGGGAGCAGCTACCAAGGTCGAAAAGGATGCGCACACACCCTAGGAAGAGCAATCCTAACAAGTTCTGCCTCTATCATCGTGACCACGGCCACGACATGGAGGAGTGTATTCAGCTTCGAGATGAGATCGAGGAGCTCATCAGATGAGGTCGGCTCGACAGATTCATTCGACGCTGGCCTGAAGGTAGGGAAGATCGGTTGAGAGCCCTGCCACAATCGGAGCTGCCAAGGAGGAAGGAGCAGCCTGAAGATCGACCTCCAATCAGGATTATCAACTCCATCCCTGGAGGACCCCGACGGGGAGCAGACCTTCTGCGACTATGGGATTCAAAAAATCTATGAATGTATTACCAATAATTTTGCCTTAAATAAAAGTTTTTTTCATATTTGCATATCTTTTTTTTTGGCATGAGCTTGTAACGACAGGGAGTAGCTCCTTCAGACAATCAAAAACTAAGTGTGTCAGGAATAAGAGGAGGACCTTGTCCCGACACAAATGAAAGCCCAATTATTTAGAGACCGGATGGGGGGAGAGGCCCTTGCAACGGTCCTTATGCGCCCCCACAGCCATGTTAGAAACAGGAGGAGAACCTCATCCTAACATGAGCAAAGTTGAATGTTCGATTATTTAAAGACCGGATGGGGGGAGAGGCCCTTGCAACGGCCCTTATGCACCCCCACAGTCATGTTAGGAATAGGAGGAGAACCTTGTCCTAACATGAGCAAAGTCGAAGGCCCGATTATTTAAAGATCGGATGGGGGGAGAGGCCCTTGCAACGGTCCTTATGCGCCCCCATAACCATGTTAGGAACAGGAGGAGAACCTCGTCCTAACATGAGCAAAGTCGAAAGCTCGGTTATTTAAAGATCGGATGGGGGGAGAGGCCCTTGCAACGGCCCTTATGCGCCCCCACAGTCATGTTAGGAACAGGAGGAGAACCTCATCCTAACATGAGCAAAGTCGAAGGTTCGATTATTTAGAGATCGGATGGAGGGAGAGGCCCTTGCAACGGCCCTTATGTGCCCCCACAGCCCTGTTAGGAACAGGAGAAAAATCTCATCCTAACATGAGCTGAAATTGACTGTGTCAGGAATAGGAGGAGAATCTCGTCCTGACACAAATGAAGACCTAATCGTTCAAGACCGGATGAGGGAAAAAGTCTTCTCAATGGCTCCTCTACACCACTACAACCTCGTTAAGAGCAGAGGAAAAACCCTCACTCGAATACAAAAAAAAAAGGAGGAAGAGAAAAAGGGAAAGCGACGAGCTATGCCAGTGATAAGGAAAAAACAAACTACATCAAAGATACAAGAAACCTCGTCTCAATGAGGAAGGAGACTCTTGTCAAAAACCCTCAGTCTCTAAGAGGGAACCCAACACTGATAGGAAAAAATCGACTTTTTCAAGGTAATGAGAAGTTCGGGCCCCCAAGCTCGAGCACCGGAAGGAAGCATCAAACTCGAGTGGTCTTGAAAAGACCTTCGATCATGAACAAAAGGGGCAAATCAACATGACGACGATCAGGAACCTTCAAACAACGTCGACATCGAACAAGACAAAAGACAAAAGAAGTTCGGTAAACGATAACTTAATGCAAAAATGGATAAGGTAATAAAAAATTTTCTTTTCATTTCATTAGTGAAGTGCACATTACAAAGCCTTTGAAGGCCAAAAAAGAAAAATGACAAGAAAAGGAAAGAATACATAGAATAAAAGGTAAAGAAGCTCTAAGGAAGCTAGACTTCTTCAGACTTCGAACTCTCGATTCCAGCCATCATCGAGGATTGCTTTAAGTTTTCGACTTCTTCTTCCAGTTCTTTCTTTCTTAACAGCATCTCTCGATACATTTGGTGGAACCACCGACTCTCGCCCTCCGACTCCCGAAGTCTCTTCCTCAGAACTTCGGACTCCGCCTCGGCATCCTTGACCACCTGCTGCTCGTAGGCCAGCTGAATCTTCAGCCACTGCAGTTCGACCTTCTCCTGCCCAAGGGCCACGGACAGTTCTTCCATGGTCCCCCTCAAGGAGTGGAGCTCGTCGGAGCCTTGTGCAGAGACGGGCTGGACTCTTTCAGACAACTGCCTCTGAAGGCGGGCAACCTCGTCGGTCGCTGTCTTGAGCTTCCTTCGATAGTCGTCTACTTGCCCGCACCAGCTGACTCGATAGGCATTGTAGTTCACCTCGACGTCCTGCAGCTGCATCTGAAGGTCGGAGAATTTCTTCGACTAGTCTCGATCGCGGTCGGCCTGAGTTGTGAGCCAGGATGAGCTCCCTTCCAACTGATCGATTTTCTCCCGTGCAGCCGCCAGCTTGATCTCAAGGGAGCTGATCTTGGAAGCCTGAGTCCAAGATCGATTGCTGGCACATTTTCGAAGTTCCTCAAGCTCCTTTACGAAGTCAGCCTTCCTCCGAGTGTAGTCCATGAAGCCCT
The DNA here is from genome assembly GCF_000442705.2 of Elaeis guineensis. Classification (NCBI taxonomy): domain Eukaryota; kingdom Viridiplantae; phylum Streptophyta; class Magnoliopsida; order Arecales; family Arecaceae; genus Elaeis; species Elaeis guineensis. Next base: position 31,363,999 of record NC_026005.2, on the reverse strand, counting down.
TTTTGTGGAGGTCTCGAAAGCGAACAGCCTCCGCAGAGACTTTCGAATGGCTCTTCCTCAGCCGATGAAGTTCGTCATCCAGCTTCTTTGATTTCTTCGTCAGGTGACAAACTTTCCTTCTGAGGTCCCGATCATGGGAAAATTCAGTGCAGGGGTAAAATGGTAATTTTAAAATTTTTTCAAAATTATAATTTTACAGTAAAAAAATATTAATTAATCTAATTAATTAATATAAATTTACCCTACACAAAGATCTAAATATGATATATAGCATGCATGCAATTAAATTTGAAATTCAAATTCAAACAGTAAACACTTTACTGTAATATGTTCAGAACACAATACCTTTGTGCGGGTAGTAGATCGCCGTAATCTGATCGCCATCGGGAGAGTCTGATCATCGCGATGCAGCCACACAGCATGTCTGGTCTCTGTGGATCGTCCACACGAAGCTCCCGATCTGATCGACTCCTCACGAGTGCTAGATCGTTGTAGAGCCCTTTTGAATTCAAATGGACACCAACTCATCCCTTATTCACTAAAGGCATGAGGCGTGGCTTAAATTGTGCATGGAGTAATTTCATGAGAAACCTTTTCTTATGTAATAAATGGAGTGTAAAAAAAGGGATAAGGTGCAAAGATTGATTGCCCATTCAAATTCAAACTTTATTTTGAATTTGAATGGCCAACCAATCATCCTTATCCATTCAAATGGCACATTAAAGTGGGGCATGGAGAGGGCTTGGCGTGAGGAAATAATTCATGAGAAGTTCCTTCTCATGAATTCAAATGGGTGCAATGGAAGTGAGGTGGTGCATGGAGATTGGGTCAAGGTGGTTTAATTATTTAAACCAACCTAATTGAACCAAATAAGTTAGGTCCAATTAGACTAATTTAAACCCAATTAAATTAGGCTTAATTAGGCTCAATAAAATCCTAATCAAATCAGGAATTGATTAAGCCCAACCCCTGATCAAATCAGGGACCAAACCATCTCGACGATTAGGTCAACTCTTAACCTAATTGGGTCAAACCCAACTGAATCTAATTCAATTGGACTTGATCCAAAAATAATTACTCAATCAAATTATGTTAATTAGTGATCAAATCACTAATTAAACCTCTCATAAATACTGAGTCCAAATCTGATGGGCAATCAGGTATCAGAATTCATCGATATATAACCCTGATCGAAAAATTCCAACCAGTGAGACTTTTGACCCCGGTACCCATAATGTGTGGAACTCATGATCAGAGAATCTTGATTCTCGATCACTGAGTTTCAAACATGTAGGATTCTACATCAGCCATCAAATCAGATAGGAACCTCTAATGTGTGTGACCCCGCAGGTTCGAACCTAAGTCGGTAGCACAGGAACCAATTCCTGTACTAATCGAAGTGACCATCTAGCAATGGTACCCGACATCCGGATAGGTCGAAGAGTCGCAATCGCAACACTCAAAACCTACATGAATATGGTTACTATATAATTCATCCTTTTGACCCCTGTGTTTAGGACGACTCAGGGTTAAACTGTCAACCCTGATCAGATTATCCGAATCGTGCTCAACTCAAATAGTCCTGTGACTTCTCACAAAGACTACCCTGGTCAAGATTTTGCTAAATTGAAACACGACTGTACACAGCTCCTAAACTAGAGTGGTCAATCCCATCTTGACACACGCACCGATAAGTCAAGTACTTGACTACACCTAGCAGCCTTCCGTCACTGAATTAGAAATTCAGGTAGTCCGGTGCCTAAGTGCAGTGAGTTGCTTGCAAGTCACTGAGGCGGTCTCAGGTCGGAGGGATATTTATACCCATATTCCATCAGAGCAAATCTTGACAGCAGAAATAGCTCTGGAGTCGGTCACGTTCAGTGCAGATGTACCCTTACATCTCACCTGTATGCCATACCAGTGTCTCCACACTCATTGGTTAAGAGGACAACCAACCTATATGGCACACAACGACCTATACTTGATAAACGTTGTCGTCTTTGGTAACAACGTATCATTTGGTCGTGAACAGATTTAAGGACTAAATGATAAATCCTCCTTTGTCGAGTCTAAATAGTCCTAAGGACTTCACCACAACATAGGAGTTCATTAGAAGATGAAACATTTTATGATGAAAAATATCAAAATAATTTTTATTAATTCATAATTGATGTACAAATACAAAAATGAGCACAACCGTCAACAGGCTGACGATTGGCTTTGGGATACTATTCCCAACAAACTCCCACTTGGCCTAAAGCCAATCGGTGCAGTATCTAATACCCATCTTTGACTTGTAGTTGTCGAACTCCTTCACCGTAATGGCTTTAGCGAATGAATCAGCCAGGTTCTCCTTCCCATCGATCTTCTGAAGATCGACGTCACCTCAATCCATAATTTTTTGGATGAGATGGTAGCGGTGCAGAATATGCTTCGTCCGCTGGTGTGCCTTTGGTTTCTTCGCCTGAGCAATGGCTCCAGAGCTGTCACAGTAGAGCAGAACTGGACCAACAAGGGAGGGTGCTACTCCAAGCTCAGTGATGAATTTTCTCAGCCACACCACTTCTTTGACAGCATCTGATGCAGTGACATACTCCGCCTTGCAAACTGAATCAGCCACTGTGTGCTGCTTGGAACTTTTCCAGCAGATAGCCCCACCATTAAGGGTAAAAATAAATTCTGACACACTTTTGCTGTCATCGTGATCAGACTGGAAACTAGAGTCGGTAAACCCTATAAGTCTCAAGTCCGATTCACCATAAACAAGCCACTGGTCCTTAATATTTTTTAAATACTTCAGGATGGTTTTAACAACCTTCCAGTGATTCTCCCCTGGATCAGATTAGTATCTACTCATTACCCCTAGTGAGTATGCCACATCTGGTCATGTACATGTCATGGCATATATGATAGATCCCACTATCGTAGCATATGGAATCCTACCCATACGCTCTCTCTCTTGAGGTATTGTCGGACAATCCCTCTTTGAGAGAAAAATTTCATGGCCTATCGGAAGATAGCCTTTCTTGGAATTCTCCATGCTGAACCTCTTCAGCTTAGTATCAATGACGTGGACTGAGATAAACCAAGCAACCTTTTAGATCTATCCCTGTAGATCCTCATCCCTAGGATGTAGGAAGCTTCTCCCATATCCTTCATGGAGACTGTGACGACAGCCAAATCTTTATTCCCTGTAATGTAAGGACATCATTCTCGATTAAGAGAATGTCATCCACATACAATACAAGAAATACTACTACTTGACCATTAGCCCACTTATAAATACAGGGCTCTTCTTCGTTCTTAACGAAGCCATACGTCTTGATCGTCCTATCAAAATGTATGTTCCAACTCCGGGATGCCTGCTTAAGTCCATAAATGGACCTCTGTAGTCTGCACACCTTAGACTCATCTGTGGATGTGAATCCTTCAGGTTGTATCATATATACCTCTTCATCCAGCTCTCTGTTTAGGAAAGCTGTCTTCACATCCATCTACCAGATTTCATAGTCCAGATGGGCAGCTATCGCAAGCATAATCTGAATGGATTTGAACATTGCCACAGGAGAAAATATCTCGTCATAGTCTATACCATAACATTGACGATATCCCTTGGCAACCAGACGGGCTTTATAGATTTTCACCTTTCCATCTGCGCCCCTCTTCCTCTTGAAGACCCACTTACACCCTATAGGTTTTACTCCTTCGGGGGGGTCAACCAATGTCCACACATCGTTGACCTTCATGGACTCCATTTCGGATTTCATGGCTTCTTGCCATTTCTCAGAGTCGGGTCTCTGCATTACATCCATGTAGGTGATCGGATCCTCATCGTTTTCATCAAGCTCGATAGGATCATCGTCTCGGACCAAGAAACCATAGTATCTGTCCGGTTGACGTGGTACTCTACCAGATCGCCTTAAGGGTGTTTGAACAATGGGCTCCGAATCTGATCTAATCAAATCCGGTTCAGGTTCAGCAACTTGTGTCGATTTTTTCACCTGCCGAACTTCATCAAGTTCGACCTTAGAGGCAACAGTCCCTTCACCAAGGAACTCTTTTTCCAAAAAGATTGCCTTAAGGCTGACAAACACTTTTTGCTCATCAGCTAGGTAGAAGTAATACCCTTTGGTCTGTTTTGGGTACCCTATAAAACTACACTTGTCAGACCTAGGTCCTAGCTTGTCCGTAATTAAATGTTTAACATAAGTCGGACACCCCCAAACCCTAAGGTGGGAGAGTACTGGCTTACGTCCTATCCATATCTTATATGGCGTTTTGGTTACAGACTTACTCGAAACTTTATTTAGAAGGTAACAAGCTGATTCGAGTGCATATCCCCAAAGAGAGATCGGCAGACCAACAAACCCCATCATGGATCGAACCATGTCCAACAAGGTCGGATTCCTCCTTTCAGACACACCATTATGCTGTGGTGTTCTAGGAGGTGTCCACTGAGAGAGAATTTCATTCTCCCCAAGATATGTTAGAAAATCATTGGAAAAGTATTCACCTCCTCGATCAGAACAAAGAGTTTTAATACTTTTCAGTTTATTTTTCTACCTCATTTCGAAATAGTTTGAACATTTCAAACGACTCCGACTTATGCTTTATTAAATAGACATACCCATACCTCGATAGGTCGTCTGTGAAGGTTATGAAGTAGAAATATCCACCTCTTGCACTTGAGCTCATGGGTCCACATAGATCAGAATGTACCAGACCCAAGAGTTCGCTGGCTCACTCACCTTTTCCAGTAAAAGGTGATTTGGTCATTTTACCAAGAAGACAGGACTCACAGGTTGGAAGTGATTCACAATCACCTACTTCAAGAATTCCTTCTTGAGCCAACCTATTTATCCTGTTCTTATTGATATGACCTAGCCTACAGTGCCAAAGGTAGACTTCTGACACATTATCTATTCTAGGGCATTTACCGGAGGTTTGAACCACATTAAAAGGTTGTGATAGAAAGTAAATTTTATTATTAAGTTGTCCAACAAATATTGTAACACCATTCAAAATGATATTGCAAACATTTCTTTTTATTAAAAATTGATAACCGTTCATGGCCAAAAGGCCTACAGAAATAATATTTAATAAAAAGCTTGGACAATAGTGACATTCACTCAGAATTATGTTTCGAGAATTGATTACTAGGTTCATGATTCCTAATGCTAGAACTGGAACTTTGCTTCCATCTCCAATGTTCAGGAATCTCTCACCTTCATCAAATCTCCTACTGACCTGCAGACCCTGCATCGAATTGCAAATATGATAAGGGCTTCCGGTATCCAATACCCAGGCAGTAGTATCACAAATGAAAAAGTTGCAAGGTGTTATCATATAAGTACCTTGCTTCTTCTTCGGCCTGTTCGGGTCCAGGGAGGCAATGTATAGAGGATAATTCCTCTTTCAGTGCCCCTGCTTCTTGCAAAAGAAGCACTCCGCCTGGCTCTGGTCGGGCTTGCGCTTCTTGATCTGACCCTGTGCAGACATTCCAGCATGCAGCTGCACCTTCTTCTTCTTCTTCTTCTTATTCTTCTTCTTCCTTTTCTTAAAGGGTCGACGACCAGAAGAAGACCCTCCCACAACATTCACCGACTCCTTATGGAGCTGGTGATCCTTCTCAAAGTTCTGCAGCAACCCCAACAAGCCGTGGTAGTTCATTGCAGGCTTTGTCATCCAAAAATGAGTAAGGAAGGGAAGGAAGGACTTGGGCAATGAATTAAGGATCGCATCCTTACCGAGCTGCTCGTGCAGGGGAAAGTCCAGTTTACTTAGGCGCTCAATCATTTCGATCATGTACAGTACATGATCAGTGACTGAAGCTCCATCCCTCATCCGAGCATTGAAAATGTCACTAGTTTTGTGCCTTTCAACGTCGTTAGGCGTGCCAAAAGAGTCATTCAACATTTGAAGCATCTCCTGTGGCTGGGCATTCTCAAACCTGCAGCTGAACTCATCATTTATTGCCGCCAGCATAATGCACCGAACGATGGTGCGGTCGTTGAACCACTTCTGATAAGTGTCTCGAACCATCCCTCTAACGTTCGGGGCTCGCTCCTCAGGTGCCAGATCCGTTACTACATAAAGGATCATCTCATGCTCAAGGATGATTTTTAATTTTCGATACCAGCTATCGAAATTAAGTCCCATGAGCTTGTCATTATCTAATAATGACCAGAGGGACAGGGTAGTGGCCATAGCTGCATAAAAAAAAATCAGACCTCTATTAGTACATAAATTATAAATACTAAAGATTTGGACTTTAGTCTAAAGTTTCTCCCAATATTTTTACGAACTGGTAGCCTCAACCTCTAATTCGAGGAATTACTTTAATTCCTTAGTGGGTACTAGAACCACATAGATTACACACGAGCCCAACTTTGGTTGGTCAACCCATGTGCATCTATGGGTAGGTTCATAACCAGTTGTTTCTCTAAACAACTTCTAGTAATTGATTTTGCCCGAGAACCTAATCAGTAGGCTTTGGCCTCCACTAAAAAGATCTGGTTAGGTCCAACCATTAACATGATTTGATTTGATGAATCGGACCAATAAATGATCAGGTCCGACTTTGGCCGGCTAACCTGATCACCATCAGAAAGACTCAAACCAAATTATCATATTATGAATGATAATTCCATTAGTCAATAAGCACCAGGTCTTTGGGCCTCCAATGATTATTAAACTAATGGACTCATTATCACTCACTTAATGGGAGGCTATGACTTAGTTATCAATATAACTTAATCATTTTTAGGGACCTAATAATTTTTGAGGATTTTATTAAAGGATAGATGAGAAGAAAATATTTAGCCATTTTCAATCCTCCCACTGATTTCACCAAGTCAGATTAAAAAGGATTTAATTAAAGCTGGCAATAGGAGCACCTAAATCAGTCAAACTGATTTACCTAATGATATGGGTGAGCTCTAATCACCAAGTGATCTAATCAAAACCTAATTCATCAAGTTGGCCAGGTAAGTGAGATCAGTGGTGGGGATAAGCCATTAACTCATCAGAGATCGAATCATTATGAGTAGCTCTCGCTTAAAAACCACTGGTCAAACTGCCAAACTTACCTTAGACACCAACCGGTTCATTAGTTTTAATTTGATCAACTTAGTAAATAGGGTTCCACCGTGTAGCCATGAATTAAGTCCATCTTGGTCTAGTTAAAGACATGGACCCATTCAACTACAACTATTGGAGTTGAGTCTAGAGTATCCTTGATCTAATCTAATTCAACTTTTGATTAGATTTGACCAATTACTCTAATTTAGTCCATTTCTTTAAGCTAACCTTAGGTCTAACCTAATTATGGACTTAATCCATCTAACCTATTGACTCACAAGTTTATGCAATTGTCTTAGGTCTTAATTCACAATTCTAGACCTACTAGAAAATACTTAATTCTTTTAATTAAGTATTTGGACTGATGGGTCAGGGTTTGGTATTTCGAAAATAATTTTTAAATTTGAAAGGTTTTATTTTCTGTTCACCAAATATGTTGACTCATTTCACAAATAGATCAGCACATTTCAAAAATAGCAATCCTATTGCTAATTACATAACAGAAAATAACTCAATCAAAATAAATCATGAATATTCCTTTAGATCTAATCTAACACATTCATGATAAATTTCATAATTATACCTTTATAATTAATTTCTTTCGCTGCTTTATCTGCATGGGATATAATTACAGTGGCACTCCTACCACCATAGGAGACCCCATCGAATGGGAGGAGAGGGCCTTTAAACCCTACTTTTCTCCTATGACCGGACGGCCATGGCAACCAACCCAATTCGATTACTTGCTACTTGGATCAAGTATATCTAAATATACCAATTTCAAAATTTAAATTTTAAATTTTAAATTTTAAATTTTAAATTTTAAATTTTGAATTTCAAGTTTCAAATAAATTTTAAATTTCAAATTTCAAAATTTTGAATTTTAAATTTTGAATTTCAAATTTTGAATTTTAAAATTTGAATTTCAAATTTAAAATTTCAACCAAATTTCAAAATTTGAATTTCTATTTTTTGAATTTTGAATTTCGAATTTCAAATTTCAAAATTTAAATTTTAAATTTTGAATTTCAAATTTTTGAATTTTGAATTTTGAACAACTTTCAAAATTCAAATTTTAAATTTTGAAATTTAAATTTTAAATTTAAACTTTTAGATTACAACTTAATCTATTCATGCAAATATATATATCATATCTAAGAACCCACTCTGATACCATTCATGGGAAAATTCAGTGCAGGGGTAAAATGGTAATTTTAAAACTTTTTCAAAATTATGATTTTACAGTGGAAAAATATTAATTAATCTAATTGATTAATATGAATTTATCCTACACTAGGATCTAAATATGATATATAGCATGCATGCAATTAAATTTGAAATTCAAATTCGAACAGTAAATACTTTACTGTAATGTGTTCAGAACACAATACCTTTGTGCGGGTAGTAGATCACCGCAATCTGATCATCGTCGGGAGAGTCTGATCGTCGTGATGCAGTCACACAGTGTGTCTGGCCTCTGTGGATCGTCCACATGAAGCTCCCGGTCTGATCGACTCCTCACGAGTGCTAGCTCATTGTAGAGCCCTTTTGACGGTCGATGCTGATCGAACTCCTTCGATCAATGTCTGTCGATTCTTTGGATGCTTCAGATCATCAACAGACATGCTTGAGAGGATGTTTAAGATCTTCCTAAAATTTTGTGGGCTCACGACACTCGTAGCTCACTTTCTCACTTCCCGAACCCCAGGCTAAAACTCTAGGAAACTCATCGAAAACCTTACACCCACTTTTCTTTCTTTTCTTTCTTTTTCTCTTAGAAGGATATGGACTTTCTTCTCACGCACAAGACTTCCTCATGCCCCAAAATTTTTCTCCAAAAATCTTCTTCTTGCACGCCCCACTCTTCTCCTCCTTTTATAACAACGTCAAATGTCTTATCCAAAAGAAAGGATAAAGATGAATAATTGCACATTTGAATTCAAATCAAATTTTGAATTTAAATGGATACCAACTCATCCCTTATCCACTAAAGGTGTGAGGCGTGGCTTAAATTGTGCATGAAGTGATTTTATGAGAAACCTTTTCTCATGTAATAAATGGAGCATAAAAAAAAGGATAAGGTGCAAAGATTGATTGCCCATTCAAATTCAAACTTTATTTTGAATTTGAATGGCCAACCAATCATCCTTATCCATTCAAATGGCACATTAAAGTGGGGCGTGGAGAGGGCTTGGTATGAGAAAATAATTCATGAGATGTTCCTTCTCATGAATTCAAATGGGTGCAATGGAAGTGAGGTGGTGCATGGAGATTGGGTCAAGGTGGTTTAATTATTTAAACCAACCTAATTGAACCAAATAAGTTAGGTCCAATTAGACTAATTTAAATCTAACTAAATTAGGCTTAATTAGGCTCAATAAAATTCTAATCAAATCAGGAATTGATTAAGCCCAACCCTTGATCAAATCAGGGACCAAACCATCTCGACGATTAGGTCAACTCTTAACCTAATCGGGTCAAACCCAACTGAATCCAATTCAATTGGACTTGATCCAAAAATAATTACTCAATCAAATTAAGTTAATTAGCGATTAAATCACTAATTAAACCTCTCATAAATACTGAGTCAAAATCTGATGGATAATCAGGCATCAGAATTCATCGATATGTAACCCTGATCGAAAAATCCCAACCTATGGGACTCTTGACCCCGGTACCTATAATGTGTGGAACTCGTGATCAGATAATCCTGATTCTCGATCACTGAGTCCCAAACATGTAAGATTCTACATCAGCCATCAGATCAGATAGGAACCTCTAATGTGTGTGACCCTGCAGGTTCGAACCTAAGCCGGTACCACAGGAATCAATTTCTGTACTAATCGAAGTGACCATCTAGCAATGGTACTCGACATCTGGATAGGTCGAAGAGTCGCAATCACAACACTCAGAACCTACATGAATATGGTTACTGTATAATTCATCCTTTTGATCCCTGTGTTTAGGATGACTCAGGGTTAAACTGTCAACCCTGATCAGATCATCCGAATCGTGCTCAACTCAAACAGTCCTGTGACTTCTCACAAAGACTACTCTGGCCAAGGTTTTGCTAAATTAAAACACGACTGTACACAGCTCCTAAATTAGAGTGGTCAATCCCATCTTGACACATGCACCGACAAGTCAAGTACTTGACTACACCCAGCAGCCTTCCGTCACTGAATTAGAAATTCAGGTAGTCCAGTGCCTAAGTGCAGTGAGTTGCTTGCAAGTCACCGACTGTCCGAACTTCTACAGCGGTTGGATTCTGGATGAACTTCTACAACGGACGTGCTCCAGCAGTCGAATTTCTACAGTGACCGACTGTCTCTGGTGTCTTCTGTACCTCTCCGACCATCGACCTTCAACAGCGCCAACCGACCTTCCACAGATCCATCCAATTTCCTCCAGCGGATGAACTTCCACAATGCCTTCCAAATTCCGCTATCAGCCGACCTTCTATCGGATTTCTCATGCAACTCGACCTCTCCAGTGGACAGCCCTCAGACAAGCTTCTACATTAGACAAATTTCAAACGGACTTCTCTGACAATCAGACTTCTACCGAACTTTACCAACAGAAAGTCTCCGTCCGAGCTTCTACAGCAGATGACTTCTGCCTGTAGCATCAGCGCCCAAGGCATCCGACAACAGTAGACTCGTCGGCAATCTCAAAAACATCCGAGCTTCTCCTGGATTGATGAGATAGAGAGTCATTCCACTCCATCAGACGTCACAGTCAAACTTCAACCGTCAGGCCCGAACTCTCTGGCAAGTTACAACAATGGCCACTACCCTACTCCACTCTCTGTAACAGATTTCATATGGCTCCACTACTCTTTGGCAAGTCGCGACAATGGACACCACTTCACTCTCCATAACAAACTCTACGTGATCCTGAACGGCCCCCTGACGCCACTACTCTCTATAACAAACTCCGCGTGGCCCTGAACGGCCCACTACCAGGCAGTTACAGACGTCGCTGTCAATCAATTACGCTCTCTGTCTATAAAAAGAGACCTCCAGATACGTTCTTCTCTAAGCTCTAAACTCTATCTTGAAACTCTACTAAAATCTCATTCGAGTGCTCCATTTCTGTTGAGGCAGAGTACTGACTTGAGCGTCGGAGGGTCTTGCCAGAGTACCCCCAACTCCGATTTAGACTTTCCTTGCAGGTCCCAACGGCGGACGCGATCCCCTCAACTCCAGTTTCTCTGATGTCGGTGAAATTCTGCACCAATAATATTGATTCATAATTGTCTATCAGCCATTAGATCATATCAAAGCTTTTATTGTGTATGACCCCATAGGTTTGAATACTAAGCTGGTAGCATAGCAATAAATTTTTATACTAATCAAAGTGATCATTTAGCAATGATACCCGATGTCTAGATAGATCGAATGATTGCAAAGTAATATTCAAGAATTTGAAATATAGTTACCGCATATTTCATCTCTTTGACCCTAATGCTTAAGGTGACCTAGGATTTAACTATCAACTCTAAAATAGTCATCCATATTTTGTCTAAATCTTTTTCAAATCTTATGACTCCTCATAAGGATTATCCTGATTAAGGTTTTGCTCAATTGAAATATAGTGATACATTAATACTTATGATCTGGTGGGGTCAATCCCATCTTGACTCACACATCGATTTCGTAAGTACTTGACTGTATCTAATAGCCTTCCATCATTGTATTAGAAATACAAGTAGTCTGGTACCAAAGTATAGTGAGTTGTTTATAAGTCACCGTGGTGATCTTAGGTCGAAGAGACACTTGTGCCCATATCCTTCACAAGCTGCTCTTGATAGCAGAACGCTCCACAGTTTGGTCACTGTTCAATGATGATGTATTCTTATATCTCACCTGTATGCCATACTAGTGTCTCCACACTTCTTGATTAAGAGGACAACCAACCCATATGGCATACAATGACCTTCACTTGATAAATATTATCATCTTTATTAATAACGTATTATTTGATCACGAACAAGTTTAAGAGCTACTCGATTAATCCTCCTTTATCGATAAAATATGGTTCTATGGACTTCATTATAACATAGGAGTTCACTAAGGAAGATGCACACCTTATGATGAATTTACCAAATAATTTTTATTATTTTATAATTCATATACAAAAAATAAGTAGCACAATCATCCAGATGATCGATTTTAGGATACATTTTCCAATAACTCCCACTTGGACTAAAGCCAATCAAATCAGTATCAAATACTCATCTTCCATTTTTATTTATCGAACTCCTTGAATTCGATGGCTCTAGTAAATATGTCAGCCAGGTTTCTCTTTTCTGTTGATCTTCTGAAGCTCGACGTCACCTCAATCTTTTAAACAAGGTGATAACAATGCAGAATATATTTGGTTCTCTGATGGGACTTTAGTTCTTTAGCTTGAGCTATGGCTCCAGTGTTGTCAATATACAAGAACTCGACCGTCAATGGAGGGTGTCTCTCTAAGCTTGCTAATGAATTTTCATAACCAAACAGCTTTATTGGCAGCATTGGATGCTGTAATGAACTCTGCTTCACAAACAAAATCAACTATAGTGTACTGCTTGAAACTTTTTCATCATGTCACTCCTCCATTTAGGATAAAATATAATCCAATATATTTTTATTATCATCTCGATTCGATTGAAAATTGAAATTGCTATATCCCATAAGTTTGAAGTCAGATTCTCCATAAATGAGCCATTGGTCCTTAGTATTTCTCAAATACATAAGAAAGATTCTTACAACCTTTCAATAGTTCTCATCTGGATCAGACTGGTACCTACTCACTATCATGAGTGAGTAGGCCATATCCGATCTCGTACATGTCATGGCACTTATAATAGATCCCACTATCAGAGCATTTGGGATTCTACTCATACACTCTGTCGCTTAAGGAGTTGTCGGACAATCCATTTTAGAGAGAGTAATTTTATGGCCTATCAAAAGATAGTCTTTTTGAAATTCTCTATGTTGAACCATTTCAGTATGGTGTCTATATACGTGGATTGGGACAATCCAAGTAACCTCTTAGATCTATCTCCATAGATCTTCATCCTAAGGATGTAGGATGCTTCTCTCAAATCTTTCATGGAGAACATAGATGACAGCCATACCAATTATTTCTTATAGTGTAAGGATTTTATTTTTGATTAAGAGAACATTATCCACATATAATACAAGAAATACGACTACAGAACCATTAGCTTATTTGTAGATATATGGTTCTTCTTCATTCTCAAGGAAGCCATACATTTTGATCTCTTGTCCAAATGCATGTTCCAACTTTGAGAGCATTACCACAGGAGAAAATATCTTATCATAGTCAATACCATAATGTTAATAATTCCTCTTGACAACCAAATAGACTTTATAGGTCTCCACCTTCCCTTCTATTCCTCTTTTCCTTTTGAGAATCCATTTACACCTTATGGGTTTTATTCCTTTAGGTAGATCAACTAGTGTCCATACACCATTGATCTCTATAAACTTCATCTCAAATTTTATGGTATCAAACTACTTGTCAGAGTCGAATCTTTACATGATATCCATGCAGGTGATCGAATCCTTATTATTTTCATCAAGTTCTATAGGATCACCATCTCAGTTTAAGAAATTATAGTATTTGTCCAATTGATGTGGTACTTTATCGAATCTCCTCAAAGATGCCTTTATAATGGGCTCTAGATTTGATCTAATCAAATCTGATTCTATATTTTTAGTTGTCTGTGTCGATTCTTCTACCTGTCGAACTTCATCAAGCTCAATCTTAGCGGCATTAGTTCCTTCCTGAAGAAACTCTTTTTTCAAAAAGAGTATCTCAAGACCCACGAATACCATTTATTTGTTAGGAAGGTAGAAGTAATATCCTCTAGTTTCTTTGAGGTACCCTACAAAATTATACTTATCGAATTTGGATCCAAGTTTGTCAGTCTATGAACGTTTCACATAAGCCAGACCAACCCCAAATTATAGGGTAAGAAAGTATCGGCCTACACCCAGTCCATTTCTCATATGAAGTGATTTTACTGACTTAAAATCTTGTTGAGCACATTGCAAGTAGTCTTAAGAGCATAACCTCAACGAAAGATTGACAAACTTGCAAACCCCATTATAGGTTGAATCATGTCTAACAAGGTTCGATTCCTCCTCCCAAGAGATGTCCTTTCGAGATAATTTCATTCTCTTCTAGATAAGTCAAAAACTCATTGAAAAGATATTTACCTCCTCAGTCAAATCTAAGAGTTTTAACACTCTTTTCAGTTTATTTTTTACTTCATAACAGAATCGTTTGAATATTTTAAATAATTCAGACTTATACTTCATAAGATGGACATATCCATACCTAGATAGATTGTCAGTGAAAGTAATGAAGTTGCTATATCCTCCTCTGGTACTTATATTCATGGATCTACATACATTAGTATGTACTAGACTTAGAACATCACTGACTGGTTCACCCTTTCTAGTAAAAAGTGAATTGGTCATCTTTCAAAGAAGATGTGATTCACAGGTTGGCGATGATTCACAATCATTGACTTCGAGGATTCTCTCTTTACCTAACATGTTCATCCTATTCTTATTTATATGACCGAGCCTACGATGCCAAAGGTAGGCATCTATGATATTATCTAATCTAAAATATTTGCTAGATGTATACATTATACTAATAGACTGTGATAAAAAGTATATATCATTTCATAATTGTCCACATATTGATAATGATATCACAATATAATGATATCACAATAATAATTCTTTATTGATAAACTATAATGATTACATTCATCAAAAGAGTTGGACAATAGTGACAATCACTTAAAATGATAATATTAGAGTTAAAAGCAAGCTTGACAATTCCTAAAATCAGGACTGGAACACGATTTTCATCTCTTACGTTCAGGAATCTCTCACCATTTTCAAACATTCTACTAACTGAAGTCCTTACAATAAATTATAAATGTTGATTAGACTTTCGATATCCAATACTTAGGTAGTAGTATCACAAATAAAAAAATTGCAAGGAGTTATCATATAACTATCTTGACCCATAACTATTTGCTGATTTCTCTTTTTAGGCCTGTTTGGGTCAATGGAATCAAGATTTTGAGGATAATTCTTCTTCCAATAACCTAACTTCTTACAAAAGAAGCACTCTACCTGACTCTAATCTGTTTTGAGCTTCTTGGCCAATTCTAGCCTAAGAACACTGTTCAACTTCTGATACTGGCTATTGAAGTTCAGTCCTATAAGCTTGTCATTGTCTAACAGTGAGCAGAGTGACAATTTACTAGCCATTATTGAAAAGAAAATATTAGTCCTATTATATATGAATTATTTAATCCTAGAGATTTGAATTTTAGTCTAAAAGTTCTCCTACTATTTTATACAAAATGATAGCCTCTACCTCCAATTCAAAGAATTATCTTAATTCCTTAACATGTATTAGAATCCACACAGACTACATATAGGCCCGACTTTGGTCTACCTACTATTGGATTTGAACCAATGACTCCCGCCGTATGAAAGCAATACTCTAACCACTGAGTTAAGTAGGTTATTCAAAGAGGTCTTTTTGCTTTCAATTCAAGCTTTCCCCTTGGCTTGGTGACTCAATAGTGGAGTCCTTCCCTTGCGTCTGGTCGTTCTTGTCCATCGTTCGATTCTAGCCTAGCGGTTCTGTAGGTTCTTTATCAATTATTTTTTTAAATAATTTTTAATAATTAATTTTGCATCACATACCTTTTCAGTAGGTTTTGGCTTCCACTGAAAGATCTGGTTAGGTCCAACCATTAACATGATCATGCTCAGTGCATCTAACTAATGAATGATTAGGTCCAACTTTGGTCGGCCAACCTAACCACCCATCAGAGAGAGATGACTGAGTTATCACATTATGAATGATAATTTCAATAACAGATAAGCACCAAGCCTTTGGGCCTCCAATGATTATCAGACTAATAGACCTATTATCATCTAACTTAATTGGAGGGTATGATCTAGTTATCCCCATAACTATTTCATTTTAAGAACCTAATAATTTAGAGAATTTAATTATTTGATTAAGAAAAGAGATTAACCAGCAATCAATAATTCTCCTACTGATTTCACCAAGTCTTTGAAGAGGATTAGAGACTAAGCTAGTTAAAAAGCACCTAAATCAATCATACTAATCAACTTAAGATCCTCCCACTGACTTCACCAAGTCATGAGAGGACAAAGTGGGTTCAGATCACCCTTGAATTAGTCATCTCAATCATATGACTAACTAACCTAGATGGCATGGGTTTGCTTGAATCAATGAGCAACCTAATCAAAAGCTGATTGACCACATTGGCTAGATAAGTGAGATCGGTGGGAGGGTCTGCCAAGGCTTGCCTTAGGCACCATCAAAATGGCCAGATAAGTGGGTTATCAATTAAAAATCATTGATCATATTATCACAGTAATATTGCCAAACTTATCTCAGACACCAATTAGTTTATCAATTTTGATTTGATCTACCTATAGACTCGGGTCCGACCATTGAGCCACGATTAGGTTCATTTGGTGTAATCAAACTCATGGACTTTCATCAATTACAATGATTGAGTCTAACCTGGAGAAGATTTGATCTAATCTAATTCAACTCTTGGTTAGATTTAGTTAATTTCTTAATTTAGTCCATATTTGATTCTAACCCTAAGTCTAACCCAGTTAATTGATCTGATCGAAGCTAACCCATAGCCCCATATTTTATACAATATCTTTAGATCTTAAATTCATAATTCTAGATCTAAAGTATTAACTTTTAATTCTTAACTAAGTGTAGAAAAATGAAACAATTTAAAATGTAAACTTTTTTACATTAACATTTATGCAAAATAATTCAATCTAGAAGTTTGAGTTGACTCATCATGAGACTAACGAAAAATTATTTTTTGAGTCTATGCAATCGAGTCGGCTCAACATAGAAACAAATTTCTCGACTTGCAAAATCGAGCCAGCTCATCAGCAAATCGAGCCGGCTTGAAAGGGTCTCGAGTCGACTCCAATCAAATTGAGTTGACTCAATAGGTAAACCAGCAACTCCTTACTAAATTTTAGATCAGAATACTTTGCATAATGGTTTTAATGTTTCAGATAGATCCTAGGGTTTCAAATCTGGAATTTTGCAGAAAGTAAGTTTCAGGTGTGAATTCTACAAAACATATATATTACATATATAAATTCTAGATTCAAAATAAATCAAAAATACATATCTAACATATGTATCATAGGATCTAAATCTAAAATATGAATCACATACAACTTCTATTTGCAGTTCTTCTTCATGAAACATCATAGTGGCACCACTACATGTCATGAAAGAATTCCATTGAATGAAAAAAGAAGATCTTTAAACCCTGCTTGCTCTTATGACTGGACAGCCTGGTGATGCACAATCTGAGTATTAGGTTACTAGGATATCTAATCTTGCATATCATATATGTAACATATAGAAATTTAGATCTAATCTAAATTACTTCAGATCTGATTACTACTTTAGAACTCATATAAATCAAATCATAAACATCTCATGCTTCTCTAATATCAGATCAAAATCAGATATTAAATCAAAAAATAAATCATAAATTCTTTTAGATCTCGTCTAAACTTATTTATGATTTAAGTAACCTCTTACAACAGGACAACCTTATAACCAGTACGTGTGATCTAAATTAATTATTTTCAGATTTTTATGCATACATGATCATGTCAAAAAGAATCTAGGCTCGATACCAATTGAAGAAAAGCTAGGATAGTTCATGCATGGATTTTAAAATTTTTTTATGCAGTGGAAGCAATTAAGATTAAACTATTTAATCTACCATACACTAGATCTAATCTACAACTGCCTAAGCATAGATCTTATGACACAAAACATGCATGCATAATCTGAAAATACATCTGAAATATTAGATCTAATCTAATTATGATAGAGATCAGATATCTATACCTGAGCATGAAGATTGAGGGATTATATGTTGCTCCAGCCGCACACGCATCCGGCCTTTATAGATATCCACATAAAGTATTATCAGATCAACTTCTCTGGAGTGCTATCTCCTTACAAAGATCCTTGGTGGTTAATCCAAGAAGAAAGAAGAGGTTTATAGAAGAAGAGAAGAGAGAACTCTTTCTTTTAATTACTTTTCTCACAAAAATCCTAGTGCCAAGAACAAAAGGATCCACGCCCAAGCTCTCCCACCCCCTTTTCTTTTTCCCATCTTCTTTTGATGTCTTACATGTAGATGTCCTCTCTTTTTGTCACACAAAAAGAGTGCCTGATATAAGGTGGGTGTGTGGTTCATAGATGGGAATTTTGTTTGGGTTTGAATTCAAATTGAATTTGAATCCAAACACCAACTTAGTTTCTTAAATCAAGGGGGCGACACTGAAGGGAAGCATAGTGGGTTTTGTGCATGTATTTTTAAAATTTTACAGTGAAACGTACATAGATTAAATAATTTAATCTGCAATGCATGTATAGATCAAATCTAAAATCATCATACAGGATCTATGACATGACTAATATGCATGTATCCAAAACTGAAATCTAAAATTCAGCAAGTATAGATTATATCTATGTGTAACTAGATCATATCTAATTTATATTTAGATCATATCTAAATATTAATTGAGATCAAAATCTCATACTTGAGCATGGATAGTAGATCACCGTATCCAAAATCCATGATACTTGATTCTTCATGATGCTTGGCAGCTGCATATGCGTCCGGCCTCTACAGGTATCCACATGAAGCTCTTGTGCTGATCGATTTCTTCGAGAGTACTAGCTCATGAAAACATCATGCTTTGACTCATCTAAGAGAAATCATGAAGATGAAGAATAAGGAGATCTTCTCCTTTTCTTTCTAGATCCATGCATCAGATTCTTTTAATAGAGATCAAGAGAAGAATCCTTTCTTCTCAATTTTTTCACGTATAAAAGAGAACCTTTCTCTCTTCCTTTCATACCCTTAAGAAGAATTTTTCTTCTCTGGTTTTTTATGATAAAAATCAAATCTAATCTGATTTCTCATACTGAAAATCATTAAATTTCTGAGCCCTAGAAGAATCCAAAAGAGAGACCTAAGAGAAGAACCCTTCTTCTCTCTTCTTCTCCCATGTTCTTCTTGATCTAGAACTCTAGGAAGCCCCAAACATCCAATCAAATTTTTTTGATATTTTTTCTCTAAATTTTTATTTTAAAAATTAGATCTAATCTAATTTTTATCTTAAAAAAATTTAAAAAAAATCTATGAGAAGAACTCCTTCTTCTTTAAGATTGCGCACAAGAAAGAAGACCCTTCTTCTTCCTTCTCTTTCTCTCTTTGGGAAGAACTTTTCTTCAATTTTTTGTTGTAAAACCAGCAAGAGAAGCCCTCTTTGATGCCCAAAAACTAGCAGCAAAATCTCTTAAAAATTCTTTCAAGAGGGGAGGAGAAGAGAGGCTTTGCACATGAGGTTGTGGGGCATCCAACTCTTAGACGTCCCTCACCTTCTTTTTTTCTTTTTGGGCGACAAGAAAGAGGGACGCCTCTTTCTTTCATGCAAGAGAAGAGAGGGGGCACAACTCCTTCTTGGGCATGAGCAATACTTCACATTAATAGGTGGGGCATGGAGATTTATATCACATGGGGTTTAGATTTTAAGTTGGTTAAGTCCAATTTCCAAATAGGACTCATGATCTTGTTCCAACTCTAACTAACTCTTAGATCCAATGCTAACAAATTTAAGAATTAGTTATAATAAACTAACTAATTAGGTTCTAGCTTAATTATAAAACCAATTAGGCCCCAATCTAATTAAAAATTAGTTAAATTAAAATCTTATTGATCCAGGGATTGATTCTTGGTGAATATTAGAGAAATTTTTGATAATAGAGCTTGATCCAATCAGCCTATTATCCAATAGAATTTGATCCAATCCAAGCTTATATAAAACTAATTAAATCATATTCAATTTAAAATTTGATTTACATCTCTGAGATCAATTGGAATAAGCCCTATTTTCAATAGGGATGCATCCAATCAATTCGAAGCCAATCTAATTGAATCCAATTCAATTAGATCTGATCTAATCTCCATTACTCAATCAAATTGAGCCAATCAACAATCAAATTATTAATTAATTATTCTTTTAATTTATCAACCATTAGTAAATAATTTATTACAATCTTTATAAAAGATTAATCATCAATCAAATTGATAATTAAATCTTTCAACGATTCATAATCATCGATCAATCATTTGATTAGACAGGTACTTCTATGTGTGTGACCCCATAGGTTCAAACCTAAGTTGGTAGCATAAGAATAATTCTTGTACTAATCGATGTAACCATCTAGCAATAGGATCTGATATCTGGATAGGCCGAATGTATGCGCAGCAACACTCTAGAACCCATGTGGATATAGTTACTATATAATTTATCTCTTTAACACTTGATGCTCAAGAACGACTAAAGGTTAAACTGTCAATTCAGGATGAGTGGTCCATATTATGTCTCAACCTTAAAAATCTTGTGACTCCTCATTAGGACTACTTTGATCAAAATTTTGTTGAATTAAAATACAGTGATGCATCATCTCTAATTTTACTTGGAACGGTCAATCCCATCTTGACTCGCATCCAGACTTCACAAGTACTTGACTGTACTCAAAAACTTTCCATCATTGAATTAAAAATTTGAATAGTCCGACATCAAAGTACAGTGACTTGCTTGTAAGTCACCAAGGTAGTCTCAGGTCAGAGGGACACATATATCCATATCCCATCAGAGCAACCCTTGACAGTAAAGTGCTCCGAAAGTGGTCACGCTCAGTGAAATATACTCCTACAAGTCACCTATATGCCATATCTGTGTCACCACACATTTTGGTTAAGAGGACAACCAACCAATATGACATATAATGATCTATACTCGATACAATTATCATCTTTGTAACAATTGTATCATTTGATCGCGAGCAGAATTTAAGAACTACACGATAAATCCTCCTTTATCATTTTAAAAGTAGCTTTAAGGACTTCATCATAACATATGAGTACTATTTTGGAAGATGTATTCCTTATGATAAATCTACCAAATATCATTTATCATTTTATAATTCATAAATTTGTATGGAGCACAATCATCTACAACCTAGATGATTAGCTTTAGGATACATTTTCTAACAACTCTCACTTGGACTAAAGCCAATCAGATCGGTATCAAATATCCATCTTTCATTTTAGATCGTTGAACTCTTTAAATCCAATTGCTCTAGCCAATGGATCGATCAAGTTCTCCTTTCAGTTGATCTTCCTAAGGTTAACTTTATTTCGATCTTATCGAATAAGTTGATTGCAATGCAGAAAGTATTTGATTCTTAGATAGAACATCAATTCTTCAGCTTGAGCTATGGCTCCTGTACTACTGTCAATACAGAAAGACTGGACCTCAATGGAGGGTGCCACTCCATGCTCGTTGATAAATTTTTATAACCAAACAACTTCTTTACCAGCATCAAATACTGCAAAGAACTCCATATCGCAAATAAAATTGATGGAACCTTTCCAGCATATCGATCCTCTTTTTAGGATAAAAACATAGCCTGATACAACTTTGTCATTTCTATCTAACTAGAAACTAAAATCAATATTTTTCATGTTTTAAGTCAGACTCTCCATAAACAAGCCATTGATTCTTAATATTTTATAAATACTTAAGGATGGTTCTAATAACCTTCCAAACCTTTATGGAGAACAGAGATGACAATCAAGCTTTTATTTTCTGTAATGTAAAGATGTCATTATCGATTAAGAGAATTTCATCCAAATAGCACAAAGAATACTTTTACAGAACTATTAGCCTATTTGTACATACAGAATTTTGTTTTATTTTCAACAAAGTCATATGTTCAAAACATATGTTCCAACTCTGAGAAGCTTGATTCAATCCGAATGAACTTGAGGATTGCTACAAGGAAACTATCTCGTCATAGTCAACACTATAACTTTGATGAAAGCCATTGGCAACCGGATAGAATTAATATGTTTACACCTTTCCATTTGCGCCTCCTATCTATTTTAAAATCTACTTACACCCTATGGGTCTTACCCTTTCAGGTGAATCAACGAATGTCCATACATCATCGATCTTCATAGACTTCATTTCAGATTTAATGGCTCCAAGCCATTTTTCAAAGTTAGATCCCTGTATAGCATCCATATCAAAGATCAAATCTCCATCCCGAACTTAAAAATCAAATTATCTGTTCGGCTGATGCGGTACTCTTCCATATCTATTCAAGGATGCCTTTACATCGAGCTTCGAATTTGATCTAATCAACCGGTTCTATTGGTTTATGTCAGAGTTAGTTCTTCTACCTATCAAGCTTCACCAAGTTTGCTCTTAATGGCATCAGTTCCTTCATCAATTTTTTTTTCAAAAAGAATGCCTTAAGATTCATGAACATCTCATATCCATCAAGAAAGTAGATGAAATATTTCTAATATAATATTTATCAGATCAAGATTCCAGCTAGTCGATTTGTGAATATTTTACATAAGATTAATACCCTTAACGTTAAAGTAAGAGAGTATCAAATTATCCAAGTCCATATCCCATATGGAGTTTTGGTGATCGATTTGCTCAGAATGTTCTCGAGCACATATCAAGTAGTCTCTAAAATATAACCTCAGACAGACCAACAAACCCCACAGTGGATCGAACTTTATCTAACAAAATTTAATTCCTCCTTTCAGACATCTCTTTTTAAATAGTGATGTCACAGGAGAGGTCTATTAAGAGAGAATCTAATTTTCTCCAAGATATGTCAAAACTTACTGTAAAGGTATTCACTTCATCAGTCAAACCGATGAGTTTTAATACTTTTTGTAGTTTATTTTTGTACCTCATTATGAAATCGTTTGAACATTCAACTGATTCAGACTTGTGCTTCATAAGCAAGATGCACCCATATCAAGATAGGTCGTCAGAGATTTTAAATGTAGTAAGCCCTCTTTTGGCACTAATGTTCATAAGTGTAAATACATCAATATATACCAAATTCAAAACATTGCTGGCTCATTCATCATTTTCAATAAAAGGTGACAAGTCAACTATGCCAAAGATAGGCTTCAGTGATATTATCTAATTTAGGGTGCTAGTTAGACATGTGCTTTATACTAACAGGCTATGGTATCGAGTTTATGTCATTTTCAATTATCCTCTCATTATTGTAGTATCATTCACAATGATATTACAACAATCATACTTATTGACACCATCAATAAAATTGGATAATAGTGACAATCACTTAAATGATATGGTCAGGGTTGAAAATAAGTTCTACGATTCCTAATGTTAAGACTGGAACAGACTTTCATGTCTTGCATTCAGGAGTCTCTTATCGTTTTCAAATTTTTTACTATCCTAAAATCTTTTTGTAACTATTTACAAACATGACTTATACTGTCAGTATCCTATACCCTGATCATAGTATTATCAATAAAGAAACTTTAAGGAGTTATCATATAACTATCTTGACCAGCAATCATTTGCTGATTTCTCTTTTAAGCCTGTTTGGGTTAGCCTAAGATTTCTTTATCAATTTGTCCAAAAACTATACTCAACTTTTGATACTGGCTATCAAAGTTAGGTCTGATAATATTTTCACTATCTAACAGTGAAGAGAATAATAATTTTCTAGCCATTTCTAAAAAAAAATAATTGACCTATTAATATATGAACTATTTTAAGTCTAAAGATTTGGACTTTAGTCTAAAGATTCTTCCACTATTTTAGCCTCTACTTTCAATTCGAGAAATTATCTTAATTTCTTAGCGAGTATTAAAATCCACACAGACTACATATAAGTCTGAGGATGGCTCGGTCAACCCATATGCATCCATGGATAGGTTCTCCATTAATTATTTCTTCAAACAACTTTTAGTATTTAATTTTGCCCCAGGTTTCATTTCAGTAGGCGATGGGCCTCCACTGAAACTTTTGATTAGGTCCAACCATTAACATGAATCTACTCAGTGATTCTAGCCAAAGAATGATTAGACCC
The DNA here is from genome assembly GCF_000442705.2 of Elaeis guineensis. Taxonomy (NCBI): domain Eukaryota; kingdom Viridiplantae; phylum Streptophyta; class Magnoliopsida; order Arecales; family Arecaceae; genus Elaeis; species Elaeis guineensis. The sequence goes on along the minus strand of NC_026005.2, from coordinate 31,339,825 downwards.
AAAGATGGCTCGATCAACCTGATCACCATCAGATAGTTCAACAGAGTCATTATATGATGAATGATAATTCCATCATTCAAAGAGAACATCAGACGGATGGCGCCTCTAATGTCAATCTAAAATAATGGATCCATTATCATTCATGTTAATGGGAGGCTATGATCTAGTTATCCCCATAACTAGCTCATTTTATGGATCTAATAATTTAAAAAATTTAATTAAATCTTTTAAAAGATATCAATCGATCCACAAATCATAAATCCTCCCACTGACTTCATCAAATCATGTAAAGGACTAAAGACTAGCTGGTTCAACTGACACCTTATAAATCCTTCCACTGACTTCATCAAGTCATGAGAAGGACTAAAGACAAGTCGGTGCAATCGACAAGTCAGTCCAGGGCACCTAAATCAGTCATACTGATTAATCTTAATAACATGGATCAACTCGAGTCACCTAACGATCTAATAGCCTAATGACTCGGGCTCAACCTTTGAGCCTCAATCAAGATCCATTTGGTCTATCAAAGAATGAACTCGATCATTTACAACTATTATTTTTGATCTCGAGTACCCTTGATGTAATCTAAATCAACTATTAGTTAGATTGGATCAACTACTCTTTTTAGTCCATTAAATTTTTGATTCTAACCTTAGGTCTAATTTAATAAAAAGGACCTAATTTGAGCTAACCCATACCGCATATTTTATGCAATGTCATTAGATCTTTAATCATAATTCTAGATCTAAAATATATTTCTTAATTCTTAATTAAGTATCGCATTAACATGGATTAAGATTATTAATTAAAACTATTTTAATTTTATAAAATAATTTTACATCATTTTTATATAAAATTTTCTATTTCAAAAATTATATCGGCTCACCCCTGAACTGAGTTGGCTCACTTCAGTGGGTCGACTAAGTCTGATACTTGATCAACTAACTGATCATGAATAGTAACCATTATTGTTTGGCCTGAGATAATTAAGTCAGATCAGTCAAAACTGAACTGATTAAAATAGAGAACTGGGTCAACTCAGTTCAAAACTAGTTGGCTCAGTTGGCATGCCAATCAGTATTACATAGTTTCAGATCTGAAAATTTTTGCATAAACTGAAATAAAATCAATCATAATAAACTTTAGATCATATCTAAATATTTTATGATTTTAAATTTTATTTTTATGATTAAAATAATTTTAATCATATAGATTAGATGTTTTACTTTTTATATAATTCATGCTTTGTATCACATACAACAAATCCTAAGATTTCAACATCTAGGATTTTGCAAAACTGTAAGTTCTTCCTTTCGTGTTCTTCTTCATGGGACCTTACAGTGGCACCCCTACACACCATGAAGAGCACTCTATTGAATGGAAAGAGAGGGTCATGTAATCCTACTTGCTCCTATGGATGGCCTGGTGATTACTCAATCCGAGTACTTTACTACTCAGAATATCTAATCTAATTCACATATCATATATATAAAAATTTAGATCTAATCTAAATTATATTAGATCTGATTTTACATTAGACTATATCTAAAATTAGATCATAACACATCTCATACATTGCTAAATTTAGATTTCAACTTTACATGCATATATGTTCATGTCATAATAAACCTTCACTCTGATACTATTTAAAGGAAAGTGTGGTGGATTTTGTGCATGTATTTTTAAAATTTTACAGTGAAACATACATAGATTAAATAATTTAATCTACAATGCATGCATAGATCAAATTTAAAATCACCATATAGGATCTATAACATGAACTAATATACATGTATCTAAAACTGAAATCTAAAATTCAGCAAGTATAAATTATATCTATGTGTAATTAGATCATATCTAATTTATATTTAAATCATATCTAAATATTAATTGAGATCAAAATCTCATACCTAAGCCTGGGTAGTAGATTACAGTATCCAAAATTTGTGGTACTTGATTCTTCATGATGTTTGATAGTCACACATACATCCGACCTCTACAGGTATCCACACGAAGTCCTTGTGTTGATCGATCTCCTCCGGAGTGCTAGCTGATGAAGACATCATACTTTGACTGATCTAAGAGGAATCACGAAGATGAAGAATAAGAAGACTCTCTTTTTCTTCCTGGATCCACGCATCAGATCTCTACAATAGAGATTAAAAGAAGAACCTTTTCTTCTTAATTTTTTCACACATAAAAGAGAACCTTTCTCTCTTCCTTTCATACCCTTAAGAAAAAATTTTCTTCTCTAATATTTTATGATGAAAATCAGATCTAATCTAATTTTTAATGCTAAAAATTATATAGATTTCTGAGCCCTGGAAAAATCTAAAAGAGAGACTCAAGAGAAGAACCGTTCTTCTCTCTTCTTCTTCTTGATCTAGAACTCTAGGAAGCCCAAACATCCAACCAGATTTTTTTGATATTTTTTATCTAAATTTTTATATTAAAAATTAGATCTAATCTAATTTTCATCCCAAACAAAATTAAAAAAAAAATCTATGAGAAGAACTTCTTCTCTAAGGCTGCGCACAAGAAAGAAGACCCTTCTTCTTTCTTCTCTTTCTCTCTTTGGGAAGAACTTTTCTTCTTCAATTTTCTTCTGTAAAACTAGCAAGAGAAGCCCTCTTTGATGCCCTAAAATTGGCAGCAAAATCTCTCAAAAATTTTTTCAAGAGGGGAGGAGAAGATAGACTTTGCACATGAGGTTGTGGGGCGTCCAAGAGCCCCCACCTTCTTTTTTTCTTTTTGGGCAACAAGAAAGAGGGATGCCTCTTTCTTTCACGCAAGAGAAGAGAGGGGGCATAGCTCCTTCTTGGGCATGAGCAATACTTCACGTTAAGAGGTGGGGTGTGGAGATTTTTATCACATGGTGTTTAGATTTTAAGTTGGTTAAGTCCAATTCCAAATAGAACTCCAGATCTTGCTCTAACTCTAACTAACCCTTGGACCCAATCCTAACCAATTTAAGAATTAGTTAGAACAAACTAACTAATTGGGTCCTAGTCCAATTATGAAACCAATTAGGCTCCAATCTAATTGAAAATTAGTTAGATTAAAATCTCATTGATCCAGAGATTGATTCTTGATAAATATTAGAGAAGTTTTTGATAATAGGACTTGATCCAATCAAGCCTATTATCCAATAGAGTTTGATCCAATCTAAGCCTATATAAAACTAATTGAATCATATTCAATTTAAAATTTGATTTGCATCCTTGAGATCAATTGGAACAAGCTCTGTTTTCAATAGGAATGCATCCAATCAATCTAAAGCCAATATAATTGAATCCAATTCAATTAGATCTGATCCAATCTTCATTGCTCAATCAAATTGAGCCAATTAACAATTAAATTATTAATTAATTATTTTTCTAATTTACCAACCATTTGTAAATAATTTATTGCAATCTTTGCAAAGAATTAATCATCAATCAAATTGATAATTAAACTTTCAATGATTAATAATCGTCAATTAGCCATTTGATCAGACAGGTACTTTTATGTGTGTAACTCCATAGGTTTGAACCTAAGTCAGTAGTACAAGAATAATTTTTGTACTAATAGCTGTAACCATCTAGTAATGGGATCTGACGTTTGGATAAGCCGAATGTATGCCCAGCAACACTCTAGAACCCATATGGATATAATACTGTATAATTCATCCCTTTGACACTTGATGCTCAAGGACGACTAAGGGCTAAACTGTCAACCCAGGATGAGTGGTCCACATTATGTATCAATCTTAAAAATCTTATGACTCCTCACTAGGACTACTTTGATCAAAATTTTGCTGAATTGAAATACAGTGATGCATCATCTTCAATTTTACTTGGAGCGGTCAATCCCATCTTGACTCACACTCAAACTTCATAAGTACTTGACTGTACCTGAAAATCCTTTATCATCGAATTAAAAATTTGAATAGTCCAGCACCAAAGCACAGTGAGTTGCTTGCAAGTCACTAAGACAGTCTCAGGTCAGAGGGACACATATATCCATATCCCATTAGAGCAACCCTTAACAACAGAGTGCTCCGAAAGTGATCACGCTTAGTGAAATATATTTCTATAAATCACCAATATACCATACCCGTGTCACTACATGCTTTGGTTAAGAGGACAACCAACCAATATGGCATACAATGACCTACACTCGATACAATTATCATCCTTGTAATAATTGTATTATTTGGTCGCGAGTAAGATTTAAGAACTACACGATAAATTTTTCTTTATCATTTTGGAAGTAGCTCTAAGGACTTCATCATAATATATAAGTTCTATTTTGAAAGATGTATTCCTTATGATGAATCTGTCAAATAATATTTATTATTTTATAATTTATATACTTGTATGGAGCACAATCATCTACAATCTAGATGATTGACTTTAGGACATATTTTCCAACAGACAAATGGCAATTGGGACATCCACTTCATGCCAAACCCACACCTTCAGATGTTCTCATGGTAGAAATCATTCTCTGATTGTCGCACAAAAGAGAGGAAACATAAGGATGGTGTTAGAAATTGTGTCCTAAAATCAATCGTGTAACGATTGAGTTCATCTTTGTATATGAATTATTGATTATTCAATAATAATTATTCTGATATTTTTTATCATAAAGTGACATCTTTCTTGAACTCTTGTACTGTGATGAAGTCCCTAGAACTATGCTAGTGTACGATAAAGAGAGAATTTATCGTATAGTTCTTAAACAAGTTTACGATCAAATGATATATCATTATGGGATGATGATGTTTATTAAGTGAAGGTCATTGTGTGCCATATGGGTTGGTTGTCCTCTTAACCAAGGAGTGTGGCGACACTGGTATGGCATACAAGTGAGATGTAAGGGTACATTATCAGTGAACAAGTGACTCACCTGCTGAGCATTCTGCTGTCAAGAGCTGCTCACAAAACACATGGGTATAAATATTTTTCAGATCTGAGATCATCATAGTGACTTACAAGCAACTCACTATGCTTTGGTGCCGAACTACCTGGATTTTTAATGCAGTGACGGAAGACTACTGGGTACAGTCAAGTACTTGTGAAGTCTGTGTGTGAATCAAGATGAAATTTACCCCTCCAGATTATTGGAGTTGATGTATCGCCGTATTTTAATTTAGTAAAGCCTTGGCCAGGGTAATTCATGAGATGGATTTGAAAGGTTGAAATACAATGTGGATGAAGCAATCTCGATTGACAGTTAACCTGAGACCATCCTAAAGCATCCAGGGTCAAAAGGATGAATTATGCGATAACCATGAGTATAGGTTCTAAAATATTTCTTTATGATAATTTAACCTATCTGAACATCGGGAACCATTGCTAGATGGTATCTCGATTAGTGCAGAAATTGGTTCCTGTGCTACCAGCTTAGTGTTTGAACCTATGGAGTCACGCATACAAGTCAGACAAAGTAGAAAAGAATTGACCTATATTTATATGTCCAATCTAGAAGTACTTGATTTGATTGAACATATAAGCTAATTTGATTGAGAATTGAGTTATGGGTCAAATAAAATTGAAAAGTTGACTATGTCTAGCAAGCACTACACATGAGGTTCAGGTTCAATCCCGGGGATGAACAATTTCTATCTATGATCCATAGAACATATGAAAGATTGAATTTAAGTCTAATTAATTTATATTAGATCTAAATTAATTAGACTTAAATAGATTCAAAATTCAAGTTAGACTTGATACAAAAGTTCTAAAGAGTTGAGGGTTGACAGCCTTTCAAAATTATTTCGAACCAACTTCGAATTAGATTCGAATCAGATCTGATTTGGATGAGATATGAGTATTCCTACTTGCATTGGGAATACCCACTCATGAAGCACAACCAAAAATTAGTTTGGTGCTTATTTGGGGTGTCCCAAGTGGGTGTGGGAGTGGGTGCAAAGTGGATGTCATAAGTGATGGCAATTATATCTCATATAGGAGTCCTTCTTTCATGAGTATTGGATCAATTCAAATCAGATTTGAATAAAGAGTCTTCCTCTTATTGGATCATGAGAATCATCTATAAATAGAGATGGTTTCTACCTATAGATGATAGAAGAGAATAGAATAACAAACAAATCAAATTGAGAGAAGAGAAAAAAAGAGAGAGACATGCATGTGAAGAGAGAGGTCCTTTATCTTCTACATCTCTCCCTTTGTTGCCGCCTCCTCTCTTTGGGTGTGGATCCTTCTTGAGCATCCTACCTACTGGTATAAGATGTCACATCATTACATCTCATCCCTTGATTGATTGTGTATGCGAAGCCAATTGGATTAGAGTTCATCCTGCTTTCTTGCAGTATCTGTCGTGCATGCGAAGTAGAGGGTCTGCATATCCAGACCTTTATGAAGGTTTATATCAGATAATTTAGGATTTGATCCCTAGTTCCACTGTGATTTAGATAGAGATTTGATCTTTAAATAAGTAGAATATTAGAAAAAATTTTTAGATGCAACCTGGGCATTCTGGAGGAAAACTATTTCCTTCCCTTCAACTGGTATCAGAGCAGGTCTAAAATATATGATTTTTTATGATTATTTACATGAGGTATAATTAAAATTTTTTGTGTGACATTAAATCTTATTTAATTCTATTTATATAAAATTTTTGATCTGATTTTGATTGGATTAGAGGTGCCTAATAAATAGTTGATTGAGGTTGTTATAAATCTATTATAACAGAATTCTACTATTGCTGAATTTTTGATGACAAACAACTCGAATTAAAATTTATTTTAAATCTATTTTAATAAAATTTTAATTTTATTATTTTTCTTATAAAGTGAAGATTATTTTAGATTTAAATTGTATCTGTTTCGATGGATATTAGATCTGAATCTTATCATAATTCAGCACTATGCGAAAATAGATTTTATCAAAAATTAATTTTTTTATGCATTCATATTTGTATCTAATTATTTTTTTATTTGATATCAAATCTAAAATTAATATTTTATAATCAATATAAAATAAGTTTTAGATTTGATATGATGTATATGATACATCAAATCTAATTGGATTAAATGAAGAACATAATTGATGAGATCAAGGATATGTTCATGACATAAAATAATTTTATCAATAATTGCATGTTGATGTAATTATATATGAAATTAAATTTTAGATCTTAGTAGCTTAGTACTCTGATTGATGAGATCACCGGACCGTCTGATCATAAGAGATTGAAGAGATTAATCTCTCTTTTGCCTATTTGATGGGTTCTCTTATGACGTGTAGGGGTGTCGTTGTGATCCAGTTTCATGAAGAAAAAAAATGAATAGATTTTTATGTATTATTTTGATCATAAATATATTTAGATTAGATCTAAAATAATTTATAATTCATTATAATAGGATAAATTCAGATATAAAATTATTTTAGATCTGAATTACATGTTACATATGATGTAATTGGTATTGATCTAAAAGTTATCATGATACATTAGATGTATGAATGAAGTTTAGATCATATCTATGTATGTTTCATTGTTAAACATATTATGAAAATTTATTTTCATATATTGAAATATATGGTATGCTTCATTTGAAATCCTTGTAGAATAGTTCTACAAACTGAAACACATGTTTCACACACTTAATTTTGAATTAAGTTTGAATGATCTAGAATTAAGAATTGAAGATCATTAAGACACCACATAATATGATGAGCAAAGGGTTAGCATGAATCAGATCTTTTTAATGGGTTAGATCTAGGATTAGGAATACATATGGACTAAGTAGAGAAATTAATTAAATCTAATCAAGTGTTGAATTAGATTAGGTCAGTATTTCTCTAAATCAATCTTAATAGTTGAAGTTTGATCAAGTCCATGTGTTTGACCCTAATAAATAGACCATGATCATGGCTCCGTGGTTGAGCCTGAATCTTCTGGTGTGCCAAATCGAAACTAATTAACCAGTTGGTGTCTAAGGTAAGTTTGGCAGATTCGATCAAGTGATTTTTAATTGGGAGCTATTCATCTAGATACATCTACAGTGAGTTAAAGGCAGATCCCTTCCACTGATCTCACTTATCTGGCCAATATGATAGATTATATTTTGATTAGGTTACTAGTCGATTCGCGTAGACCCATACCATTAAGGTGAATCAGTGTGACTGATTTAGGTGTCTTTAGACTAGCTTGTGTTTAATCCTTTACATGACTTGATGAAGTCAGTGGAAGGATTTGTAGCTTGCAGGTCGACTTCTTCTCTTATTCTCAGGTTAATAAAATCAAATTCTCTAAATTATTAGGTTCATAAAGTGATAAAGTTATGAGATAACTTGGTCATTGCCTCCTATTAAGGTGTGTGATAATAAGTCCAATATTCTAAAAAGGCATTGGAGGCACCACATGCCTGGTGTCTATTACGTATTGAAATTATCATTCATCGTATGACCATCATGATGTACCCTCAGATCAATGCTCAGGTTGGTCGAGCCACACTTGGGCCTGGATATCTGTTTGTTGGATGCACTTGATGTGTTATGTTAATGGTTGGATCTAACAAGGATTTTCAGTGGAGGTGCCACACACCTACTGAAGGAAAGTCTGGGGTAAAACCCAATGCTAGAAGTTGTTTGAAGAAATAATTAGTTATGAACCTACCTATAGATGCATTAGGGTTGGCCGAGCCACACTCAAGCCTGAATGCAGTCCGTGTGGATTCTAGTGCCCGCTAAGAAATTAATGTAATTCTTCGAGTTGGAGGTAGAGGCTATCAATTCACAAAAAATAGTGGGGGGATCTTTAGACTAAAGTCCATGTCTTCAAGATTAAAAAAATAATTCATATACTAATAGGCTAATATTTTCTCCTTTTAGTTATGACCAACACACTTTCCTCCGTTCGCTGTTGGACAGCGACAAGCTCACCGGACCCAACTTCGATAGCTGGTATCGAAAGTTGAAGATCATGTTGGAGTATGAGAGGATTTTGTATGTCCTTATGGATCAGGCACCTAAAGAACCTATAGCCAATACTCTTCGTGCTGCGAGAGATACTTATATGAAGTGGCTTAATGATCGCACGACTGTGCATTGCGTGATGAGGGCACCTATGAGTGATGAACTTAGTTATAAGTTCGAGGATGCACAGCCTGAGGAGATGATTCAAATGTTGAATGAGTCTTTCAACACCCTTGAGGATGCGGAGAGATATAAAATCTCCTATGCAGTGTTCAATGCCCATATGCGAGAGGGTGCTTCAGTCACCGATCATGTATTATACATGATTGAGTAGATTGAACGTCTTAGCAAACTTGACTTTTCATTGCATGAACAGTTAGGCAAGGATGCAATCCTCAATTCGCTACCAAAATATTACCTACCCTTTCTCAGTCATTATAAAATGATGAAGCCTGCAGTAAACTACCATGATTTGCTAAGATTACTACAGATTTTTGAGAAGGATCATCAGCTCCAAAAAGAGCTAGTGAATTTAGTGAGAGGTTCATCTACAGGGCATCGATCCTCTTGGAGAGAAAAGAAGAAAAATATGCAAAAATCTAGTGCTGCCGACCCAAGCAGAGCAAACTGTCAAAAATTGATAAGAGTCAGGCAGAGTGCTTCTTTTGTAAGAAATTGGGTCATTAAAAAAAGAATTGTCCTACTTATATAGCCACCCTTGACCCAAATAGATCTAAAAATAAGAGAAAGAGGCAAGTGGTTGATTCACAAGGTATTTATATGATAACACCTTATAATTTCTCTGTTTGTAATACTACTACTTGGGTATTAGATATCGAAAGTCCTATTAATATATGCAATTCATTGCAGGGACTGCAGATAAGTAGAAAAGTTTGAGAGGACGAGCGGTTCCTTAATGTTGGAGATGGAAGCCTTGTTCCAGTTCTGGCTTGGAACTTTACAGCTCGTCTTTGAGTCTAGTAGTGTCATGTTAGATGATTGTCATTATTATTCTTTCTTTATGATGAATGTCATCCCTGTAGGTCTTTTGGCCAAACTTGGTTACAAGTTTATAATAAAGGATGATTTTTGTGATATCATTATGAATGATACTACAATTATGTGTGGACAATTAAAATATGGCATATACATAATATTACGGTCTGTTAGTGTAATATACACACCTAGTAAATATTCCAAAATAGATAATGTCAGCGAATCCTACCTTTGGCATTGTAGGCTTGGTCATGTGAACAAGAATAGGATTGACAGGTTGATCAAGAAATGTATCCTTGAGATGGATGATTGTGAATCATTGCCTACCTGTGAATCTTGTCTACTTGGTAAGATGACTAAGTCACCTTTTAAAGAAAAATATGAAAAAGTCAGTGATGTCCTAGGTCTAATATATACTGATGTATGTGGGCCTATGAACATAAGTGTTAAAGGAGGATACTACTACTTTACTACATTTACAGACGACCTATCGAGGTATGGGTATATCTATCTTATAAAGCATAAGTCAGAATCATTTGAAATGTTCCAATGATTTCGTGCTGAAGTAGAAAAACAAACTGAAAAGAGTATTAAGATCTTTCAGTCAGATCAAAGAGGTGAATACCTCATCAGTGAGTTTCTGACATATCTGAAAGAGAATGAAATTCTCTCCCAATGGACCCCTCCTGGAACACCACAACATAATGGTGTGTCTGAGAGGAGGAATCAAACCTTGTTAGATATGGTCCGATCCATGATGGGCTTTTCCAGTCTGCCAATATCTTTTTGAGGATATGCTCTAGAGACTGCCTGCTATATTTTGAATAAGGTGCCCAGTAAGTCTGTCAATAAAACTCCATATGAGATATGGACAGGATGTAAGCCGGTACTCTCACATCTTAGGATCTGGAGGTGTCTAGCTTATGTCAAGCACTTAAAAATAGATAAGCTTGGACTGAAGTCCGATAGATGCTTGTTCGTAGGGTACTCAAAGGAAATTAAAAGGTACTACTTTTACCTCACTGCAGAACAAAAGGTATTTGTCAGTAGTCAGACAGTCTTTTTGGAAAAAGAGTTCTTTGGTGAAGGAGCTAATGCCTGTAAAATTAAAATTGATGAAGTTCATAAGGTGGAAGTGTGGGGAAATTCAGTGCAGGGGTAAAATGGTAATTTTAAAACTTTTTCAAAATTATGATTTTACAGTGGAAAAATATTAATTAATCTAATTAATTAATATGAATTTATCCTACACTAGGATCTAAATGTGATATATAGCATGCATGCATTTAAATTTGAAATTCAAATTCGAACAATAAATACTTTACTGTAATGTGTTCAGAACACAATACCTTTGTGCGGGTAGTAGATCACCACAATCTGATCATCGTTGGGAGAGTCTGATCGTCGCGACGTAGCCACACAGCGTGTTTGGCCTCTGCGGATTATCCACATGAAGCTTCCGGTCTGATCGACTCCTCATGAGTGCTAGCTCGTTGTAGAGCCCTTTTGACGGTCGATGCTGATCGAACTCCTTTGATCGATGTCTGTCGATTCTTCAGACACTCCAGATCGTCAACAGACGTGTTTGAGAGGATGTTGAAGATCTTTCTAAAATTTTGTGGGCTCACGACACTCGTAGCTCACTTTCTCACTTCCCGAACCCCAGGCGAAAACTCTAGGGAACTCACCGAAAACCTTGCACCCACTTTTCTTTCTTTTCTTTCTTTTTCTCTTGGAAGGATATGAACTTCTCACGCATAAGACTTCTCACGCCCCAAAATTTTTCTCCAAAAATTTTCTTCTTGCACGCCCCACTCTTATCCTCCTTTTATAACAACGTCAAACGTCTTATCCAAAAGAAAGGATAAAGATGAGTAATTGCACATTTGAATTCAAATCAAATTTTGAATTTAAATGGACACCAACTCATCCCTTATCCACTAAAGATGTGAGGCGTTGCATAAATTATGCATGGAGTGATTTCATGAGAAACCTTTTCTCATGTAATAAATGGGGCATAAAAAAAGGGATAAGGTGCAAAGATTGATTGCCCATTCAAATTCAAACTTTATTTTGAATTTGAATGGCCAACCAATCATCCTTATCCATTCATATGGCACATTAAAGTGGGGCATGGAGAGGGCTTGGCGTGAGAAAATAATTCATGAGAAGTTCCTTCTCATGAATTCAAATGGGTGCAATGGAAGTGAGGTGGCGCATGGAGATTGGGTCAAGGTGGTTTAATTATTTAAACCAACCTAATTGAACCAAATAAGTTAGGTCCAATTAGACTAATTTAAACCCAACTTAATTAGGCTTAATCAGGCTCAATAAAATCTTAATCAAATCAGAAATTGACTAAGCCCAACCCCTGATCAAATCAGGGACCAAACCATCTTGACGATTGGTCAACTCTTAACCTAATCGGGTCAAACCCAACTGAATCCAATTCAATTGGACTTGATCCAAAAATAATTACTCAATCAAATTGAGTTAATTAGCGATCAAATCACTAATTAAACCTCTCATAAATACTGAGTCCAAATCCGATGGGCAATCAGGCATCAGAATTCATCGATATGTAACCCTGATCGAAAAGTCCCAACCAGTGGGACTCTTGACCCCGGTACCCATAATGTGTGGAACTCATGATCAGAGAATCTTGATTTTTGATCACTAAGTTCCAAACATGTAGGATTCTACATCAGCCATCAGATCAGATAGGAATCTCTAATGTGTGTGACCCCGCAGGTTCGAACCTAAGTCGGTAGCACAGGAACCAATTTCAGTACTAATCGAAGTGACTATCTAGCAATGGTACCCGACATTCGGATAGGTCGAAAAGTCACAATCGCAACACTCAGAACCTACATGAATATGGTTACTGTATAATTCATCCTTTTGACCCTTGTGTTTAGGATGACTCAGGGTTAAACTGTCAATCCTGATCAAATCATCCGAATCGTGCTCAACTCAAACAGTCTTGTGACTCCTCACAAGGACTACCCTGGCCAAGGTTTTGCTAAATTGAAACACGACTATACACAGCTCCTAAACTGGAGTGGTCAATCCCATCTTGACACACGCACCGACAAGTCAAGTACTTGACTACACCCAGCAGCCTTCCGTCACTGAATTAGAAATTCAAATAGTCCAGTGCCTAAGTGCAGTGAGTTGCTTGCAAGTCACCATGGTGGTCTCAGGTCGGAGGGACATTTATACCCATATTCCATCGGAGCAAATCTTGACAGCAGAAATAGCTCCGGAGTCGGTCACGTTCAGTGAAGATGTACCTTTACATCTCACCTGTATGCCATACCAGTGTCTCCACACTCATTGGTTAAAAGGACAACCAACCTATATGGCACACAATGACCTATGCTTGATAAACGTTGTCGTCCTTGGTAACAACGTATCATTTGGTCGCGAACAGATTTAAGGACTAAACGATAAATCCTCCTTTATCGAGTCTAAATAGTCCTAAGGACTTCACCACAACATAGGAGTTCATTAGAAGATGAAATATTTTGTGATGAAAAATACCAAAATAATTTTTATTAATTCATAATTCATGTACAAATACACATCCGTCAACAGGCTAACGATTGGCTTTGGGATACTATTTTCAATAATCTCCCACTTGGCCTAAAACCAATCGGTGCAATATCTAATACCCATCTTCGACTTGTAGTCGTCGAACTCCTTCACCGCAATGGCTTTAGTGAATGGGTCGGCCAGGTTCTCCTTTCCGTCGATCTTCAGAAGGTCGACGTCACCTCATCCATAATTTTTTGGATGAGATGGTAGTGACGCAGAATATGCTTCGTCTGCTGGTGTGCCTTCGGTTCCTTCGCCTGAGCAATGGCTCCACCGCTGTCACAGTAGAGCAGAACTGGACCAACAAGGGAGGGTGCTACTCCGAGCTCGGTGATAAATTTTCTCAGCCACACCGCTTCTTTGGCAGCATCTGATGCAGCGACATACTCCACCTCGTAAACTGAATCAGCCATTGTGTGTTGCTTGGAACTCTTCCAGCAGATAGCCCCACCATTAAGGGTAAAAATAAATCCCGACACACTTTTGCTGTCATCGTGATCAGACTGGAAACTAGAGTCTGTAAACCCTATAAGTCTCAAGTCCGATTCACCATAAACAAGCCACTGGTCCTTAGTATTTCTTAAATACTTCAGGATGGTTTTAACAACCTTCCAGTGATTCTTCCCTGAATCAGATTGGTATCTACTCACTACCCCTAGTGAGTATGCCACATCTGGTCGTGTACATGTCATGGCGTACATGATAGATCCCACTGCCGAAGCATATAAAATTCTACCCATACGCTCTCTCTATTGAGGTGTTGTCGGACAATCCCTCTTCGAGAGAGAAATTCCATGGCCTATCAGAAGATAGCCTTTCTTGGAATTCTCCATGCTGAACCTCTTCAGCATAGTATCAATGTACGTGGACTGAGATAAACCAAGCAACCTTTTAGATTTATCCCTATAGATCCTTATCCCTAGGATGTAGGAAGCTTCTCCCAGATCCTTCATGGAGAACTGTGACGATAGCCAAATCTTTATTCCTTGTAATGCAGGGATATCATTCTCCATTAAGAGAATGTTATCCACATACAATACAAGAAATACTACTACTGGACCATTAGCCCACTTATAAATGCATGGCTCTTCTCCGTTCTTAACGAAGCCATACGTCTTGATTGTCTTATCAGAATGTATGTTCCAACTCCGTGATGCCAGCTTAAGTCCATAAATGGACCTCTGTAGCCTGCACACCTTAGACTCATCTGTGGATGTGAATCCTTCAGGTTGTATCATATACACCTCTTCATCCAGCTCTTCATTTAGGAAAGCTGTCTTCACATCCATCTGTCAGATTTCATAGTCCAGATGAGCAGCTAATGCAAGCATAATCCGAATGGATTTGAGCATTGCCACAGGAGAAAACATCTCGTCATAGTCTATACCATAACGTTGACGATATCCCTTGGCAACCAGACGGGCTTTATAGGTTTCCACCTTTCCATCTGCGCCCCTCTTCCTCTTGAAGACCCACTTATACCCTATGGGTTTTACTCCTTTGGGTGGGTTAACCAATGTCCACACATCGTTGACCTTCATGGACTCCATTTCGGATTTCATGGCCTCTAGCCATTTCTCAGAGTCGGGTCTCTGCATTGCATCCATGTAGGTGATCGGATCCTCATCGTTTTCATCAAGTTCGAAAGGATCATCGTCCCGGACCAAGAAACCATAGTATCTATCCGGTTGACGTGGTACTCTATCAGATCGCCTTAAGGGTACTTGAACAATAGGCTCCGGATCTGATCTAATCAAATCCTGTTCAGATTCAGCAACTTGTGTCAATTTTTCTACCTGCCGAACTTCGTCAAGTTCGACCTTAGAGGCAACAGTCCCTTCACCAAGGAACTTCTTTTTCAAAAAGATTGCCTTAAGGCTGACAAACACTTTTTGCTCATCAACTAGGTAGAAGTAATACTCTTTGGTCTCTTTTGGGTACCCTATAAAATTACACTTGTCAGACCTAGGTCCAAGCTTGTCCGTAATTAAACGTTTAACATAAGCCAGACACCCCCAAACCCTAAGGTGCGAGAGTACTGGCTTACGTCCTATCCATATCTCATATGGCGTTTTGGTTACAGACTTACTCGGAACTCTATTTAGAAGGTAACAAGCCGATTCGAGCGCATATCCCCAGAGGGAGATCGGCAGACCAGCAAACCCCATCATGGATCGAACCATGTCCAACAAGATCCGATTCCTCCTTTCAGATACACCATTATGTTGTGGTGTTCCAGGAGGTGTCCATTGAGAGAGTATCCCATTCTCCCCAAGATATGTCAGAAAATTATTGGAAAGGTATTCACCTCCTCGATTAGATCGAAGAGTTTTAATACACTTTTCAGTTTGTTTTTCTACCTCATTTCGAAATAGTTTGAACATTTCAAACGACTCCGACTTATGCTTCATTAAATAGACATACCCATACCTTGATAGGTCGTCTGTGAAGGTTATGAAGTAGAAATATCCACCTCTTGCACTTGAGATTATGGGTCCACATACATCAGAATGTACCAAACCCAAGAGTTCACTGGCTCGCTTATCTTTTCCAGTAAAAGATGATTTGATCATTTTACTAAGAAGACAGGACTCACAGGTTGGAAGTGATTCACAATCACCTACTTCAAGAATTTCTTCTTGAGCCAACCTGTTTATCCTGTTCTTATTGATATGACCTAGCCTACAGTGCCAAAGGTAGATTTCTGACATATTTTCTATTCTAGGGCATTTACCAGAGGTTTGAACCACATTAACAGGTTGTGATAGAAAGTAAATTCCATTATTAAGTTGTCCAACAAATATTGTAACACCATTCAAAATGATATTGCAAACATTTCTTTTTATTAAAAATTGATAACCGTTCATGGCCAAAAGGCCTACAGAAATAATATTTAATAAAAAGCTTGGACAATAGTGACATTCACTCAGAATTATGTTTCGAGAATTGATTACTAGGTTCATGATTCCTAATGCTAGAACTGGAACTTTGCTTCCATCTCCAATGTTCAGGAATCTCTCACCTTCATCAAATCTCCTACTGACCTGCAGACCCTGCATCGAATTGCAAATATGATAAGGGCTTCCGGTATCCAATACCCAGGCAGTAGTATCACAAATGAAAAAGTTGCAAGATGTTATCATATAAGTACCTTGCTTCTTCTTCAGCCTGTTCGGGTCCAGGGAGGCAATATATAAAGGACAGTTCCTCTTCCAGTGCCCCTGCTTCTTGCAAAAATAGTACTCTGCCTGGCTCTGGTCTGGCTTGCGTTTCTTGGTCTGACCCTGTGCAGACATCCCAGCATGCGGTTGCACCTTCTTATTCTTCTTCTTCTTGTTCTTTTTCCCTTTCTTAAAGGGTTGATGACTAGAAGAAGACCCTCTCACAATATTTACCGACTCCTTATGGAGCTGGTGGTCCTTCTCAAAGTTCTGCAGCAACCCCAACAAGCCGTGGTAGTTCACTGCAGGCTTTGTCATTCGAAAATGAGTAAGGAAGGGAAGGAAGGACTTGGAAAATGAATTAAGGATCGTATCCTTACCGAGCTGCTCGTGCAAGGGAAAGCCCAGTTAAGTTAGGCGCTCAATCATTTCGATCATGTACAGTACATGATCAGTGATTGAGGCTCCATCCCTCATCCGAGCATTGAAAATGGCACAACTAGTTTTGTGCCTTTCAACATCGTCAGGCATGCCAAAGGAGTCGTTCAACATTTGAAGCATCTCCTGTGGCTGGGCGTTCTCGAACCTGCGGCTGAACTCATCATTCATTGCCGGCAGTATAATGCACCGAACGATGGTGCGATCGTTGAGCCACTTCTGGTAAGTATCTCGGACCGTCCCTCGAGCATTCGGGGCTGGCTCCTCAGGTGCAGGATTCGTTACTACATGAAGGATCCGTTCATGCTCAAGGATGATTTTTAATTTTTGATACCAGCTATCGAAATTAGGCCTATGAGCTTTTCATTATCTAATAATGACCGGAGGGATAGGGTAGTGGCAATAGCTACATAAAGAAAAACCAGACCTCTATTAGTACATAAATTATAAATACTAAAGACTTGGACTTTAGTCTAAAGTTTCTCCCAGTATTTTTACGAACCGGTAGTCTCAACCTCCAATTTGAAGAATTACTTTAATTCCTTAGTGGGTACTAGAATCCACACAGACTACACACGAGCCCAACTTTGGTTGGTCAACCCATGTGCATCTATGGGTAGGTTCATAACCAGTTGTTTTTCTAAACAACTTCTAGTAATTGATTTTGCCCCAGAACCTAATCAGTAGGCTTTGGCCTCCACTGAAAAGATCTGGTTAGGGCCAACCATTAACATGATTTGATTTGATGAATCGAACCAATAAATAATCAAGCCCGACTTTGGCCGGCCAACCTGACCACCATCAGAAAGACTCAAACCAAATTATCATATTATGAATGATAATTCCATTAGTCAATAAGCACCAGGCCTTTGGGCCTCCAATGATTATTAAACTAATGGACTCATTATCACTCACTTAATGGGAGGCTATGACTTAGTTATCAGTATAAGTTAATCATTTTTAGAGACTTAATAATTTTTGAGGATTTTATTAAAGGATAGATGAGAAAAAAATATCCAGCCAATTTCAATCCTCCCACTGACTTCACCAAGTCAGATTAAAAAAGATTTAATTAAAGCTGGCATTAGGAGCACCTAAATCAGTCAAACTGATTTACCTAATGACATGGGTGAGCCCTAATCACCAAGTGATCTAATCAAAATCTAATTCACCAGGTTGGCCAGGTAAGTGAGATCAATGGTGGGGATAAGCCATTAACTCGACAGAGATCAAATCACTGTGAGTAGCTCCCACTTAAAAACCACTGGTCAAACTATCAAACTTACCTTAGACACTGTTGGTGCAAAAATCTGCTTACGCCGGAGAAGCTGGAGTCGTGGTCGCCGTCGGGACCTACAAAAGAAGTCTAAACCGGAGGTGAGGTTGCTCCGACAAGACCCTCCGACGCTCAAGTTAGTTCTCTGCCTCAACAAGAATGGAGTGCTCGAACGAAAATTTTTAGCAGAGTTTCTAGGTAAAAATGAGAGCTTATAGAATAACGTATCTGGGGTTCCCCTTTTATAGGCGGAGGGGGTAACAAACTGATGGTGATGCCTGTAACCGTCTGGCAGTGGGCCACCCATAGTCAGGGAAAGTTTGTTGCGGAGAGTAGTGGGGTAGACCCGTGGCTATTATCGGGGCGTGCCACGTGGAGTCTGCCACGAGGAGTGGAGCGGCGTCCGTTGTCGCGACTTGCCAGAGGATAGAAGAATCATGCGGTATCCGTCGCAGGAAGTGGAGCAGAATCGTGGCCATTATTATGGCCTGCCAGAGAGTGATGGAGCCGCGTGGAATCCATCGCAGGAGGTGGAGCAGGGTCGTGGAGTGATGGAGCCGTGCGAAATCTGCCGTGGAGCAGGGAATGGAGCAGAATCGCGGCTGTTACTGCGGTGCGCCAGGGGGTAATGGGGCCGCGTAGGGTCCGCCGCAGGGAGTGGAGTAGTGTTGTCCGTTACTGCAGCCTGCCAGGGGGTCCAGACTTGTCGGCCGAAATTCGGTAGGAGTCGGTAGCGAGGTCCGGTACCCGTAGGAGTTTGGGTGGGGTCTTCCCGCAGTCAGAGTAGAAGACGGAGCCCGACTCCCGTAGGAGTCCGGGCGAAGTCTACTTGCAATTAAAGTCAAAGGTGAAGTCTGGCTCCTGTAGGAGTCTGGACAAGGCTTACCAGCAGTTGAAGTTGAGAACGGAGCCCGGATCCCGTAGGAGTCTGGGCGAAGTCTACTTGCGGTTGAAGTCACGGGCGGAGTCCGGCTCCCGTGGTAGTCCGGACGAAGTCTGTTCGCAGCCGTTGGAGTCGAGGACGAGGCCCGGCTCCCTTAGGAGTCCGGGTGGAGTCTTCCAGCAGTTGAAGTTGAGGACGGAGCCCGGCTCCTGTAGGAGTTCGGGCGAAGTCTACTTGCAATTGAAGTCGCGGGCGGAGTCCGCCTCCCTTAGGAGTCCGGGCGAAGTCTGCATGCAGCCATTGGAGTGGGGGACGGAGCCCGGCTCCTGTAGGAGTCTGGGCGGAGTCTTCCTGTAATTAAAGTCAGGTGCGAAGTCCGGCTCCCGTAGGAGTCCGGACGGAGCTTACCAGCAGTTGAAGTTGGTGACGGAGCCCGGCTCCCGTAGGAGTCTGGGCGGAGCCTTCCTTGCGGTTGAAGTTGGGGATGGAGCCCGGCTCCCGTAGGAGTTCGGGTGGAGTCTTCCTTGCGGTTGAAGTTGGGGACGGAGCCCAGCTCCCGTAGGAGTCCGGTGCGGAGTCTTCCTTGCGGTTGAAGTTGGGGACGGAGCCCGGCTCCCGTAGGAGTCCGGGTGGAGTCTTCCTTGCGGTTGAAGTTGGGGATGAAGCCCGGCTCCCGTAGGAGTCCGGGTGGAGTCTTCCTTGCGGTTGAAGTTGGGGATGGAATCCGGCTCCCGTAGGAGTCCGGTGCGGAGTCTTCCTTGCAGTTGAAGTTGGGGACGGAGCCCGGCTCCCGTAGGAGTCCGGGCGGAGTCTTCCTGCAATTAAAGTCAAAGACGACGTCCGGCTCCCGTAGGAGTTCAGACGAAGTCTGTCCGCAGCCATTGGAGTCGAGGACGAGGCCCGACTCCCTTAGGAGTCCGGGTGGAGTCTTCCAGCAGTTGAGGATGGAGCTCGGCTCCCGTAGAAGTCCGGGCGAAGTCTACTTACGGTTGAAGTCACGGACGGAGTCTGGCTCCCGTGGGAGTCCAGACGAAGTCTGTCCGCAGCCGTTGGAGTCGAGGACGAGGCCCGGCTCCCTTAGGAGTCCGGGTGGAGTCTTCCAGCAGTTGAAGTTGAGGATGGAGCCCGGCTCCCGTAGGAGTCCGGGCGAAGTCTACTTGCGGTTGAAGTCGCGGGCAGAGTCCGGCTCCCGTGGGAGTCCGGACGAAGTCTGTCCGCAGTCGTTGGAGTCGAGGATGAGGCCCGGCTCCCTTAGGAGTCCGGGTGGAGTCTTCCAGCAGTTGAAGTTGAGGATGGAGCTCGGCTCCCGTAGGAGTCCGGGCGAAGTCTACTTGCGGTTGAAGTCGCGGGCGGAGTCTGGCTCCCTTGGGAGTCCGGGCGAAGTCTGCCTGCAGCCGTTGGAGTGGGGGATGGAGCCCGACTCCTGTAGGAGTCTGGGCAGAGTCTTCCTGCAATTAAAGTCAGGTGTGAAGTCCGGCTCCCGTAGGAGTCCGGATGGAGCTTACCAGTAGTTGAAGTTGGTGATGGAGCCCTGCTCCCGTAGGAGTCCGGGCGGAGCCTTCCATGCGGTTGAAGTTGGAGACGGAGCCCGGCTCCCGTAGGAGTCCGGGCGGAGTCTTCCTTGCGGTTGAAGTTGGGGACGGAGCCCGGCTCCCGTAGGAGTTCGGGCGGAGTCTTCCTGCAATTAAAGTCAAAGGCGAAGTCCGACTTCCGTAGGAGTTCGGACGAAGTCTGTCTGCAGCCGTTGGAGTCGAGGATGAGGCCCGGCTCCCTTAGGAGTCCGGGTGGAGTCTTCCAGCAGTTGAGGATGGAGCCTGGCTCCCGTAGGAGTCTGGGAGAAGTCTACTTGCGGTTGAAGTCGCGGGCGGAGTCCGGCTCTCGTGGGAGTCCGGACGAAGTCTGTCCGCAACCGTTGGAGTCGAGGACGAGGCCCGGCTCTTTTAGGAGTCCGGGTGGAGTCTTCCAGCAGTTGAAGTTGAGGACGGAGCCTGGCTCCCGTAGGAGTCCGAGTGAAGTCTACTTACGGTTGAAGTCGCGGGCGGAGTCCGACTCCCGTGGGTGTGCGGGCGAAGTCTGCCTACAGCCGTTGGAGTGGGGGACGGAGCCCGGCTCCCGTAGGAGTCTGGGTGGAGTCTTCCTGCAATTAAAGTCAGGTACGAAGTCCGGCTCCTGTTGGAGTCCGGACGGAGCTTACCAGCAGTTAAAGTTGGTGATGGAGCCCGGCTCCCGTAGGAGTCCGGGCGGAGCCTTCCTTGCGATTGAAGTTGGGGACGGAGCCCGGCTCCCGTAGGAGTCCGGGCGGAGTCTTCCTTGCGGTTGAAGTTGGGGACGGAGCCCGGCTCCCGTAGGAGTCCGGGCGAAGTCTTCCTTGCGGTTGAAGTTGGGGACGGAGCTCGGCTCCCATAGGAGTCCAGGCGGAGTCTTCCTGCAATTAAAGTCAAAGGCGAAGTCCGACTCCCGTAGGAGTTCGGACGAAGTCTGTTCGCTGTCGTTGGAGTCGAGGATGAGGCCCGGCTCCCTTAGGAGTCCGGGTGGAGTCTTCCAGCAGTTGAGGACGGAGCTCGGCTCCCGTAGGAGTCCGGGCGAAGTCTACTTACGGTTGAAGTCGCGGGTGGAGTCCGACTCCCGTGGGAGTCCGGACGAAGTCTGTCCGTAGTCGTTGGAGTCGAGGACGAGGCCCGGCTCCCTTAGGAGTCCGGGTGGAGTCTTCCAGCAGTTGAAGTTGAGGATGGAGCCCGGCTCCCGTAGGAGTCCGGGCGAAGTCTACTTGCGGTTGAAGTCGCGGGCGGAGTCCGGCTCCCATGGGAGTCCGGGCGAAGTCTGCCTGCAGCCGTTGGAGTGGGGGACGGAGCCCGGCTCCCGTAGGAGTCTGGGCGGAGTCATCCTGCAATTAAAGTCAGGTGCGAAGTCTAGCTCCCGTAGGAGTCCGGATGGAGCTTACCAGCAGTTGAAGTTGGTGACAGAGCCCGGCTCCCGTAGGAGTCCGTGCGGAGCCTTCCTTGCGGTTGAAGTTGGGGATGGAGCCCAGCTCCCGTAGGAGTCCGGGCGGAGTCTTCCAGTAGTCGAAAGTCAGAGGGGACCTGCAAGGGTCAATCCCGCCAAGAACTTCGGCCGAGGGTATTTTATACCTAACACCAGTCCTCCTACTTTCGAGTTTGTATTTCGAATGAAGTACAGAGAGGTCATCGCTGCCGAAGTTCTCCCCCTGACGCCTGCACGCAACCGTCCTTGGATATGTTGACACTTAATGCACGCATGTCGGAGCCCCTTTTTCGATTAGGGTGACCCGAAGAGTCTTTTCGAAACTCCCACCAGGACATGATCCCAAGCGTCGCACCATGAAAGTTTGTGAACAGTCAACCCTCGGTAGCGATGAATGGGACACGTGGGACATGTTGAGAGCACCGGTTGGCCTAAGGACACTCGCCACCATAATTGCGCTAGGCTCCGCTGCCTATTTAAACTCCCCACCCTTCCTCGAGGGGCTTCACTTCGCCTGAGGGACGACATCTTCCTTTCGCCAAAGAGCTTAGCCACTCTGCCACTCCATCGGTGCCCCTTCCGACTCCGAGCGTCCTTTGTGCTGGTTTTTGCCATCTCCGCTGGCTCTCCGCCATTTCCAGTCCCCCGATTCTCTTTAAGGGGTTCCCCCGCAAGGACCTCCACCTTGGAGACCAATCTCAAGAAGATGCCACAATCTTGGAAGGGTGCAAGGAGGAGAATAGCAGTCTGCGAGTTCTTCGGTCGTGTCGCCGTGGGTTTCCATCGCTTTGAAGGGGGCTCGAGGGAGAATCCCTTCAACAACAGGGGTTTAATAACGGGGACAACCGGTGAAGGTATTTCGCCTGAGAATTTTGGAGTAGCTGATCGGGGCGACGTCGGTCAAGAGGGCAGAGTCGTCGTCACGAGCCATGGCAGGATCCTTGATGTCGTTGGAGCCGAGGGACCAGAAGCGGTCAGCACCGACGGTGGGGCAGTAAAACTTGTTGTGGGGACGGTGGAAGTAGCGCATGCTGACCTTGCCGGAACACCTGGGACGGCGGTTGTCATGGGGCATTCGGTGATGGCGCATATCTCCGACGCCATCGCTGTCCCCGGGGTAACCCTGGTTCTTCTTGAAACAGGTCGTCGTCACCGCTGCCATTGCCTTTGCTGCCTCCTGAACTCTATCCCATTCTTTTCCCCCTGGGGTTGGGATTCCTGAGATGGAGCGGGAGAAAGCCGAGCATGTTTATCACACGCACTGGAAAATACGGTTGGACGGAACCGGAAAGAGAAGTTTGCAGCCTGAAATGGCCTCCGGTGTATCTCTTCCAAGTCGTGTATCCGAGCCTTGTAATAGTGTATTCTTTTCTGGCCCTTTGGGTCTTGTAACGTACATCTTGTTGATTGAAAAATGAGAAGGAGATTTTATTACCTCGTCCGCACTTTGCGTTGAATTGTTGTCTGCCGAACTTCTTTCCTTTGCCATTGTCATTGTTGTATTCCCTTTCTCCTTTTTTCTTCTTTTCTTTTTCTTCTCTCTTCTTTCTTTTCTCTTTTTTTTTTTTTTTGACGTCGTCCTCAGGTTACCGGTGGTTGCCACGCCGGCTCGCCTTTTAGTTATTCCTTTCCTTCAACCTCAATGGCTCTATAATGCATACAAGAAGGTAATTTTTCACTACCTCTTTTACTCATGTGTTGAATTGTCGTTTGCCGAGCTTCCTTTCGGCTTTTGTGTCATTCGGAGGTACCCGATTGCTATCGTATCGACATATCTTTTTCATCCGTGGCCGCAGAGTCGTCTGGGGCCATTCGGGTTTGGTGCCCCCATCAGGGCTCAAGCTCGGAGGTCTGAACTTCTGTCACCCTGGGAAAATTGTCTTACCTTGGGCTTGTGTTGAAAGCTTCCTTGAAAGCTGAGGTTCTTGATGAGAGCCCCAATCCTTGCCAAGACAGGGTTCTCTGCATCTTGGATGCTGTTTGTTTTCCATTCATCGCTGACGTGATCCATCGGCTTCCTTTTTCTTTTTCACTTGGAGTTTTTCCTCCACTCTTGGTGAGGCTACGGGAGTTTGGCTCCCGTAAGCGAAGTCAGGATGAAGTTCGGCTCCCGTGGGAGTCCGGATGAAGCCTGTAAGTGATGTCACGGGCGGGGCTCGGCTCCCGTAGGAGTTCAGGCGGAGCCCTTCAGTAGTTGAGGTTGAGAATGGAGTTTGACTTCCGTAGGAGTCCGGGCGGAGTCCACCTGCAGTCAAGGTTAGGGACAAAGTCCGGCTCCCGTACGAGTCCGATCGAAATTTTATTGCGAGGGGGCCATTGGGGAAAGTCTCCCCCTTTTTCTCTTCTGATCTTTGAACGACCAGACTTTTAATTGATGCCGGGATGAGGTTCTTCCCCCATTCCTGTCGTAACAGGTTTTAGCTCTGGTTAGGATGAGGTCCTCTTCTTGTTTCTAACACGGTCGTGGGCGTACATATGGGCGTCGCTGAGCCCTTCCCACCTCCCGGCTTAAAGAGAGCCGGGCCTTCGGCTTTGCTCGAGTTAGGGCGAGGTTCTCCTTCTGTCCCTAACAGGGCTGTGGGGGCACATATGGGCGTTGCAGGGCCTCTCCCCCCGTCCGGTCTAAAGGGAACCGGGCCTTCGACTTTGCTCAAGTTAGGGCAAGGTTTTCCTCCTATCCCTAACAGGGCTGTGGGGGCGCATTTGGGCATTGCAGGGCCTCTCCCCCCATCCGGTCTAAAGGAAACCGGGCCTTCAACTTTGCTCAAGTTAAGGCGAGGTTCTCCTCCTGTCCCTAACAGGGCTGTAGGGGCGCATTTGGGCGTTGCAGGGCCTCTCCCCCCATCCGGTCTAAAGGGAACCGGGTCTTCGACTTTGCTCAAGTTAGGGCGAGGTTCTCCTCCTGTCTCTAACAGGGCTATGAGGGCGCATTTGGGCGTTGCAGGGCCTCTCCCCCCATCCGGTCTAAAGGGAACCGGGCCTTCGACTTTGCTCAAGTTAGGGTGAGGTTCTCCTCCTGTCCCTAACTGGGCTGTGGAGGCACATTTGGGCGTTGCAGGGCCTCTCCCCCCATCCGATCTAAAGGGAATCGGGCCTTCGACTTTGTCGAGACAAGGTTCCCCTCTCGCTTCTGATACAATTTGTTTGGATGGTCCTGTAGATGTAGGATATTGCCAAAGACATGCAGATATACAACTTTTAATTAAAATGAAGTTATTGGTAGTACATCCGTAAGTTGTCCGAGCTCCATGGTCGCGGGAGGTCGGCCCTCCGAGCTCCATAAGATAATAAGTTTCGGACCGGATTACTTTTTTGACCTCATACGGGCCTTCCCAGTTTGGGGCGAGTTTCCCTCGATCCTGAGGTTGCGAGACAGCGGCTCATCGAAGCACTAGATCTCCTGCTCTAAAGACTTTGTTCTTGACTCGGGTGTTGTAATACCGAGCGACTTTCTGTCTGTAGGCTGCCATTCGAACCTGAGCTATCTCCCGTCTTTCTTCCAGCAGGTCGAGGTTGGCTTTAAGACTTTACAAATTTTGATGTTCGTCGAATGCCATGACTCGCGTGGACGGGAGTTTAAGCTCGATTGGGATGACGGCCTCCGTACTGAAGGCCAAAGCAAACGGGGTCTCTCCCGTGGACAGCCTCTGGGTAGTTCGATACGCCCACAACACATGATAAAGTTCGTCTGCCCAAATTCCCTTCACTTTTTCGAGCCTTGTCTTAATCCCCTGCAAAAGGGTTCTGTTAGTCACCTCAGCCTCACCGTTTGCCTGAGGATGGGCTACCGATGTGAAATTATGGGAGATGTTTAGATCTTCACAGAATTCGGTGAATTTCGCTCCCGCGAATTGCCGTCCTTTATCAGTGATTAGGGTTCTAGGCAGACCGAACCTACACACGATCGACTTCCAGATGAAATCTTACACTTTTGCTTCTGTGATTTTTGCTAGTGGTTCGGCTTCAACCCATTTGTGAAATAGTCGATCGCTACCAGGAGGAACTTCCTCTGCCCAGACGCCATGGGAAAGGGGCCAAGGATGTCCATCCCCCATTGCGCAAAAGGCCATGGGGCACTCAAAGGTGAGAGCTCGGTGGTGGGCTGTCTCTGGACGTTAGCATATCTCTGGCATCGATCATACTTTCTGACATATTCAATCGAATCATGATGCATTGTCGGCCAGTAATATCCTTGGCGGAGCAACTTGTGGGATAAAGATCTAGCCCCCAAATGGTTTCCGCAGATTCCTTCATGCACTTCCCACAGGGCGTAGTCAGCTTTCGAAGGTCGGAGACATTTTAAGAGGGGCAAGGAGTATGGCCGCAGAGGCTGTGGGTAGCCGTGCGGATGCTTCGTGAGAAGGCATCGGATGAGGGTCCAGTGGGGGAAAGGAGGAGCGGGTGTCGGAGAAGATGACCGGAGGTGGCTCCATTGAGCGCTCCTTTAAGAACAAGGGTACCGCACGAAGGTTCACCCCTTCCTCTAGCGCCAATCCTGTTGGTGCAAAAATCCGCTTACGCCAGAGAAGCTGGAGTCGCGGTCGCCGCCGGGACCTGCAAAAGAAGTCTAAACCGGAGGTGGAGTTGCTCCGGCAAGACCCTCCGATGCTCAAGTTAGTTCTCTGCCTCAACATGAATGGAGTGCTCGAACGAAAATTTTTAGCAGAGTTTCTAGGTAAAAATGAGAGCTTATAGAATAACGTATCTGGGGTTCCCCTTTTATAGGCGGAGGGGGCAACAAACTGATGGTGATGCCTGTAACCGTCTGGCAGTGGGCCGCTCATAGTCAGGAAAAGTTTGTTGCAGAGAGTAGTGGGGTGGACCCGTGGCTATTACCGGAGCGTGCCACGTGGAGTCTGCCACGAGGAGTGGAGCGGCGTCCGTTGTCGCGACTTGCCAGAGGATAGAAGAATCCTGCAGTATCCGTCGCAGGAAGTGGAGCAGAACCGTGGCCATTATTACGGCCTGCCAAGGAGTGATGGAGTCACGTGGAATCCGTCGCAGGAGGTGGAGCAGGGTCGTCGAGTGATGGAGCCACGCAAAATCTGCCGTGGAGCAGGGAATGGAGCAGAATCGCGGCTGTTACTGCAGCGCGCCAGGGGGTAATGGGGTTGCGTAGGGTCCGCCGTAGGGAGTGGAGCAGTGTTGTCCGTTACTGTGGCCTGTCAGGGGTCCAGACTTGTCGATCGAAATTCGATAGGAGTCGGTAGCGAGGTCCGGTACCTGTAGGAGTTTGGGCGGGGTCTTCCCATAGTCGGAGTAGAAGACGGAGCCTGACACCTGTAGGAGTCCGGGCAAAGTCTACTTGCAATTAAAGTCAAAGGCGAAGTCCAGCTCCCGTAGGAGTCTGGACAAGGCTTACCAGCAGTTGAAGTTGAGGATGGAGCCCAGCTCCCGTAGGAGTCTGGGCGAAGTCTACTTGCGGTTGAAGTCGCGGGCGGAGTCCAGCTCCCGTGGGAGTCCGGACGAAGTCTGTCCGCAGCCGTTGGAGTCGAGGATGAGGCCCGACTCCCTTAGGAGTCCGGGTGGAGTCTTCCAGTAGTTGAAGTTGAGGATGGAGCCCAGCTCCCGTAGGAGTCCGGACGAAGTCTACTTGCGGTTGAAGTCGCGGGCGGAGTCCGGCTCCCGTGGGAGTCCGGGCGAAGTCTTCCTGCAGCCGTTGGAGTGGGGGACGGAGCCCGACTCCCGTAGGAGTCTGGGCGGAGTCTTCCTGCAATTAAAATCAGGTGCGAAGTCCGACTCCCGTAGGAGTCTGGATGGAGCTTACCAGCAGTTGAAGTTGGTGACGGAGCTCGGCTCCAGTAGGAGTTTGAGCGGAGCCTTCCTTGCAGTTGAAGTTGGGGACGGAGCTCGGCTCCTGTAGGAGTCAGGGCGGAGTCTTCCTTGCGGTTAAAGTTGGGGACGAAGCCCGGCTCCCGTAGGAGTCCGGTGTGGAGTCTTCCTTGCGGTTGAAGTTGGGGACAGAGCCCGGCTCCCGTAGGAGTCCGGGCGAAGTCTTCCTGCAATTAAAGTCAAAGGCGAAGTCTGGCTCCCGTAGGAGTTCGGACGAAGTCTGTCCGCAGCCGTTGGAGTCAAGGATGAGGCCCGGCTCCCTTAGGAGTCCGGGTGGAGTCTTCCAGCAGTTGAGGACAGAGCCCAGCTCCCGTAGGAGTCCGGGCGAAGTCTACTTACGGTTGAAGTCGCGGGCGGAGTCCGGCTCCCGTGGGAGTCCGGACGAAGTCTGTCCACAGTCGTTGGAGTCGAGGATGAGGCTCGACTCCCTTAGGAGTCCGGGTGGAGTCTTCCAGCAGTTGAAGTTGAGGATGGAGCCCGGCTCCCGTAGGAGTCCGGGCGAAGTCTACTTGCGGTTGAAGTCGCGGGCGGAGTCCGGCTCCCGTGGGAGTCCGGGCGAAGTCTGCCTGCGACTGTTGGAGTGGGGGATGGAGCCCGGCTCCCGTAGGAGTCTGGACGGAGTCTTCCTGCAATTAAAGTCAGGTGCGAAGTTTGGCTCCCGTAGGAGTCCGGACGGAGCTTACCAGCAGTTGAAGTTGGTGACGGAGCCCAGCTCCCGTAGGAGTCCGGGCGGAGCCTTCCTTGCGGTTGAAGTTGGAGACGGAGCTCGGCTCCCGTAGGAGTCCGGGCAGAGTCTTCCTTGCGGTTGAAGTCGCAGGCGGAGTCCGGCTCTCGTGGGAGTTCGGGCGAAGTCTGCCTGCAGCCATTGGAGTGGGGGACGGAGCCCGGCTCCCATAGGAGTCTGGGCGGAGTCTTCCTGCAATTAAAGTCAGGTGTGAAGTCTGGCTCCCGTAGGAGTCCGGACGGAGCTTACCAGCAGTTGAATTTGGTGACGGAGTCCGGCTCCTGTAGGAGTCCAGGCGGAGCCTTCCTTGCGGTTGAAGTTGGGGACGAAGCCCGGCTCCCGTAGGAGTCCGGGCGGAGTCTTCCTTGCGGTTGAAGTTGGGGATGGAGCCCGGCTCCCATAGGAGTCCGGGCGGAGTCTTCCTTGCGGTTGAAGTTGGGGACGGAGCCTGGCTCCCGTAGGAGACCGGGCGGAGTCTTCCTGCAATTAAAGTCAAAGGCGTAGTCCGGCTCCCGTAGGAGTTCAGACGAAGTCTGTCCGCAGCCATTGGAGTCAAGGATGAGGCTCGGCTCCCTTAGGAGTCTGGGTGGAGTCTTCCAGCAGTTGAGGATGGAGTCCGGCTCCCGTAGGAGTCCGGGCGAAGTCTACTTGCGGTTGAAGTTGCTGGCGGAGTCTGGCTCCCGTGGGAGTCCTGACGAAGTCTGTCCGCAGCCGTTGGAGTCGAGGACGAGGCCCGGCTCCCTTAGGAGTTTTGGTGGAGTCTTCCAGCAATTGAAGTTGAGGACGGTGCCCGACTCCCGTAGGAGTCCGGGCGAAGTCTACTTGCTGTTGAAGTCGTGGGCGGAGTCTGGCTCCCGTGGGAGTCCGGGCGAAGTCTGCTTGCAGCCGTTGGAGTGGGGGACGGACCCCGGCTCTCGTAGGAGTCTGGGCGGAGTCTTCCTGCAATTAAAGTCAGGTGCGAAGTCCGGCTCCCGTAGGAGTCCAGACGGGGCTTACCAGCAGTTGAAGTTGGTGACGAAGCCCGGCTCCCGTAGGAGTCCGGGCGGAGCCTTCCTTGCGGTTGAAGTTGGGGACGGAGATCGATTCCCGTAGGTGTCCGGGCGGAGTCTTCTTTGCGGTTGAAGTTGAGGATGGAGCCCGGCTCCCGTAGGAGTCCGAGCGGAGTCTTCCTTGCGGTTGAAGTTGGGGACGGAGCCCGGCTCCCGTAGGAGTCCGGGCGGAGTCTTCCTGCAATTAAATTCAAAAGCGAAGTCCGGCTCCCGTAGGAGTTCGGACAAAGTCTGTCCGCAGCCGTTGGAGTCGAGGATGAGGCCCAGCTCCCTTAGGAGTCCGGGTGGAGTCTTCCAGTAGTTGAGGATGGAGCCCTGCTCCCATAGGGGTCCGGGCGAAGTCTACTTGCGGTTGAAGTCGCGGGCGGAGTCTGGCTCCCGTGGGAGTCCGGACGAAGTCTGTCCGCAGCCGTTGGAGTCGAGGATGAGGCCCGACTCCCTTAGGAGTCCGGGTGGAGTCTTCCAGCAGTTGAAGTTGAGGATGGAGCCCGGCTCCCGTAGGAGTCCGGGCGAAGTCTACTTGCGGTTGAAGTCGCGGGCGGAGTTCGGCTCCCGTGGGAGTCCGGGCGAAGTCTTCCTGCAGCCGTTGGAGTGGGGGACGGAGCCCGACTCCCGTAAGAGTCTGGGCGGAGTCTTCCTGCAATTAAAGTCAGGTGCGAAGTCCGGCTCCCGTAGGAGTCCGGACGGAGCTTACCAGCAGTTGAAGTTGGTGACGGAGCCCGGCTCCCGTAGGAGTCCGGGCGGAGCCTTCCTTGCGGTTGAAGTTGGGGATGGAGCCCGGCTCCCGTAGGAGTCTGGGCAGAGTCTTCCAGTAGTCGAAAGTCGGAGGGGACCTGCAAGGATCAATCCCGCCAAGAACTTCGACCGAGGGTATTTTATACCCAACAGACACCAACCGGTTCATTAGTTTTAATTTGATCAACTTAGTAAATAGGGTTCCACCGTGTAGCCATGAATTAAGTCCATCTTGGTCTAGTTAAAGACATGGACCCATTCAACTACAACTATTGGAGTTGAGTCTAGAGTATCCTTGACCTAATCTAATTCAACTTTTGATTAGATTTGACCAATTACTCTAATTTAGTCCATTTCTTTAAGCTAACCTTAGGTCTAACCCAATTATGGACCTAATCCATCTAACCCATTGACCCACAAGTTTATGCAATTGTCTTAGGTCTTAATTCACAATTCTAGACCTACTAGACAATACTTAATTCTTTTAATTAAGTATTTCGACTGATGGGTCAGGGTTTGGCATTTCAAAAATAATTTTTAAATTTGAAAGATTTTATATTCTGTTCACCAAATATGTTGACTCATTTCACAAATAGATCAGCATATTTCATAAATAGCAATCCTATTGCTAATTACATAACAGAAAATAACTCAATCAAAATAAATCATTAATATTCTTTTAGATCTAATCTAACACATTCATGATAAATTTCACAATTGAACCTGTACAACTTAATTCCTTTCGTTGCTTCATCTGCATGGGATATAATTGCAGCGGCACCCCTACCGTCATAGGAAACCCCATCGAATGGGAGGAGAGGACCTTTAAACCTTACTTT
Organism: Elaeis guineensis; assembly: GCF_000442705.2. Taxonomy (NCBI): domain Eukaryota; kingdom Viridiplantae; phylum Streptophyta; class Magnoliopsida; order Arecales; family Arecaceae; genus Elaeis; species Elaeis guineensis. The sequence goes on along the minus strand of NC_026005.2, from coordinate 31,308,389 downwards.
TCTCCTATGACCGGACGGCCATGGCAACCAACCCAATTCGATTACTTGCTACTTGGATCCAGTATATCTAAATATACCAATTTCAAAATTTAAATTTTAAATTTTAAATTTTAAATTTCAAATAAATTTTAAATTTCAAAATTTTGAATTTTAAATTTTGAATTTCAAATTTTGAATTTTAAATTTTGAATTTTAAATTTAAAATTTCACCCAAATTTCAAATTTTGAATTTCAAATTTTTAAATTTTGAATTTTAAATTATAAATTTTAAAATTCAAATTTTAAATTTTGAATTTCAAATTTTTGAATTTTGAATTTCGAACAACTTTCAAAATTTAAATTTCAAAATTTAAATTTCAATTTTTTGAATTTTGAACAACTTTCAAAATTCAAATTTCAAATTTTGAATTTTAAATTTCAAATTTAAACTTTTAGATTACAACTTAATCTATGCATGCAAATATATATATCATATCTAAGAACCCGCTCTGATACCATTTGTGAGGAAATTCAGTGCAGTGGTAAAATGGTAATTTTAAAACTTTTTCAAAATTATGATTTTACAGTGAAAAAATATTAATTAATTTAATTAATTAATATAAATTTATCCTACACTAGGATCTAAATATAATATATTGCATGCATGCATTTAAATTTGAAATTCAAATTCGAATAGTAAACACTTTACTGTAATGTGTTCAGAACATAATACCTTTGTGCGGGTAGTAGATCGCTGCAATCTGATCACCGTCGGGAGAGTCTGATCATCATGATGCAGCCACACAGTGTGTCTGGCCTCTGTGGATCATCCACACAAAGCTTCCGATCTGATCGACTCCTCACGAGTGCTAGCTCGTTGTAGAGCCCTTTTGACGGTCGATGCTGATTGAACTCCTTCGATCGATATCTGTCGATTCTTCGGATACTCCAGATCATCAATAGACGTGCTTGAGAGAATGTTGAAGATCTTTCTAAAATTTTGTAGGCTCACGATACTCGTAGCTCACTTTCTCACTTCCCGAACCCTAGGCTAAAACTCTAAGGAATTCACCGAAAACCTTGCACCCACTTTTCTTTCTTTTCTTTCTTTTTCTCTTGGAAGGATATGAACTTCCTTCTCACGCACAAGACTTCTCACACCCCAGAATTTTTTTCCAAAAATCTTTTTCTTGCATGCCCCACTCTTATCCTCCTTTTATAACAACGTCAAACGTCTTATCCAAAAGAAAGGATAAAGATGAGTAATTGCACATTTGAATTCAAATCAAATTTTGAATTCAAATAGACACCAACTCATCCCTTATCCACTAAAGGCGTGAGGTATGGCTTAAATTATGCATGGAGTGATTTCATGAGAAACTTTTTCTCATGTAATAAATGGGGCGTAAAAAAAAGGATAAGGTGCAAAGATTGATTGCCCATTCAAATTCAAACTTTATTTTGAATTTGAATGGCCAACCAATTATCCTTATCTATTCATATGGCACATTAAAGTGGGGTGTGGAGAGGGCTTGGCGTGAGGAAATAATTCATGAGAAGTTCCTTCTCATGAATTCAAATGGGTGCAATGGAAGTGAGGTGGCGCATGGAGATTGGGTCAAGGTGGTTTAATTATTTAAACCAACCTAATTGAACCAAATAAGTTAGATCCAATTAGACTAATTTAAATTCAACTTAATTAGGCTCAATAAAATCTTAATCAAATCAAGAATTGACTAAGCCCAACTCCTGATCAAATCAGGGACCAAACCATCTTGACGATTAGGTCAACTCTTAACCTAATCGGGTCCAACCTAACTGAATCCAATTCAATTGGACTTGATCCAAAAATAATTACTCAATCAAATTGAGTTAATTAACGATCAAATCATTAATTAAACCTCTCATAAATACTGAGTCCAAATCCGATGGGCAATCGGGTATCAGAATTCATCGATATGTAACCCTGATCGAAAAGTCCCAACCAGTGGGACTCTTGACCCCGGTACCCATAATGTGTGGAACTCATGATCAGAGAATCCTGATTTTCGATCACTAAGTCTCAAACTTGTAGGATTCTACATCAGCCATCAGATCAGATAGGAACCTCTAATGTGTGTGACCTCATAGGTTCGAACCTAAGCCGGTAGCATAGGAACCAATTCCAGTACTAATCGAAGTGACCATCTAGCAATGGTATCCGACGTTCGGATAGGTCGAAAAGTTACAATCGCAACACTCAGAACCTACATGAATATGGTTACTGTATAATTCATCCTTTTGACCCCTGTAGGATGACTCAGGGTTAAACTGTCAACCCTGATCAAATCATCCGAATTGTGCTCAACTCAAACAGTCCTGTGACTCCTCACAAGGAATACCCTGGCCAAGGTTTTGCTAAATTGAAACATGACTATATATAGCTCCTAAACTGGAGTGGTCAATCCCATCTGGACACACGCACCGACAAGTCAAGTACTTGACTACACCCAGCAACCTTTCGTCACTGAATTAGAAATTCAGGTAGTCCAGTGCCTAAGTGCAGTGAGTTGCTTGCAAGTCACCATTGTGGTCTCAGGTCGGAGGGACATTTATACCCATATTCCATCGAAGCAAATCTTGACAGCAGAAATAGCTCCGGAGTCGGTCACGTTTAGTGCAGATGTACCCTTACATCTCACCTATATGCCATACCAGTGTCTCCACACTCATTGGTAAAGAGGATAACCAACCTATATGGCACACAATGACATATGCTTGATAAACGTTATCGTCCTTGGTAACAACGTATCATTTGGTCGCGAACAGATTTAAGGACTAAATGACAAATCCTTCTTTATCGAGTCTAAATAGTCCTAAGGACTTCACCACAACATAGGAGTTCATTAGAAGATGAAACATTTTGTGATGAAAAATACTAAAATAATTTTTATTAATTTATAATTTATGTATAAATATACAACCGTCAACAGGCTGACGATTGGCTTTGGGATACTATTCCGAACAGGAAGGACTAAGACATACAGAATTGGGTTCGATTGGTGAATTGAATCCAGAGCCAGTAGAGGCACCATTAAGGAGATCCGATAGAGTACTGCGTCAGCTGGATAGATACTATAGTTTTCTGGTCTGGGATGGTGATCCTATTAAACTTGATGAGAACGATGAGGATCTGATCACCTATATGGAGGCCATGCAAAGGCCTGACTCTCAAAAATGACTTGAGGCCATGAAGTCTGAGATGGAGTCCATGGAGATCAATAGTGTCTGGACACTAGTTGATTCGCCCAAAGGGATAAAACCCATAGGGTGTAAATGAATTTTCAAGAAAAAAAGAGGAGTGGATGAAAAGGTAGAGACCTATAAAGCCTGTCTAGTTGCTAAGAGTTACCATCAGCATTATGGTATTGACTATGAAGAGACGTTCTCTCTTGTGGCAATACTCAAGGCCATTCGGATTATGCTTGCTATCGCTGCACACTTAGATTATGAGATCTTACAGATGGATGTCAAAATCACTTTTCTTAATGGAGAGCTGGAAGAAGAGATGTATATGATACAACCTGAAGGGTTTACATCCACAGACGAGTTAAAAGTGTGCAAGCTGAAAAGATCAATTTATGGACTTAAGCAGGCATCGAAGAGTTAGAACATGCATTTTGATAAAGTAATCAAAATGTATGGCTTCATTAAGAACGGAGAAGAGCCTTGGGTCTACAAATGGGCTTACGATTCTGTGGTCATTTTTCTTATGCTGTATGTGGATGACATATTGTTACTAGACAATGACATCCCAACTTTACAGAGTGTGAAGTTATGGTTATCATCACAGTTCTCCATGAAAGACTTGGGAGAAGCATCCTACATCCTAAGGATGAAGATTTATAGGGATAGATCTAGAAGGTTGCTTGGATTGTCCCAATTCACGTACATTGATACCTTGTTGAAGCGGTTCAACATGGATAATTTCAAGAAAGGCTATCTTCTGATAGGCCATGAAATTACTCTTTCCAAGAAGGATTATCCAACAACTCCTGAGGAGAAAGAGCGCATGAGTAGAATACCATATGCTTTGGTAATGGGATCTATCATGTACACTATGACATGTACAAGGCTGGATGTGGCCTATTCACTAGGGGTTGTGAGTAGGTACCAGTCAGATCCAGGTGAGAAGCATTAGAAGATTGTAAAAGTAATTCTTAAGTATTTAAGAAATACTAAAGACCAATGGCTTATTTATGGAGACTCTGATCTGAACTTATGGGACATACTGATTTCAGTTTTCAGTCAGATTGTGATGACAACAGAAACGTGTCAGGCTACGTATTTACCTTGAATGGAGGAGCTGTTTGCTAAAAAAGTTTCAAGCAACATACTGTGGTCGATTCTGTATGCAAAGTGGAATGCATTGCTGCATCGGATGTCGCAAAGGAGGTGGTATGGTTATGAAAGTTCATTATCGAGCTGAGAGTTGTACCTTCCATTGATGGTCCTGTCCTGCTATATCGTGACAGCTTCAGTGCTATAGCTCAGACGAAAGAACCTAAGTCGCACCATCGTACTAAACATATGCTGTGCCGATATCACCTAGTATGAGAGATCGTAAATCGAGGTGATGTCGAGCTTCAGAAGATTGAAGGAAAAGAGAACCTAGCCGACTCCTTCACTAAAGCTCTCGAGATCAAAGAGTTTGATGACTTCAAATGGAACATAGGTATAAGATACTGCCCCGATTGGCTTTAGTCCAAGTAGGAGTTATTGAGAATTGTATCCTAAAATCAATCATGTGATGATTGAGTTCATCCTTGTATATGAATTATTGATTATTGAATAATAGTTATTCTGATATTTTTTATCACAAAGTGACATCTTCCTTGAACTCTTGTACTGTGATGAAGTCCCTAGAACTATACTAGTGTACAATAAAGAGAGGATTTATTGTATAGTTCTTAAACAAGTTTGCGACCAAATGATACGTCATTTCGGGATGATGACGTTTATTAAGTGAAGGTTGTTTTGTGCCATATGAGTTGGTTGTCCTCTTAATCAAGGAGTGTGGTGATACTGATATGGCATACAGGTGAGATGTAAGGGTACATCATCACTGAATAAGTGACTCACCTACTGAGCATTCTGCTGTCAAGAGTTGCTCGCGAAACATATGGGTATAAATATTCTTCAGACCTGAGATCACCATAGTGACTTGCAAGCAACTCACTGTGCTTTGATGCCGAACTACCTAAATTTTTAATGCAGTGACGGAAGGCTACTGGATACAGTCAAGTACTTGCGAAGTCTGTGTATGGATCAAGATGGGATTGACCCCTTTGGATTATTGAAGTTGATGTATCACTGTATTTCAATTTAGTAAAGCCTTGGCTAGAGTAATCCATGAGATGGATTTGAAAGGTTGAAATATAATATGGATGAAGCAATCTTGATTGACAGTTAACCTGAGACTATCCTAGAGCATCTAGGGTCAAAAGGTTGAATTATGTGGTAACCATGAGTATGGATTCTGAAATATTCTTTTGTGATAATTCGACCTATCTGGATATAAAAAATCATTGCTAGATGGTATCTCGATTAGTGCAGAAATTGATTCCTGTGCTACCGGCTTAGTTTTTGAACCTATGGAGTCACACACACAAGTCAGACAAAGTAGGAAGGAATTGATCTATGTTTATATGTCTAATTTGGAGGTACTTGACTTGATTAAACATATAAGCTAACTTAATTGAAAATTGAGTTATGGGTCAAATAGGATTGAAGAGTTGACTATGTCTAGCTAGCACTACACATGAGGTTTCGGTTCAATCCCGGAGATGAACAATTTCTATCTATGATCCATGGAATATATAAAAGATTGAATTTAAGTATTAATTAATTTTATATTTGATTTGAATTAATTAGACTTAAATAGGTCCAAAATTTAAGTTAGACTTGGTACAAAAGTCCTAAAGAGTTTAGGATTGAAGTCTTTCGAAATTATTTCAAACTGACTTTGAATCGGATTCGAATTGGACCTGTTTTGGATGAGATATGAGTATTCCTACTTGCACTGGGAATACCCACTCATGAAGCATGACCAAAAATTAGTTTGGTGCTTATTTAGGGCATCCCAAGTGGGTGTGGGAGTGGGTGCAAAGTGGATGTCATAAGTGATGGTAATTATATCTTATATAGGAGTCTTTCTTTCATGAGTATTGGATCAATTCAAATTAGATTTGAATAAAGAGTCCTCCTCTCATTGGATCATGAGAATCATCTATAAATAGAGAGGGTCTCTATCTATGGATGATAGAGGAGAATAGAATAGCAAATAAATCAAATTGAGAGAAGAGAAAAAGATAGAGAGATAGGCGTGTGAAGAGAGAGGTCCTTCATCTTCTACATCTCTCTTTTTGTTGCCACCTCATCTCCTTGGGCATGGATCCTTCTTGGACATCCTATCTGCTGGTGTGAGGTGTCATATTATCACATCTCATCTCTCGATTGATTGTGTATGTGAAGCCAATTGGATTGGAGTTCATCCTGCTTTCTTGCAGCATTTGACGTGCATGCGAAGTAGAGGATCTGCATATCCATACCTCCATGAAGGTTTATATCAGATAATTTAAGATTTGATCTCTGATTTTGCTACAATTCAGGTAAGAATTTGATCCTTAAATAAGTAAAATTTTAGAAAAAATTTTTAGATGCAACCTGGGCATTCTGGAGGAAAACTGTTTTCTTCCCTTCAGATAGGCGGCAAGGTGTTTGGATGAGGTCAAACCTTATCCATCATATATGGCAACACATTCAAATCAGATTTGAATCACCTTTAAACATCAGATCATACTTGATATTATGGGCATTAGAAAGAGGCAACAATCTCCCTTTAACATGGAAAATCTCATGCCAAAACACTTTGGGCGTGAGGAGAGAAGGTGCTAAGATCATGGTGAAGCAAGGAGTTGTCCAATACACTTGGACTCTTGGTAGTTTTCTATTTTGGTCCTAAACCAAAACCAATCTGATTTAAATCAAATAAATTTGTAAATCTAACATAATTAAGCATCAAACTACCCCAATTAAATTTCAATCAAATCAAGAATTAATTGAACGCAAGTCCTAATCAAATCAGAAACTAATCTTTCTTAGCGATTAGGTCATCTAATAACCTAATCAGATCAAACCTAATTGAATCTAATTCAGTTAGACTTGATCCAATCTTCTTTACTTAATCAAATTAAGCAATTAACAATCTAATTATTAGTTAATTCTTCTTATAATTTACTAATCCTTAGCAAATTATTAATTGCAAATTTTACATGGGGTTAATCATCAATCATATTGATGATTATATTCTTCAATGATTCATAATTATCGATCAGCCATCAGATCAGACCAAAACTTCTATTGTGTATGACCCCATAGGTTCGAACACTAAGTTAATAACACAGGAATAAATTTTTATACTAATCAAAGTGACCATCTAGCAATGATACTCAATGTCTGGATAGGTCAAATGATTGCAAAATAATATTCAAGAATCTAAAATATAGTTATCATATAATACATTCCTTTGATCCTAATGCTCAAGGTGATCTAAGATTTACCTGTCAATCCAAAAATAGTCATCCATATTTTGTCTCAATCTTTTCAAATTCTATGACTCCTCACAAAGATTATCCTAACCAAGATTTTGCTCAATTGAAACACAGTGATGCATTACTCCTATGATCTGGAGGGGTCAATCTCATCTTGACTCACATACCAACTTCGTAAGTATATGACTGTACCTAATAGCCTTCCATTACTATATTGAAATATAGATAGTCTGATATAAAGCATAGTAAGTTGATTGCAAGTCACCTTGGTGATCTTAGGTTGGAGAGACACTGTGATAGCCCAACCAAGCCCAGCCCAGCCAGCAAATCAAAGCCCAAAAAAAAAAAAAAAAAAAAAAAAAAACAGAGCAACCGGGAAGAAGACTCCCGGTAGGAGTCTTCTTCTCCGGCGAAACCCATGGAAATTAGGACTCCTAGGACCCCTCGGAGTCCTAGGGTGCTCTATAAGAAGACCCCTTCCCCTTGAGACCGATCATCGGCCTCTTCTCCCTCTCCTTCCCTCTGATTTTCCCGAAATAAAGCCGCGGTCACCGTTTTGATTTCTCGCCGTGATCGCTGCCGACGAGGTCTCCGAAGGCTGAGGTGAGTCTCCTTCTTCTTTCCCTCTCTCTTCTCCTTCCTCCCCGTGCATTTGTGCGCGGCTGCCGGCGACGAAAGTCGCCGATTTCTGGTCGGGGAAAAAGATTCTGTTTTTGATCTATTTTCCTTGAATTTTTCGGCGCCGGCGATCGGAATTGATCGCCGGCCATGTCTCCTCCGTGACCGGGGGAGTGGCCCCCGTCGGCCGCCGGCCTCCGCCGCGGCGGCCGTGGCCCGAACGGCCGGTCAAGGCCGGAGAACCCCCACCGTCCCCTGTTCGGCCTGGAAGGAACCAAGGAAAAAGAAGAAGAAGAAGAAGAAGAAAAAGAAAAGAAAAGAAAAAGAAAAGAAAAGCAAAGAAAAGAAAAGAAAAGAAAAAAAAAAGAAAAAGAAAAGAATAAATATAATAATAATAATAATAACAAAAAATATATATATATATATATATATGTAAATATATATATATATTACTTATATATATATATAAATAAGTGAATAAATAAAATAAAAAATAAAAAAAATGATGAGAGAGAGAGTTTCTCTCTCTTCTCTCTCTTCTTTCAGACTGAACCCTAATTTTCTCTCTCTGGATTTGGACTTTCTCTCTCTACTTTCTCTCTCTAGAATTTTCTCTCTCTAGCTTGTTTCTCTCTCTTGATGGATTCATCTCTCTCTAAAGTTACCCTTCTAAGATTAGCGTAGGGGAAGGCTTCATCTAATGATTCTGATCAAGTTTAGAGACGAGTCTGATTTTAAGCGAGATTTTGATTTTGGGATTTGTTAGATTTAAAATTAATATAAAAATATAATTTTGGATAATAGGCACGAAAGAATCTTCTAGAAGTTAGTCGATCTGTTCATTCAGTGGTCCGTGAAAGGTAAGTAATGAATCATCTTCTCGAGATATTCTATATTTATTCTGAAAATAAATAATTATTCTCTAAAATTATGCATGATTTATGAAATTATGTTTCGAAAGAAAAGTACTTTTGAAATGTTATGGTATATCGATTTATGCACATGTTTAGTGAAAGATTATGATATATATTGTGGTACTAAGTGTTTTGATATAGATCGGATTTATGCTCTCAGCCTAACTATGTTTCAGTGGGCCCCGCCAATGGGGATTATACGTTGGTACTTTGTGGACCCTGCCAGTGGGGTTGTGCGCTGGTATTCTGTGGACCCTGCCAGTGGGGGTTGTGCGCTGGTATTTCTGGACCCTGCCAGTGGGGGTTGTGCGCTGGTATTCTGTGGACCCCGCCAATGGGGGTTAAACGTTGGTCATAGTCGAGGCTGTTGAGTTACGAGTGTTTTGAATCGAATCGGATTTATGATTATATTATATGTGAATATTTGAAAATATTTGGTTTGTATTAAATCAGCATGAAATATACTCTTATGTTTATTTGCAGCATTATTCTTGAAAATTATATAATATCTGAAATATCTAGTTGAGATATTTGTTACTTACTGGGCTGTCTAGCTCATTACCTTTCCTTCTATTTTTCAGATTCAGATAATTAATTTCGAGCGTGGGAAGAAATATTGGGACAGAGCTTTAGAGGCGAGATTTAGCATTGTCAACTTCATTGAACTTAGATTTATTATTTTAGTAAAAATTTTATTGGATGTAAGACATTTGATTTAATTACTTGAATTACAGTTGAATAATAATTATTTGATTTTATTCCGCTGCGATGCATTGATATCGTGATGAGATGCCTTGCATGCTTATGGAGAGAGTTCTTCATGAGTATGCGGCGGTTGCCGCGACCCTCGATTCACAAATCTCGGGTTGGGGGCGTGACAATTATTATGATATCAGAGCATAAGTGGATAAATTATGACACATAGAATTTGACATAGTATGAGTGTAGGTGGGTAAACATTAGGAATATTGGGACGTTAAAGTATGAGCATCATAATAATAAAAACATTAAAAGATCAGCTAAGGGAGCAGTAGACAATAAGACTCAACAGATTGATGGTGAGCCGTGCTCCAGATGTGGCAAAAATCATGCAGACAAGGATTGCTATTGGAATACAGGTGCTTGTTTCAAATGTGGTCAGAAAGATCATAAAATTTTTAGCTGCCCGCTAAATATAGAAAATCAAGTTGGCCAAAGAACTCATGAAGGACAACATAAGGGTGGCGGACAGATTTTTAAAACCCAGGGAAGAGTTTATGCGCTTACTCAACAGAATCCACAGGCTTCCAATACAATGGTGACAGGTATGAAAAATTTCGAGGACGAAATTTCTTTTTAGGGGTGAAGAATGTGATAGCCCAACCAAGCCCAGCCCAGCCAGCAAATCAAAGCCCAAAAAAAAAAAAAAAAAAAAAAAAAAAATAGAGCAACCGGGAAGAAGACTCCCGGTAGGAGTCTTCTTCTCCGGCGAAACCCATGGAAATTAGGACTCCTAGGACCCCTCGGAGTCCTAGGGTGCTCTATAAGAAGACCCCTTCCCCTTGAGACCGATCATCGGCCTCTTCTCCCTCTCCTTCCCTCTGATTTTCCCGAAATAAAGCCGCGGTCACCGTTTTGATTTCTCGCCGTGATCGCCGCCGACGAGGTCTCCGGAGGCTGAGGTGAGTCTCCTTCTTCTTTCCCTCTCTCTTCTCCTTCCTCCCCGTGCATTTGTGCGCGGCTGCCGGCGACGAAAGTCGCCGATTTCTGGTCGGGGAAAAAGATTCTATTTTTGATCTATTTTCCTTGAATTTTCCGACGCCGGCGATCGGAATTGATCGCCGGCCATGTCTCCTCCGTGACCGGGGGAGTGGCCCCCGTCGGCCGCCGGCCTCCGCCGCGGCGACCGTGGCCTGAACGGCCGGTCAAGGCCGGAGAACCCCCACCGTCCCCTGTTCGGCCTGGAAGGAACCAAGGAAAAAGAAGAAGAAGAAGAAGAAGAAAAAGAAAAGAAAAGAAAAAGAAAAGAAAAGCAAAGAAAAGAAAAGAAAAGAAAAAGAAAAAGAAAAGAATAAATATAATAATAATAATAATAACAAAATATATATATATATATATATGTAAATATATATATATATATTACTTATATATATATATAAATAAGTGAATAAATAAAATAAAAAATAAAAAAAATGATGAGAGAGAGAGTTTCTCTCTCTTCTCTCTCTTCTTTCAGACTGAACCCTGATTTTCTCTCTCTGGATTTGGACTTTCTCTCTCTACTTTCTCTCTCTAGAATTTTCTCTCTCTAGCTTGTTTCTCTCTCTTGATGGATTCTTCTCTCTCTAAAGTTACCCTTCTAAGATTAGCGTAGGGGAAGGCTTCATCTGATGATTCTGATCAAGTTTAGAGACGAGTCTGATTTTAAGCGAGTTTTGATTTTGGGATTTGTTAGATTTAAAATTAATATAAAAATATAATTTTGGATAATAGGCATGGAAGAATCTTCTAGAAGTTAGTCGATCTGTTCATTCAGTGGTCTGTGAAAGGTAAGTAATGAATCATCTTCTCGAGATATTCTATATTTATTCTGAAAATAAATAATTATTCTCTGAAATTATGCATGATTTATGAAATTATGTTTCGAAAGAAAAGTGCTTTTGAAATGTTATGGTATATCGATTTATGCACATGTTTAGTGAAAGATTATGATATATATTGTGGTACTAAGTGTTTTGATATAGATCGGATTTATGCTCTCAGCCTAACTATGTTTCAGTGGGCCCCGCCAATGGGGATTATACGTTGGTACTTTGTGGACCCTGCCAGTGAGGGTTGTGCGCTGGTATTCTGTGGACCCTGCCAGTGGGGGTTGTGCGCTGGTATTTCTGGACCCTGCCAGTGGGGGTTGTGCGCTGGTATTCTGTGGACCCCGACAATGGGGGTTAAACGTTGGTCATAGTCGAGGCTGTTGAGTTACGAGTGTTTTGAATCGAATCGGATTTATGATTATATTATATGTGAATATTTGAAAATATTTGGTTTGTATTAAATCAGCATGAAATATACTCTTATGTTTATTTGCAGCATTATTCTTGAAAATTATATAATATCTGAAATATCTAGTTGAGATATTTGTTACTTACTGGGCTGTCTAGCTCATTACCTTTCCTTCTATTTTTCAGATTCAGATAATTAATTTCGAGCGTGGGAAGAAATATTGGGACAGAGCTTTAGAGGCGAGATTTAGCATTGTCAACTTCATTGAACTTAGATTTATTATTTTAGTAAAAATTTTATTGGATGTAAGACATTTGATTTAATTACTTGAATTACAGTTGAATAATAATTATTTGATTTTATTCCGCTGCGATGCATTGATATCGTGATGAGATGCCTTGCATGCTTATGGAGAGAGTTCTTCATGAGTATGCGGCGGTTGCCGCGACCCTCGATTCACAAATCTCGGGTCGGGGGCGTGACAGACACTTATGCCCATATCCTTCGTGAGCTGCTCTTGACAGCAGAGCGCTCCACAGTTTGATCACTATTCAATGACAATATACTCCTACATCTCATTTGTATGCTATATCAGTATCTTCACACTCCTTGGTTAAGAGGATAACCAATCCATATGGCATACAATGACCTATACTTTATAAACATTATCATCCTTGTTAATAATATATCATTTGGTTGCAAATAAGTTTAAGAATTATATGATAAATCTTTCTTTATCGATAAAAAGTAGTTCAAAGGATTTCATCACAATATAGGAGTTCACAATATAGGATTTCATCACAATAAGGGTGCAACCCATTAACTAAGATAAGATGGGTATTTGATCACCCTTCCTTGGCCCACAAATCACTCCCTTGCATTTGCATAACCTAGACCTTAATCTAAAATTAATTAGATGTTGACCCCTAAAGATTTCGAGCTCAATAGGATAAGAAAGCTCTAGAGTTGAACTGAGTGTGGATTGGTTAATTGCTCGGTGTCTAAGGCAAGTGGTTAAAGAAAGTGGTTTTCAATTGGTTCCGTTGACTGACCTGGCCAACTCAGTTGGTGTCTAAGGAAAGCAACGAGCAGGGAACCTCCCACATCTTACGCTTAGCTGACCGAGTTAGTTAGTCAGTCTTGAGCTTGGAGTGCTCAAAGGCGGTCTTGAAAGTTAGGAGCTGTCTAGATCTAAGTTAACCTTAGGATAGAGAGTCTATGCTTGTTTAAGTTGATTATAATTAACATCTAAATATTAACTAATTTCTTCCTTTTCATAGATTTAAAATTCTTAGGTTCTTCTCTTTAGATTTTCTTCATTCTTTTCTCACTTTATTATAAATATATATATATATATATATATTATAAAAACTAAAATTTTCTGTGTTTGCTCTAAAGTATAATTGTAAGGTGTATGCTTGGCCGTAGATTGTTACGACCAGAAATCCAACCTTTTGATCCAGAAATAGAAAGAACCTTTAGAGCTAACAGACGTAAAAATATGAACCGAAATCAGGAGAATGATCCACCCAAGCAATTGAAAGAGTACTTTACTCTTTCCACATATACTTACTCTCCTTGTATTCAAGTGCCCCCTGTGGAGGCCACTCAATATGAAATTAAGTCCAGTATAATCCAAATGTTACCTTCATTTTATGGACTTAGTAATGAGGACCCTTATAAATATCTTGAAGAATTTTTTGAGATATGCTCAACTGTCAAAATTCACAACTTCTCCGATGATGCTCTTAGGTTAAAATTATTCCCTTTCTCACTTAAGGACAAAGCCAAATACTGGCTACATACTTTGGATTCCATGACTATATCAACCTGGGACCAGCTGCAAGGAGAGTTTCTCAAGAAATATTTTTCCATAGGAAAAACTAATCAAATAAGGAAAGCTATAACTAGTTTTTTCCAATTAGATGGAGAAATATTTCATGAAACATGGGAGAGATTAAAGGACCTTATTAGAAAATGTCCCCACCATGCTGTACCCAAGTGGCAGTTAATCCAATAGTTTTATGATGGGCTATCTGAAAGACATCGACAAATGGTCGATGCATCATGTGGTGGGACATTCATGCTGAAAAGTGAGGATGAGGCATGGCAACTGTTTGAAATTTTAAGTAAAAATTTATTACATCATATGTCTGCCTCTATTAGAGATAAACCCATGTTAAACCCAAAGAGAGGTAAAATATATGAAGTAGAAAATACCATAGATATCCATCATAAGGTAGATGAATTGTTCCAAAAGTTAGATCGATTATTAAGTATAGGACAGTCACTTTCTCCATCCCGTCAGATACAAGATATATGTGCATTGTGTTCGAGCCTCACTCATTATGTGAATGATTGTCCGGTTGCACCACAGTTTCCTGAACATGTATAAGAACAAGTCCATCAAGCCCAAACTACTCATAGACCAGGGAACAACCCCTATTCTAGTACGTACAATTCGGGATGGAGAAACCATCTGAATTTCTCATGAAAATCACAACCAGTGGTTCCTCCGGTGCAACAAAGATCAGGTTACCCAGATGTAACTTTTAGGCATCCATCCCAGCCACAATACCAGAACCCTCCTCAACCCACTTCGAGTACTCATAGCTCAGCTTTCGAAGAAAAGGTACTGCAAGCACTTAAAGGACTAGAAATGAATACCCAACTCCTTCACTCCCATACGCAATCAATAGCAAAGCTAGAGATCCAGATAGGTCAGCTAGCAACAGCTTTCAGTAGGAGGAAAGAAGGCAAATTACCTAGTCAGCCTATTAATAACCCAAAAGGTCAGTATATGGCTGAAAGCTCCATTGGTCTTGAAACTTTTTTCAAACATGCCAAATCGATCATGACCCTTAGAAGCGAAAAAATCTTAAATCAACCTGAAGCAATCCAACAACAAGAGCAACCAATTCCAGCTACAACAGAAAAGAAGAAATTTGAAGAGAGGAAAGAACCTGTTAACCCAGCACCTACACCTAAAGCTCCATTTTCCAGTGCTTTAGAATCCTCTCTGCCTCTTGATAAGAAGGGTATAAAAATGAATGAAATGTTGGAATTATTTAAACAGGTCCAGATAAACTTACCTCTTCTCGATGCCATTAAGCAAGTTCCGACCTATGCCAAATTTCTAAAGGACCTGTGTACACAGAAATGAAAATCGAAGGCACAAATACCAAGAAAAATCCACCTAACTGAGCAGGCCAGCTCAGTTTTCCAGCAAATTATCCCACCCAAACTGAAAGATCCAGGTACCCCAATTATTTCTTGTGTCATAGGGAACCTCACAATTAAGAAGGTATTATTAGATTTGGGTGTAAGTGTCAACCTTTTCCCGAGCTCTGTATATGACCTATTTGGATTTGGAGAGTTAAAACCTACGACAGTGACCTTACAACTAGCAGACCAATCTATTAAGGTACCCCGTGGAATGCTGGAAGACGTATTGGTGAAAGTAGATGAATTTTACTTTCCTGTTGACTTTCTTGTGCTGGATATGGAATCTGACAGCAACCCCAACCAAATACCAATCATCCTAGGTAGACCCTTCTTAGCAACCGCTAATGCTTGTATAAATTGTAGGATCGGAGTTATGGATGTATCTTTCAGAAATAAGAAGCTAAGGTTGAATATTTTCAATGCATCTTTGGGACCACCTGTGTACGACCATAATGAGATCAACTTGTTAGAGAAAGTTATAGAAGATAAAGCTCCTGCCTTGCTCAACTCAAATCCTTTACAGGCATACCTAACATATTTTGGAATGGATAATTTTGATATTGATGGATACACTGAAGAAATACATGCTTTGCTAGAACCTTCCAATTTTAGCACCAATCCCCCTTGGACTGTAAAGTATGAGCAATTACCAATTCAATCAAGCCCTCTGGTACCATCTTTAGAAGCACCACCTACTCTAGAGCTAAAGCCTCTTCCTGCCACACTAAAATATTCATTTTTTGGATCCAATGATATCCTTCCAGTGATCATTGCGTCTGACCTAACCAACGACCAGGAAGACAAACTTGTCGGGGTACTAAAAAAGCATAAAGAAGCTATAAGGTGGTCAATTGCCGATTTAAAGGGTATAGATCCTTCTGTTTGCATGCAACATATTCACTACGAGGTTGAGGCAAAACCACATAGGGACATGCAACGAAGATTGAATCCGAATATGCGGGAAGTCGTGAAAAAGGAAGTAGTGAAATGGCTAGATGCTGGAATTATCTATCCAATTTCAGATAGCCAGTGGGTTAGTCCAACCCAAGTAGTACCTAAGAAGTCAGGTATTACCGTAATAGAGAATGATGAGGGTGAGTTAATTCCTACTCGTGCAACAACTGGTTGGCGAGTATGTGTGGACTACCGAAAGCTGAATGCCGTTACTAGGAAAGATTATTTTCCTTTGCCTTTTATTGACCAAATTTTAGAACGGCTAGCAGGATAAAGTTTCTTCTATTTTCTAGATGGATATTCGAAATATAACTAGATTCTGATATTTTCTGCTGATCAAGAAAAGACTACCTTCACATGCCCTTATGGAACATTTGCATTTAGACGTATACCATTCGGTCTCTGCAATGCACCAGCCACTTTTCAACGGTGCATTTTGGCCATCTTTTCTGATATGGTCGATAAATTTCTAGAGGTCTTCATGGATGATTTTTCAGTATTTGGCTCTACCTTTGATGATTGTCTTCAGAACCTAACCAAGATTCTTCAACGATGTATAGAGATAAATTTGGTTTTAAGTTGGAAAAAGAGCCATTTCATGGTGCAGAAAGAAATTGTATTAGGATATATTATTTCTGAAAGAGGGATCGACACTCATGTTAAGATTCGAGCAGGAATAGGATAGACACTCTTTTAGCGTCTGGCTGAAGACGTTAAACTTAGCACTTTTTGAGAGGCAACCCAAATTTCTTTTGTTTTAGCTGATCTATTTTTTTTTAAAAAGAATAAAGGACCACTCTGTATGGAAGAGTCTGTCAATAAACTTGATGTCTGGCTGAAGACGTAAAACTTAGCGCTTGTTGGGAGGCAACCCAATGATTTTATATTTTTTTACTTTACTGCAGCTACAGAAATTTAGAACAAGAACCTATTAATCAGTGAAGCTATCTTCAACTTTCGAAGCAAAATTATCCCAGGTGCACTCTCTCCTTTTATTTTCTTTGCTTTCCTACTCCATTGAGGACAATGTAGATTAAGTTGGGGGGGAAGGAAATTAATCAAATCCTTGAGTATGGTCACAAATAATTTATTTTGTGTATCCGAATTTTATTTTGATTAAGAGTCAATTAGGCATCTTAATCAATGAATGATTAACGGTCAAGATAATTTTAGAGATACTGAGGAATAAATTATTAAGAAAATTCAATGAATGGTAGGGTTTAGACTAGACCAAATTTTAGGAGTGATTCTACAACCCTCTTCTTACTGATCTCAATAAAGAATCTGCTTCATGAGAGATTGGGTGGATAGGTCGAGGTATGCAAAAGTTTTTCTTAAAATTTATTTTATAAAAAAAAAATATTGGTTTCCTACTGAGTAATCGGACCCCTTCGTATAAGTGTTGTGGTTCGCGTAAAAAGGTGGGCAATGTAAAAAAATAATAATAAAAAAAATAAAAAAAATATAGTGGATAATAAGAGGACTAAATTACAAGAAGATAATAAACCTCTCTCACATTAAGTTAGAAGATTTAAAGAGTAAAGTAGGAAGTTGGTGAAAGAAAAGCTCTTGAAATTTTTCTAGTTAATACTCAGCCACTAATTGGGTCAAATTGATAATCCAATGAAGTATCTCTTTAATGGTCTGACCAGGTATCATCTACCTTTTGGGATGCCTAACCTAACTTTTTATTCAAGACCGAGTCGGTACACAATGCTGATATATCTATTTTACTCGAGGATGAGCAAAATTCAAGTTGGAGAGTGTGATAAACACTTAATTTAAGTCATTTAAAGCAAAAAATTATATTTTATTTATTTTACTTATTAAAAATTTGATTCATTTTTTATATTTTATAGGAAAGGTGATTGCCGATACAAAGAGTCTGATTCGTAGATCAAAAAGACTTAAGTTTGAAGAAAATTAGACTTAAAATAAAATTTAAATAAAAAAAAGATGCATATGGTATTATAAAAAATGAAGATACTATGCAAGGAACCCAAAAAGGATATAAGCATCATTTTAAAGAAACAAAAGTTTCTTTTTATAATTTGGAGTGTAAATAGCTAATGTCACGCGGCATGGGTTCACGGGGTCGCATGAGCGTGCGGGCGAGCGTGTGAGCGGGCGAGCGCGCAGGCGAGCGCATGGGTGGGCGCAGCATCGCAGCATCGAGCGCGGCAAGCGCGGGATGGCGGGTTCGTGGGGGAGAGACGGATGCTCGTGGATCTAAAAATTAAAGGAAAAAAGATAATATTTAGAAATACTTCAAGAGAAAGAATTTATATTTTCTTTATCTGCTTGTGATCTTTTCATCTCATCCATCCATCTTTTAGTATTTAGTATTTTTTTTAGTCCCACATCGAAAAACCATGTAAAATTCTTCCCTCCTAACACCTATAAAAAGGCTTTTGTACTCCCATTGGAGGGGAGCCCAGAAATTCTTTTAGAGCCTTGCATAAAGGAAGAGAAAGGGACTACTCCATGAGCAGCTAGGCTAGTAGTCTCGAGAGTGGAGAAGAAATTTTGTAATGATATAGAGCAGGTTTATTGTTCTAAACTTTCTTGTATTTCTTTATATGCAATAAAGATTATGCTTTTTATTTAAATCGTCATGAGTTCTTTATTTGCTCTCTTTCATATGCTTTTATTTATACTTTCCTGTTAGATTAATATTAGGAATAACTTTTACTTTTTGAAGATGCACCGTGATCTACGGGTACGGGGCGTGTCGAGAAAAGAAGAGTTGTTTACCTAGTACTTTTTGGAGATGCATCGTGATCTACGGGTATGGAGCGTGTCGAGGAAAGATAGATATTTATCCTAAGATTAATCGCATCTATTTAATTAAAAGAAAAGAGATACAACTCTACTAGTGCAAAATTAATTCAAAACTCTCGAGCTCTTTATTTTTTAATTACATCAATTTTAAGATAATTTATTTTCTAAATCAAAATAATGCTTCTGTCTTTTAATCTCAACTTAGCCCAAGGTCCCTGAGGATATGATCTCGACTCATCCTACCTACGTAGTGAGTAGAGTTATTTTTGGTGCTATCAACGACTACGCATCAGTGATGAAAAATATCAAAATAATTTTTATTTATTTATAATTCATATACTAATACAATAGGAGCACAACCGTCAATAGGCTGATGATTATCTTTGGGATACTATTCCCAACACTAGCACATTGTATTAACCTAAGTTTCCAAATTGATTTGGTTCAAAGTATTTGAGCTAACCTAGACCAGTTGGCTTTGACCTAATGGGATTGGGTCAATTGGGATTAGATTCTTATCTAACATGGACTAGTTTTAAGTGGAGAAGGACTCCTCCACGTTCACTAAAAGCCACATAAAATTATAATTGCCGCCCACCTCAAATCAGTGTGAGAAATAAAGAGTCCTTCTTAAAGAAGGCTCATTATTAAACGTGTTGCCTTAGAAGATAAATCAAAAATCTTATGTTTTGATGCCAAAAATTAATAGAATTTTTATGGCACATAGAGAAGGAAGAGTCCTTTTGCTCCAAGTATGTAAATCATCAAAAATTTACTCGATGAATTTATTTGGCACATGGAAAGTTGAAGTGCCAATGTTGGTGCCCCTTCATCCCTTGTAATGTCCCCTGGTCTCCTATTTATAGGGAATGCCCCAAATGGTTTCTGGCTAATATTTTTGGGTGAGCTAGAGAGAAGGGATGTGGAAATCAATGAAAAAAATCTAAAAAA
Source organism: Elaeis guineensis (assembly GCF_000442705.2). Lineage (NCBI taxonomy): Eukaryota > Viridiplantae > Streptophyta > Magnoliopsida > Arecales > Arecaceae > Elaeis > Elaeis guineensis. Next base: position 31,288,396 of record NC_026005.2, on the reverse strand, counting down.
TTTTTTAAAATAGAGAGGAGAATTTGAGTGGCAAAAGTTGCTACAAGGGTGGTGAGATTTTCAGCAAGTATTTCTGGAGTGCCCTAGGATTTAGTTTTTCCATGTGTTGGAGTCAAAAATTCTTAGGTTGTGTGACATCTGAAGAGTATCTTTTTGATATCTCAAATCAATAGCTTTATTAAATAAAACTATCGAGTCGAACCCAAAATATCTATCCTTGCTGCCAACTCTATAAAAAGGGCTGATTTTTGTGGGACAAAAATCAGATCATCGAAAGATCATAGAGTGTGTGAGTTAGGGTTTTATAAGGGGGTGTGAGGTATTGGGGTTGGAAGCCGTAGTTGGTGTGTGAGATTAGAGGAGAAGTTCCTCCTCTTTGGTGAGTGAAAACCTAGATCTAATCTAAGATTTTGGGTGAAGGAAAAATACAAGAGAGAAAAGAGTCTTCTTCTTCCTTCCATCACCAGATCCTCTTTGTGCATCTTCGCATTCTAGATGAGTCCATGAGATCTGAAGAAGGACATAAATCAGCTATTAGAAGATCGTTGCACGAGCTAGCACTCTCAAAGTGATCGGTCAGTGTAGAGCTTCGAGTGGACCAAGTTAGAGGTCGGACACCCTATGTGGCTATGAGTAACCATGAGATTTCAAGTCCTCATGACACAGACACGGTGATCTGCTAACCACACTTAGATAATAAGTTTTGAACTCATATTGATCGTAGATTAGATCTATGGCATATTTTGATATGATCATGCATGCAAGTTTTTATTTTTAGATCTAATGCATGCTATATATCATGTTATAGATCCTAGGATAAGATTTTTAGATATGAGCTAAAGCATATCTTCTACATTAAATCATTTAACCTGATATTTTTTGCTGCTAAAAATTTTTGTAATTACATGCTAGAACCCTGTCGATTTTCGAACAGAGATTTGATCTCATGATTGGAAGGGATCTCGGATAGGGGTCTTTATGCCCAGAGGAAAGATGCCAAGAGCTCTCCACACCAAGAAGAAAACTCTACGCCTAGAGGATGCATGTGAAAGACTCCCCACCCCAAGAGGACATGCCCTCCCTCTCTTTGTTGCACAACCAAAATCAGATCTCACAGTGGTTTCTCTCTTTCTCTTGTCACACAAATGGAATCATTAACCACTGGTGTTTCAGCCCTCTCTTCTTATAGTTGATACCCCCTTAATCTGATTAGATTCCAAAGGATTAGGACCCTTGATTCAAATCAAATTTGAATCAATTCTTATCCTTATCCAACTAGGAAACCCAACCAATATGGCATCATGACTTTCACGCATGCACAAAAGAATGGGGTGCAAATTTTCTTCGCTTCCTTTCCTTCTTGGTAGGCCAAACATGAGAGAGAGTCCCTGGTATTTAAGACATGGTGAATCTAATCAAATTTGGTTCAGATTTGGATTCAATTCGAATCAAATTCAAAACTGATTTGAACTAAATTCGTATAGGCTGTTAATCCTAATCTAATTAGGATTCAGAACCAAATCTAACTTGGATTATTAACCCAATTAGCCTTAATTAAATTAAGTCTAATTAAATCAAATCTAATATGAAATAATTGAGACTTGAATCCAATCTCAAAATTTTCTTGGATCATAGATCAGATCAAAGTCATCTTCAAAATTAAACCTGCACCTCATATCCAATGCTAGCTAGACATAGTCATTGTTTAATCTCTTATGATCTCTAACTTAATTCTTAATTAAGTAAATCTATTTATTTAATCAAGTTACATACTTTCAAATTGAACACATAGATATTAGATTAATTCTTTCCTACATTGCTTGACTTTGTGTGAGACTCCATTGGTTCAAACACTAAGTCAGTAGTATAGAAATCATTTTCTATACTAATCGAAGTGATCATCTAGCAATGATACCTGATGTCTGGATAGGTCAAATAATTGTAAAGCAACATTCAAGAATTTAAGTATTTAGTTACTACATAATTCATCCTTTTGACCCTCAATGCTCAAGATGACCTAAGATTAAACTGTCAACCCTCGATAAGTCATCCACATTATATTTTAACCTTTCAAATCCTGTGACAGATCATAAGGATTATCCTGGCTAAAATCTTACTGAATTGAAATATAGTAATGCATTAACTTCTATAATCTAGAGGGGTCAATTCCATCTTGACTCATAGACTTCGTTAGTACTTGATTGCACCTAGTAGCCTTCCGTTATTATATTAGAAATACAGATGGTTCGGCACCAAAGCATAATGAGTTGCTTGTAAGTCACCTTGGAGATCTCAAGTTGGAGAGACACTTATGCCCATGCCCTTTGCGAGCTGCTCTTGACAGCAGAGCGCTCCATAGGTGAGTCACTGTTCGATGACGATGTTACTCCTACATCTCACCTGTATGCCATACTACTATCTACACACTATTTGGTTATAAGGATAACCAACCTATATGGCACACAACGACCTATACTCGATAAATATTATTGTCCTAGTTAATAACGTATCATTTGGTCACAAACATGATTTAAGAACTATTCGATAAATCCTTCTTTATCGATTATTTATACTTCTAAGGACTTCATCATAAGATTAAGAATTTTATAAGGAAGATGTTAAAATATGGTGAACTGCCAAAATAATTTTTATTCATTCATTAATAATTCATCGACAAGAGCTCAATTGTTTGCAATAAAACAATTGGCTTTAGTATAAAATTTCTAACGACTCCCACTTGGACTAAAGCCAATTAGGATAGTATCTTATATCCATCTTCTACTTGTAATCATCAAACTCTTCGATCCCAGGAGCTTTAGTGAAGGGGTCGGCCAGATTTTTTTCTTCCATCAATCTTTTGTAACTCGATGTCACATCGATCCATGATCTCACAGATAAGATGATAGCGATGCAAAGTGTATTTGGTTCTCTGATGGGACTTGGGTTTCTTAGCTTGAGCTATGGCCCTAGTACTATCACAATATAGTAAGACTGATCCATCAAAGCAGGGAACCATCCCAAGTTCACCAACGAACTTTTTTAATCAAATAGCCTCTTTTCCAGCATCAGATGCTGTAATGTATTCTCCTTCGCATATAGAGTCAGCTATCATGTATTGCTTGAAACTCTTCCAGCATATCGCTTCACCATTCAGGATAAATATATAACTTGATACACTTTTGCTATTATCATGATCTGATTGAAAATTGAAATCAGTATATCTTATAAATTTTAAGTCAGTGTCTCCATAAATGAGCCAGTGGTCCTTAATATTTTTCAAATACTTAAGAATTATCTTTACAACTTTTCAATGGTTCTCTCTCGAATCAGACTAATACCTACTCGCTACTCCTAGTGAGTAGGTCACATCCGGTCTTATACATATCATGGTATACATGATAGATTTCACTATCGAGGCATATGGGATTCTATTCATATACTCTCTCTCTTGAAGAGTTGTCAGACAAGCCTTCTTAGAGAGAAAAATTTCTTAGCCTATCGGTAGATAGCCCTTCTTAGAATTTGCTATGTTGGACCGTATTAATATACGTGGATTGGGACAATCCAAGTAGCCTTTTGGATCTATCTCTATTGATCTTCATCCCTAAGATGTAGGATGCTTTTCCCAAATCTTTCATGGAGAAATTTGATGATAGCCATAGTTTTATACTTTTTTAAGTAGGGATGTCATTTTCTATTAAGAGTATGTCATCTACATACAATATAAAAAAAATGACTATAGAGCCATTAGCCCAATTATAAATATAAGGCTCTTCTCCATTCTTAATGAAGCCATACATTTTGATTGTCTTATCAAAATATATATTTCAACTCCAAGATGTTTGCTTCAATCTATAAATGGATCTCTGAAGCTTGCACACTTTTGATTTATCTATGGATGTAAACACTTTAGGCTGTATAATATACCCCTCTTCATTAAGCTCTACTTTAAGAAAAGTGATTTTGACATTCATTTGCCAAATCTCGTAATCTAGATGTGCTGCTATTGTAAGCATAATCTGAATGGACTTGTGCATTATCACAGGAGAGAACGTCTTGTCATAGTCAATACCATAACGTTGATGATATCCCTTGGCAACTAGATGGGTTTTATAGATCTCTCTCTTCATGTCCACTCCTCTTTTTCTTTTGAAAATTCATTTGCTCCCTATGGGTTGAATCTCTTTAGGTGGATTAACTAGTATCCATACATCATTGATCTCCATGGACTCCATTTTGAATTTCATGGCATTAAGCCATTTCTTAGAGATGGACCTTTGCATGGCATCCATATAGGTGATCAGAGCCTCATCGTTCTCATCTAGTTCAACATGATCACCATCTCGGATCAAGAAATCATAGTATCTGTCCAGCTAATGTGGTACTCTTTCGGATCTTCTCAAAGGTGCCTCCATAATGGGCTTCAGATTTGATCTAATCAAATTCAGTTCTATATTTTCATTTGTCTGTGTCGGTTCTTCTACCTGTCAAACTTCATCAAGCTCAACATTAGAGGTATTAGTTCCTTCCTTAAAGAACTTCTTATCCAAAAAGACTGTCCTATTACTGATAAACACTTTTTGTTCTATAAGAAGGTAGAAGTAATATGACCTAGATTCCTTAGGATACCCTACTAATAAGTACTTATCGGACCGGAGTCCAAGCTTATTGGTCTGTAGACATTTGACATAAGCCGGACAACTCCAAACCCTAAGTTGAGGGAGTGTCGGCCTACACTCAGTCCATATCTCATATAGAATTTTAGTGACCATTTACTCAGAATGTTGTTTAGAACATAGCATGAAGTTTCAAGAGCATAACCCAAAAAAGAAATTGACAGACTTGCAAACCCCATCATGGACCGGACCATGTCTAATAGAGTTTAATTCCTTCTTTCTGATACCTCATTATATTATGGTGTCCCCAGAGGGGTCTATTATGAGAGAATCTTATTATCTTCTAGATATATTAGAAACATATTGGAAAGGTATTCACCTTCTTGATCTGATCAAAGAGTCTTAATACTCTTTTTAGTTTATTTTTCTACTTTATTATGAAATCGTTTGAATATTTTAAATGATTTTGACTTATACTTCAAAAGATAGATGTACCCATACCTAAATAGGATGTCAGTGAAAGTAATGAAGTAATTGTACCCTCTTTTGGTATTCGTGTTCATGGATCCATATATATCAGTATGTACTAGACTCAGAACATCACTAGCTTATTCATCCTTTCCAATAGAGGGTGATTTGATCATCTTTCTAAGAAGATAGGATTCACAGGTCGGCAATGATTCTCAATCATTGATGTCAAAGATTTCCTCTTTGGTTAATCTATTTATCCTATTCTTATTTATATGACCGAGCCGATAATGCCAAAGGTAGGCATCCATGATATTATCTATTCTAGGATATTTATTCGATGTATACATTATACTGACAGACTGTGATAAAATATAAATATTATTTTTTAATTATCCATGCATTATTATAATACCATTCATAATGATATCACAAAAATTTTTTTTTACTGAAAAATTATAACCATTCTTGGCCAAAAGGTCTATAATGATTATATTCATAAGGAAAGATGGACAATAATGACAATCATTTAAAATGATGATATTTGAATTGAGAATAAGCTGAACTATTCCTAAAGCTAGAATTAGAACAGATCTTCTATCTTCAATATTCAAAAATCGTTTGCCCTTCTCAAACTTTCAAGTAACCTGAAGTCCTTGCAATGAATTGCAAATATGAATTGGACTTTCAATATTCAATACCCTGGTTATAGTATCACAGATAGAAAAATTATAAAGTATTATCATATAAGTGTAAGAAGTGGGTAGACTAGCATGCATAGATTTCAAAAATAATTTTGAAATAGCAATAAAAATGGATCTACGTTAAATCTTTTAACCCCACATGTAATAGATCTAATCTATATCTATCCGAGTCTTAGATCTAAGTCATACATATAATCTGAAAATAAAATAAAAAAATTGAGATCATATCTCAATATATTGCCTGGGTTGAAGTACACCGCAGTCGATGATCGTAGATCTGAAGGTTCTTGAGCTGCACATGCATCCGACCTCTACAGATATCCATCGGGATCAATCTTGAACCTTTCTTCTTATTTTAGATCTATCTTCTTGAAGATGAATCTCAACCTTTTGGATCTTTGATCGACTGCTGATCTTTGTCCACGATGTCAACACTTGAACTACAGCCTTTCTCCCTATTCTTTAATGTAAAAGAGATCACCCAACAACTTGGGCATGTGGGAAGGTGGGATGCCCAACCCTTAGGCATTGAAGAGAGAGGACAAGGAGAGGATGGCATGGAGATGGGGAGGGGATTAGATTTGAATTCTTAATTCTTCTTCAGATCCTAGGAGACCAACTCTTAAATAGACTAAAAAGGCTAGTCGCTATCTCATAAGGTTCCTTACCTTTTAATTTGATTTTCTTCTCATAAAAATCAGGCCCAATTGAAAAAGTCCCACACCCTATAAGATAAGTAGAGGAGGTGCCCACACCTTATTAGGCAAGATGAGAGGGCACCCCCATCCCATAAGGCAAGAAGAGGAGGCGCCAACCTTTGGCGCCCCTTAGGGTTTTTGTGCACACAAGAGAGGGGGCATTGACCCTCTCTCTATCTCTTTCTATGCCAAAGCAAAGAGGGGACGCGCCCGTCTCTTTTCTCTCTGCCAACTCCAAAGGGGCATGTGCCCCTTGGACTTTCCAAAATTGAAAAAGGAGTCATGCACCTCCTCTCCTCTTCTCTTTCCAATTAATCCATGCCAAAAAGAAAATATCAAGAGAGAAAAATAAGGTGATTTGTTTGCCAACTTATTGGCTTGATCCAATCCTTTTGGACCCTCAAATAGGTGCCCCTCTAAGCCCAAATCAAAGTAAATCTAGATTAGATTCAAAGCTATGGGCTTGATCCAATCCTTATCTAATAAAGAATCTAAGTCCAGAGAAGAATTAGATTTAACTATGTGCTAGCATAGTTTTCCTAAATCCAAAAGAATTTTACTAAATCCTAACCCAATTATAACTTCACAAGCCCAATTGGTTAATTCATGATTAAATTCTTTAATGTGTGACTCCATAGGTTCCATTATATCTAGTAGTAAGATATATTGTGATCTCCATCACAATATCATCGAAACTCTTTTCGATGTGTTGGAATAATTCCAACTCTGCCCTTTGAGGATCATCAATCATCAAGATGATGCTTGATGAATCTCACAATCCACTAATAACACCTAGCAGTATGTAGTGGCAATCCAGTAAAATAAAAGTATGAACCCCTAGGTGCAGTTATCATGTGATTCAATCATTCTAACGTAAGTTCCAACTTGACAGAGGTCATAGAGAACTCGTCAGATCCTATCATCAACCATATACTAGATTGGCTCGACTCAAGTTCACTTGTGAATCTCATGAAAACTCTTTTTTAGTATTCACCCTTGCTTTGGCCAAAGTCTTTCTGAACTCAGTCTTGCAAATCACATAGGACTTTTTCTTTTCTATCAAGATCGATAGATTCCATCTAGGTGCATCCTACTCCTAATAGCGAACCTGAACCTACTGTAGCTAACAACACAGTAAGGATCTGAATGGCTAGGGACCAAGAGAACGTGCAGTCAAACTCAGTAGCTTCACTGTGAATAGCCAATGATACTATAGGTCAAAGGACTACTCAGACCACTACAGCATCAAGGCAACCACTGATGAGTGAGTAGACATCCAAGTAGTTTTTCGTATTCATCATGCTCAGTACTAGTTGTTCTCTAACAACCATCTGCATTCTCACCCCAGTGTTCTGGCATTGTAGATCTGAGACTCATCCGCCCAGAAGAGAGATGATCTATGCATCAATTTTAAATGTATTGATCACTATCCTCCATGACGATCTTTTGATTGGGAGCATTAGAAATGAATCACTAATAATGGATGTCTCAAATTTTCAATATCTTGAGAATATACAAAATCATCTTTATTAATTTTTAGGATAAATCATAAACACATAAATATGATTGAAATAAAAATATCTTTTATTAATAATAAAAGTATTACAAGTATAAAGTTAAGTCCTGGAATTATAAAATATGTCAGATGATAAACACTTAATTTAAGTCATTTAAAGTAAAAAATTATATTTTATTTATTTTATTTATTAAGAATTTGATGCTTCTTTTTATGTTTTATAAGAAAAGTGATCGTCGATACAAAGAGTCCGATTCGTAGATAAAAAAGACTCAAGTTTGAAGAAAATTAGACTTAAAACAAAATTTAAATAAAAGAAGGATGAATACGGTATTATAGAAAATGAAGATACTATGCAAGGAACCCAAAAAAGATATAGACGTCATTTTAAAGAAACAAAAGTTTCTTTTTGTAAAGGAGTATAAACAGTTAATGGGTTCACGCGGAAGGAGCACGCAGAATCACGGCGCGGCAGCGGGCACGGCATCGCGGCATCGGGTGCGGCAAGGCAGGCGTACGGGTTTGCAGGGAGTTTGGCAAGGCAAACACAGTGGCGAACAGAGGGATCTTAAAATAAAAGAAAAAAATTTAATACTTGGAAATACTTCAAGAGGAAGAATTTATATTTTCTTTATCTGCTTGTGATCTTTCCATCTCATCCATTCATCTTTTAGTCCTTAGTATTTTCTTTAGTCCCATATTGGAAAACTATATAAAACTCCTCCCTCCTAACACCTATAAAAAGGCTTTTGTACTCCCATTGGAGGGGGAGCCCAGAAATTCTTCTAGAGCCTTGCATAGAGGAAGAGAAAGGGACTACTCCATGAGAAGCTAGGCTAGCAGTCTCAGGAGTGGAGAAAAAATTTTGTAATGACACAGAGTGGGTTTATTATTCTAAACTTTTTTGTATTTCTTTATATGCAATAAAGATTATACTTTTTATTTAAATCATCATGAGTTCTTTATTTGCTCTCTTTCATATGCTTTTATTTATGCTTTCCTATTAGATTAATATTATGAACAACTTTTACTTTTCGGAGACGCACCGTGATCTACGGGTACGGGACGTGTCGAGAAAAGAAGAGTTGTTTACCTAGTACTTTTCGGAGACACGCCATGATCTACGGGTATGGGGTGTGCCAAGGAAAGATAGGTATTTTTCCTAAGATTAATCGCATCTATTTAATTAAAAAAGAGATACAACTCTGCTAGTGCAAAATTAATTTAAAACTTCCGAGCTCTTTATTTTCTAATTACATCAATTTTAAGATAATTTATTTTTTAAATCAAAACAACGCTTCTTTCTTTTATTTTGTAATCTCAACTTAGCCCAAGATCCCTGAGGATACGATCTCGACTCATCCTACCTACGTAGTGAGTAGAGTTATTTTTGATGCTATCAATGACTACGCATCAAATTTTGACACCGTTGTCGGGGATCTTGGTATGGTTAAAATAAAAAGTAAAAAAAAACCACTGACATTTCATAACACTTAACATAAAATAGCATAACCTCAAATATAAAAATTTCTATCTTGATTGGACACCTTGTTTCTTTGCATTGCATCTCCATAATTAACTTTAAGGGTGCAACCCAGTAACTAAGATAAGGTGAGGATTTGATCACCCTTCCTTGGCCCACAAATCACTCCCTTGCATCTGCATAACCTAGACCTTAATCTAAAATTAATTAGATGTTGACCCTTAAGGATTTTGAGCTCATTAGGACAAGTGACCCTGAGAGTTGAACCAGGTTAGATTTGGTCAGCTAACTGGTGTCTAGGCAAGTGGTTTGCGGGATGACTGGGCCCAAAGGAAGGTGATTTTTAATTGGTTCCATTCGCTGATCTGGTTAATTTAATTGGTGTCTAAGAAAAGCAACGGGGGGACTCCCACCAACCTTACACTTACCTGGCCAGTTGGTTGGTCAAGCTCTGACGTGGAGGGTTTGAAGGCTAACTACAGTTAGGAGCTGTCTAGAACTAGGGTAACTTTAGGATAGAGAGTTCACTGCGTGCTAACTTGATTGTAATTAAAATCTAACCACAACTAATTCTTCTATTAGTTTTAGGACTTCTTAGGATCTCTTCTTTAGAACTCTTTTTTCTCTTTTTTTTTCCTCTTAATAAAAAAAAAATCCTTAACAGACTAGGATAGTCCTACATAGACCTTTTAGTTGCATGTTAGGTCGACGATCACTAAAATCCGACTTGCAACCATTAGATGAAGAATTAGAAAAGACTCTTAGGACTATCCATGTTAGAAACATGGCTACACCTGGTGAGGCTAATCCTCCATGCTCATTGAGAGAATATTTCACTCCATCCTCGTATACCTACTCTCCATGCAATCAAGCACCTCCAGTAGAAGCTACCCAATATGAGATTAAGTCTAGCATTATTCAAATGTTGCCATCATTCTATGGACTTAGTAACGAGGACCCATACAAACACTTGGATGAATTTCATGAAATTTGTTCCACAGTAAAAATCCAAAACTTCTCCGATGATGCCCTTAGGTTGAAACTGTTCCCTTTCTCACTTAAGGTCAAAGCCAAGCATTGGTTAAACTCCTTAAACTCTATAACCATTTCAACTTGAGATCATCTTCAGAGAGAATTTCTCAAGAAATACTTTTCAATTGGAAAAACAAATCAAATTAGAAAAGCTATCACTAGTTTTTTCCAATTGGAGGGTGAACTTTTTCATGAGACATGAGAAAGGTTAAGGGACCTCATTCGTAAATGTCCACACCATGCTGTCCTTAAATGGCAACTTTGTCAGTATTTTTATGATGGTCTATCGGAGAAACACCGACAAATGGTTGATGCATCATGTGGTGGGACATTCATGCTAAAGAGTGAGGATGAAGCCTGGCAGCTCTTTGAAACACTAAGTGAGAATTCCTTACATCATATGTCTGCCACCTCTAGAGAACAACCCATGCTTCAACAAAAAAGAAGTAGAATTTATCAGATTGGAAATGTCATGGATATCCACAGTAAGGTAGATGAACTGTCCCAACTTCTAAATACTGGACAATCCCCGCTTCCACCTAACCCAATCCAAGAAGTTTGTGCATTGTGTGCAAGTCCGAACCATTTTGTTAGTGAATGCCCAGCCGCACCTTAATTTTCTGAGTTTGTGCACGAGCAGGTTCAGCAAGCTCAAGTCCAACAAGCTCGCAGACCAGGAAACGATCCTTATTCGAACACTTATAACCCCGACTGGAGAAACCATCCAAATTTTTCCTGGAGACCACAACCAGTGGTTGGCCCTACCGCACCTCGACCTCAATATCAGGACCCAACATATAGGCATGGACCATACCATCAATTTCAAAATGCTCCTCAACCGTCTACTACTGGTCACAGCTCAGCTTTTGAGAAAAAAGTTCTAAAAGTACTAGAACGATTAGAAGTCAACACTCAGATTCTTAACTACCACACACAATCCATTGCTAAGCTAGAGACCCAAATAGGTCAACTAGCGACTGCATTTAGTAGGAGGGAAGGAGGAAAATTACCTAGCCAACCCGAGAGCAACCCAAGAGGGAATTTGTGATTGAGAGCTCTAATATCCCAGAAGCTTTTTCTGAACACGCCAAATCAATCATGACTCTGAGAAGTGGGAAGGTCATTGAACACACTAGTAAAACCAATGAGACCGACCCTAAACCTCTAACCGAAGCCAAATCATCCAAGAACAAGGAGGACCTGAAAATAGAGAATGAACCAACTGTACCGGAATCATCTTACTTGACTAAAGCCCCATTTTTGGATGCCCTAAAAGCCCCTATTCCTGTAGATAAGAAGGGAGGAAGACTTGACGAGATGTTGGAATTGTTTAAGCAAGTCCAAATCAATCTTTCCCTTCTAAACGCAATCAAACAGGTCCCTGCTTATGCCAAATTTTTGAAGGATTTGTGCATCCAAAAATGTAAATCTAGATCACAAATTTCAAAGAAAGTATGCCTCACTGAACAGGCTAGTTCTGTCTTCCAGCATGCCACTCCTCCAAAGCTTAAGGACCCAGGAGCCCCCATCATTTTCTGTGTTATAGGAGATTATCACATTGAAAAAGCTCTTTTGGACTTAGGGACAAGTGTGAATCTTTTACCTAGTTCGGTGTATGAATTTTTTGGATTTGGAGAACTGAAATCCACATCAGTCACACTGCAGTTAGCCGACAGATCAATTAAAGAACCACGTGGAATGCTTGAGGTTGTCTTGGTCAAGGTAGATGAGTTTTACTTTCCAATTGATTTTCTGGTTCTTGACATGGAACTAAGTGGCAACCCAAGACAAATTCCCATTATCTTAGGATGACCCTTCCTAGCTACGGCAAATGCATGCATTAATTGTAGGACAGGAGTCATGGACGTATCATTTGGGAATAAGAAATTGAGACTGAATGTATTTGGTGCTTCTCAAAGACCATCAATGGATAGTTGCTTCGAAGTAGATACACTAGAAGACATTATAGAAGATACAACACCCACAATTCTAGCACCAGACCCCTTAGATACTTGCTTGGCTCACTTTGGAGTGTATGACTTTGAGGGATATATGAAAAAAGTTAACACCTTATTGGATACACCATACGATAAAACCACTCCTCCATGGACAATCAAGTATGAGCCATTGCCCATATTAGCCAGTACACCAATAGTCCCATCTTTAGAATCACCACCTACGTTAGAATTGAAACCCCTTCCTGCTACGCTCAAGTATGTATTTCTAGGACCCAATGACACCCTCCCGGCAATCATTGCATCAGACTTGACCACTAATCAGGAAACATAATTGGTTGGTATTCTGAAGGAACACAAAGAGGCTATCGGTTGGTCCATTGCTGATTTAAAAGGAATTAACCCCTCCATTTGCATGCACCATATTTATTTTGAGGCAAATGCCAAACCCCATCGAGATATGCAGAGGAGATTGAACCCAAACATGCGTTAAGTAGTAAAGAAAGAGGTGGTAAAGTGGTTAGATGCTGGAATCATCTACCCCATATTTGATAGTAAAGGGTCAGTCCCACTCAAGTAGTACCTAAGAAATCAGGTATTACTGTGGTTGAGAACGAAGAAGGTGAACTGCTTTCCACTCGCATATCATCTGGATGGCGAGTATGCATAGTATAGAAAACTGAATGCCGTTACTAGGAAGGACCATTTTCCATTGCCCTTCATCGACCAAATCTTAGAACGATTAGCAGGACAAAGTTTCTTCTATTTTCTTGATAGTTATTCAGGGTACAATCAAGTACCTATATTTTCGGATGACCAAGAAAAGACTACCTTCACCTACCCCTATGGCACCTTCGTTTTTCGATGTATGCCATTCGGGTTCTACAATGCATCCGCTATATTTCAACGGTGCATACTGATCATTTTTTCGGATATGGTGGATAAATATCTTAAAGTTTTTATAGATGATTTTTCTGTGTTTGGAACCACCTTTAAGGATTGTCTCCATAATCTTTCCAAAGTTCTTAAACAATGTATGGAGACAAATCCTGTCCTAAGTTGGGAAAAGAGCCATTTCATGGTGCGGAAAGAAATTATATTAGGACATATTATTTCTGAAAGAGGGATCGACACTCATGTTAAGATTCGAGCAGGAATAGGATAGACACTCTTTTAGCATCTGGCTGAAGACATTAAACTTAGTGCTTTTTGGGAGGCAACCCAAATTTTTTTTATTTTATTTTAACTGATCTTTATTTTTTTTAAGAATAAAGGACCGCTCTATATGGAAGAGTCTATCAATAAACGTGACATCTGGTTGAAGACATAAAACTTAACGCTTGTTGGGAGGCAACCCAACGATTTCATATTTTTTTACTTTACTGCAGCTACAGGAATTTAGAACAAGAGCCTATTAATCAATGAAGCTATCTTCAACTTTCGAAGCAAAATTATCTCAGGTGCACTCTCTCTTTTTATTTTCTTTGCTTTCCTACTCCATTGAGGATAATGTAGATTAAGTTGGGGGGGAAAGAAAATGGAAATTAATCAAATTCTCGAGTATGGTCAGAAATAATTAGTTTTGTGTATCCGAATTTTATTTTGATTAAGAGTCAATTAGGCATCCTAATAAATGAATGATTAACGGTCAAGATAATTTTAGAGATACTGAGGAATAAATTATTAAGAAAATCTAATGAATTGTGGGGTTTAAACTAGATCCAATTTTAGGAGTGATTCTACAACCCTCTTCTTACTGATCTCAATAAAGAATTTGCTTCATGAGAGATTGGGTGGAAAGGTCGAGGTATGCAAAAATTCTCTTTAAAATTTATTTTTTTTAAAAAAATATTGATTTTCTACTGAGTAACCGGGCCCTTTTGCCTAAGTAAGCATTGTAGTTCGCGTAAAAAGGTGGACAATGTTAAAAAAAATAGTGGATAATAAGGGGACTAAATTGCAAGAAGATAATAAATCTCTCTCACATTAAGTTAGAGGATTTAAAGAGTAAAGTGGGGAGTTGGTGAAAGAAAAGCTCTTGAAATTTCTTTAGTTAATACTCAGCCACTAATTGGGTCAAATTGATAATCCAATGAAGTATCTCTTTAATGGTCTGACCAGGTATCATCTACCTTTTAGGATACCTAACCTAACTTTTTATTCAAGATCGAGTCAGCACATAATGCTGATATATCTATTTTACTCGAGGACGAGCAAAATTCAAGTTGGGGGGTGTGATAAATACTTAATTTAAGTCATTTAAAGCAAAAAATTATATTTAATTTATTTTATTTATTAAAAATTTGATGCTTCTTTTTATGTTTTACAAGAAAAGTGATCGTCGATACAAAGAGTCCGATTCGTAGATCAAAAAGACTCAAGTTTGAAGAAAATTGGACTTAAAATAAAATTTAAATAAAAGAAGGATGCATACGGTATTATAGAAAATGAAGATACTATGCAAGGAACCCAAAAAGGATATAGACATCATTTTAAAGAAACAAAAGTTTCTTTTTGTAAAGGAGTATAAACAGTTAATGGGTTCACATGGAAGGAGCACGCGGAATCGCGGTGCGGGCGCGGCATCGCGGTGCGGGCGCGGCATCGCGGTAGCGAACGCGGCATCGCAGCATCGGGTGCAGCAAGGTGGGCGTGCGGGTTCATGGGGAGTTTGGCAAGGCGAACACAATGGCGAATAGAGGGATCTTAAAATAAAAGAAAAAAATTTAATACTTGGAAATACTTCAAGAGGAAGAATTTGTATTTTCTTTATCTACTTGTGATCTTTCCATCTCATCCATTCATCTTTTAGTCCTTAGTATTTTCTTTAGTCCCACATCAGAAAATCATATAAAACTCCTCCCTCCTAACACCTATAAAATGATTTTTGTACTCCCATTGGAGGGGGAGCCCAGAAATTCTTCTAGAGCCTTGCATAGAGGAAGAGAAAGAGACTACTCCATGAAAAGCTAGGCTAGCAGTCTCGAGAGTGGAGAAAAAATTTTGTAACGACACAGAGTGGGTTTATTGTTCTAAACTTTCTTGTATTTCTTTATATGCAATAAAGATTATGCTTTTTATTTAAATCGTCATGAGTTCTTTATTTGTTCTCTTTCATATGCTTTTATTTATGCTTTCCTGTTAGATTAACATTAGGAACAACTTTTACTTTCTGGAGACGCACCATGATCTACGGGTACGGGGCGTGTCGAGAAAAGAAGAGTTGTTTACCTAGTACTTTTTGGAGACACGCCGTGATCTACGGCTATGGGGTGTGCTAAGGAAAGATAGGTATTTTTTCTAAGATTAATCGCATCTATTTAATTAAAAAAGAGATACAACTCTGCTAGTGCAAAATTAATTCAAAACTCTCGAGCTCTTTATTTTCTAATTACATCAATTTTAAGATAATTTATTTTCTAAATCAAAACAACGCTTCTTTCTTTTATTTTGTAATCTCAACTTAGCCCAAGGTCCCTGAGGATACGATCTCGACTCATCCTACCTACATAGTGAGTAGAATTATTTTTGGTGCTATCAATGACTACGCATCATCAGACAATAATTGGCTTCTGGGGTACTCATCTAACAAACTCTCACTTGACCTAAAGCTAATTGGCCATATACCTAAGATCTATTTTCTTAAGGTGAGCTTCAGTCTTCTGCTGGCTAAGAGGCTTGGTCAGTGGGTTTGCTATATTCTATGTGGAGTCGACTCTCTACATCTCGACGAACTTCTTCTCGAGGTATTCACATATGATGTGGAATTACCATTTTATATGCTTAGATTTCTGATGAAATCTGGGCTCCTTAGTGAGGGCTATGGTGTCGTTGTTATCATAGTGCAATGCAATAGCATCTGATAGCATCACACTCAGCTCTGCAACAAACTTCTTGAACCCGAAAGCTTCGTAGCAGCTTTAGAGGTGGCGACGTACTTGGCTTACATGATTGAATCTATAATGACCAGCTGCTTGAAACTCTTCCAGCTAGTCGATCCTTCATTACACAAGAAAATACATCCTGATGTAGATTTTCTATCATCGACATCAGTCGTGAAGTCTAAATCGGTGTATCCCTCTACTTTCAGCTCCGATCCTCTACCATAGATCAAGAATAAATTTTTAATTATTTTCAAGTATTTAAGGATGTTCTTCATAGTAATCCAGTTTTCTTCATATGCATTTGCCTAATATCTACACGTGACACTCATGACAAGGGCTATATCAGGTTGTGTACATAACTTGACATACATGAGGCTCCCTTTTACCGAAGCATAAGGGATTTTGCTCATGCACTGGATCTCCTTAGGTGTGTCAAGACACATCTTCTTGGAGAGATGAATGCTATGTCTAAGGGGCAAGAGACCCCTTTTGAAGTTTTCATACTGAACCTCTTCAGCATCTCCTCTATGTACATTCGCTGTGAGAGTCCTATTATTCTCTTAGATCTATCCCTATAGACCTTTATACAAAGAATGTAGAAAGCTTCTCCTAAATCTTTTATGGTAAATTCTTTTGACAACCATACTTTGACCAATGTCAGCATCAGAATATCATTTCCAATCAGGAGGATATCATCTACGTACAATATAAGAAATGTGACAGCACTTCCACTGATCTTTTTATACACACACAGCTTCTTTTCATTTTTGATGTAATCAAATATTTTCATCACATCGTTAAAGTAAGTGTTCCAACTTCGGGATGCTTACTTGAGTTCATATATGGACCTTTGCAGCTTGCAGACATTGTGATTATTATCACTGGATGTAAAATCTAAAGGCTGCTCCATATAGATATCTTCCTCAAGATATCTATTTAGGAAGGTAGTTTGCACATCCATCTGTTAAATTTCATAATCACAAAAAGCTACAACCGTAATTAGAGTTCGGATAGATTTCAGCATGACGACAGGCGAAAAGATTTTCTGATAGTCAATGATTTCATATTGACTATAACCTTTCACAACTAGCCTTGCCTTATAGGTCTCTACCTGACCATCCAACCCAATTTTTTTTATAGATCCATTTACACCCAATAGATACAATACCTTCAGGTGGATCTACTAAAGTCCAAATCTGATTGGAATGCATTGAGTCAATTTTTGACTTCATCGCTTCCATCTATCTCTCGGAGTCAATATCTAACATCGCCTTATCATAGGTCTTGAGATCATTCCTAATGTCCCTATCTCTCACAAAGAACACTTCCTCTTGATCCTCTATAAGAATACCTAAGTACTTTTCAGGAGGACAAAAGATCTTATTTGATCTATGAGATAGAGGAGGTACCACATCTACTGACTCACTATTGGGTTCAGATTCTTAGACTCGATGCTCTTCAGAGATCTCTTCGAGCTCAATCTTCCTCCCATTGCCTCCATCTTGATAAACTTCATTTCTAAGAAAATGGCATGATGGCTCACAATCATATTATGATCCTCAAGAAGATAGAAATAGTATCCCATAGATTTCTTAATATATCTTATAAAGTGAGCCCTAAAAGATCTAGCCTCTAACTTATCTACCTATTGTTAGTTGACATAGGTCGGACATTCCTAAATCATGAGATACCCAAGAGCTGGCTTTTTATCATGCCATAACTTATATGGTGTGATAGGAGTGGATTTAGAGAGAACTCGATTCAAAAGATAAATTACAAAAAGTAATGCACGTCCCTAAAGAAAGATAGGAAGATCTGTGAAGCTCATCATGGACAGAACTATATCTAATAGGGTCCGATTCCTCCTTTTAGATATCCTGTTTTAGATATCCTACTGAGTTGGGGCACCCTAGAGGTGTCCACTATGAGACTATGTCATTATCCTTGAGATAGTTTCAGAATTCTCCACTAAGGTATTCTCCTCCTCGATCTAATCGAAAAATCTTTATGGGTTTTTTGATCTATTTTTCTACTTCATGTCTGAACTCTATAAATTTTTCAAAGAATTCAAACTTATGATGCATCAAATATATAAATTCATACCATGAATAATCATCAATAAAAGTTATGAAGTAGATATATGTTGGAAATTATGTTCCATAGCTAATCATCAGTTTGTTGATGGTTGTGCTAAAAGTATAAACATATGTGAATTGATAGATTAATAAAATTATTATTTGGCTTTTTTTATCACAAAATAGTGTACATCTTTGTAATAAACTTCAGTTATTGTGATAAAGTCCTTAGGACTATCCTAATCAAAATAGGAGGATATATCATTTAGTCTTTAAATTTAGTTCATGACCAAATGATATGCTATTACAAGGATGATAGCATTTATCGAGTGTAGGTCATTGTGTATCATATGTGTTGGTTGTCCTCGTAATCAAGTGATGTAGAGAAATTGGTATGGTATACAAGTGAGATGTAGGAGTACATCTCATTAGACGTGACCAACTGTTGGGCACCCTGCTGTCAAGACTAGCTTACGAAGGATATGGATATAAGTTTTTCTCTGATTTGAGATCACCACATTGATTTACAAGCAACTCACTATACTTTACTACCAGACTATCTGAATTTCTAATTCAATAATGGAAGATTTCTAGATATAGTCAAGTACTTGCGAAGTTGGTGTGTGATTCAAGATGGAATTAACCCTTTCGAATAAGTAGGAGTTAATGCATGAGCGTGTTTCAATTTAGTAAAATCTTGATCAGGATAATCTATGTGATGGATTTGAAAGGTTGAATCATAATGTGGTTGACATATCCAGGGTTGATAGTTAAACTCCAGGTCATCTTGAGCATTAGGGTCAAAGGGATGAATTATACGGTAACCATATGCCAATAGGTTCATGATTGATGCTTTGCAATCTTTCGATCTATTCGGACGTCGGGTCTCAGTACTAGATGGTTACATCGATTAGTTTAGAAAGTTATTTTTGTGCTACCAACTTAGATTCAAACTTATGGGGTCACACTCAAAAAAAGTTTCTGACTGATCATGTGGCTGATCGACGATTGAGAATCATTCCAAGATTTAATTATGAATTCAATTGATGATGAACCTTGTACACAAATTGTAATAAATTAATTCACTAATTATTGATAAATTAAAAGAGGATTGATTAGTAATTAGATTATTAATTAACTCAATTTGATTAAGCATTAAAGTTTAGATCAAATCTAATTAAATGGGATTCAATTTGGTTTGATTCGATTAGGTTATGAGATGACCTAATCGCTAAGGATGTTCGATTTCTAATTCGAGCTCGATTAATTTCTAATCTGATTAGGATTTAATCAAGATCACTTATCACCTGATTATATTAGGTAATCTAATTAGGTCTAACCTAATTTAGTTTGGTCAAAAATCTAATTAGAAGTAATACAAACTCGAATTTCAATGGAACAAGAACACTCCATGTGCCACCTTTCATTATGCCCTGCTTTTCTCCATGCATGAGAATGGTTTTCACATGGAATTTTTTTGTGTCCAAAAGGTGTATGATGCCTTCTTCTGATCCTCTTTAGATCAAGATTTGGTTGGATTAAGTTTGACTTCAAATTAGTTTGAAATCAAGCTTAAATCAAGAGTCCAAGTTTTGTGGGACTCTTTCTAGCCACTGACCAGCCTTCTTTCTCATGCACAAACAAATATTTGCATGTGTTTTTTTCATCAATCTAAGTTGTGTCACCTCCTTTCTGAGTTTTTCAGTTGTTGATTAAATTTGATTTAATAAGAAGTTCAAATTGATTTGAATTTGTGATAAGATCAAAGGCTGTTTGAAGCTGAATCAGATTATCCAAACTCTACATGGGATGCCACCTTTAAGAAAGGTGAGTTTTTGTGTGCCAAACCACTTCAAATTTGGCATGAGAAAACCTTAAAGAGGGCATGAGAGATCTGAGAAAGAGGAGTGGGTGTCCATGCATGAGAAAAAGAGGGAGAAGATCCTCTTTGGGGTGTGAGATCTAGGGCTGGGTTCTAGGGTTTTCTAGTTCCTATTTTGTGAGGGAGAAAAATAAAAAAAAAAATTATTTTTCTTCTTCCACACTATCTCCTTTTTGAAAATCTCTTTCTTCTAATCTAGAGGTGTCCATTTGATCTAAAGAAAGGGATCTCCATCAGCCATGCAGATCCTTCATCGTGAGCTAGCACTCCCGAGAAGGATGATCTATTCGACGCTTCGAGTGGATCACCTGTAGAGGTCGGACATGCTGTGTGATATCTTGACACCAGAAAAGACCTTCTACTATATGTATTAGCAGTAGTGATCATCGACCCATGATCAGGTAATGAGTTCTAAACTCATTGGATTAGATCTAAGCGTTAGATCTGATTCAGGGCATCGATACGATCGATGTAGTGTTTTCTTTCAGATCAGATTTTTGTTATGCAATATTTTCATATCATAGATCCTAAGAAAGGTAGTTTAGATCTAATCTAAAGTATGTGTAAAAGATTAAATAGTTTAATCTACTATTTTTGCTATAAAAATTTTAAAAATATACATGCTTGAACTGCTTGTTTTCCAACAATGGTATCAGAGCTTCGGTTGCTTATGATATAAATTTTTTGCATAAATATAATATTAATTATTTAGATTAGATTTAAATAATTAATTTAAAATCTGAGTAGTATAGTAATATGATTGGATAGATTCTCATAGCTGTCTGATCATAGGAGAAATCAAGATTTCATAGCCTTATTTACCCATTCGATGGGATCTCCTATGGTATGTAGGGGTACTGCGTGGTCTTTTTCATGATGATGAACAATGAAAAAAATTTTAAAATTTTATTTTAGATATGAAATAATATATTTTAGATCTAAAATTAAGATTTTGATCATTGGATAATTGTTTGTGAAAATATTTTTCAAACATCGAACCCCAACCCATGTCAGCCTAAAACTTAATTGAGAATTAAAAAATCTAGATTTGAGAATCAAAGATCTAAGACATCAATTTCATAATTCATGGGTTAATGGGTTAGCTCGAGTCAAGTTCATTTAACTGGGTTAGACCTAGAGTCAGAAATCATTGATAATGGACCATATTAGTAATTAATCAAATCTAATTAAAAGTTAATTCTTGTTGGATCAATTTTTTCTCTTGATCAATTTTTAATAGTTGTAGTTGATCGAGTCCATGTCTTTGATTAGATCAAGATAGATCTTGATTGTAGCTCTGTGATCGAACTCAAATTTATAAGTCGATCAAATTGAAACTAGTTAACTAGTTGGTGTCTAAGGTAAGTTTGGCAGTCTTGATCGGTGGTCACTAATTGGGAGCTACTCGCATAGATTGAGTCTATGATGAGTTAATGACATATCCCTCCCATCGATCTTACTTACCTAGCCAACATGGTCAATTATATTTTGATTAGATCACTCAATGATTGGGCTTGACCCATGCTAACTAGAAAATCAGTATGACTGATTTAAGTACCCCTAGTCCAACTTATTTTGAGTCCTCTTCATGACTTGGTGAAGTCAATGGGAGGATTTATGACTCGTTGGGTGGATCAGGTTAAACCTAATCTCTTTAATCTGACTTGGTGAAGTCAGTGGGAGGATTAAAAATAACTGATCAAAATTTTTTTCATCTATCAACTCAATTAATTAAATCTTCTAAAATTATTATATTTCTAAAAAAAATTAGTTATAGAGATAAGTAGATCATAGCCTCCTATTAAGTTGAGTGATAATGGATCTAATAGTTGGATGATCATTGGATGGCCCAAAGGCCTGGTGCTCATCTACTATTGAAATTATCATTCATAATATGATGAGTGAGTCTCTCTTATGGATGATCAGGATGACCGACCAAAGTTGAGCCTGATCATTTGTGGTTTGATTTCTGAGTATGATCATATGAATGGTTGGACCTAATTAGACCTCTTAGTGGAGGCCAAAGCTTACTGTTAGGACCTTAGGGCAAAATTAATTATTAAAAATTATTTATTAAAATAATTGATTAAGAACCTATCCATAGATGTATATGGATGAGCTGGCCAAAGTCAGACTCATGTGCAATTGTGTGGATTCTAGTATCTGCTAAAAAATTAAGATAATTTCTCTAATTGGAGGTAGAGGCTACCAATTCGATTAAAATAATGAAAAAATCTTTAGACTAAAGTCCATATCTTTAGGCTTAATCAATTCATATACTAATTAGTTTTTGATTTTTCTTTTGCAATTATGGCTACCAACTTGTCACTCCAATCATTGTTAGATAGTAATAAATTAAAAGGATCCAATTTTCATAGCTGGTTTCAAAAATTAAAGATAGTCCTGGAGTACAAGTGGATCTTATACATGCTGCTGGATTCAGCACCTGAGGAGCCCACTTCAAATGCTTGCGGTATGGTTTGAGATACTTGAAGGAGCTCAACAACTGCACCATGGTTTGTTGTATTATGTGAGCAGCTATGAACGACAAGTTCGATCATAAATTTGAGGAAGCTCGGTCAAAAGAAATGCTCAAAGTATTGAATGATTCTTTTGGCACTCTCGACAATGTTGAGCGGCATAAGATCAATTGTGCCATTTTCAATGTCAGAATGATGAAGTCTGTAGTAAACTACTACAGTCTGTTGGAGTTGCTACAGACTTATGAGAAAGATTACCAACTCCACAAGGTGATGGTGAATGTTGTAGGAGCATCTTCTTCAGGCGAGCATCATCCCTTTAAGAATGAAAAGAAGAAGAAGAAAAATAAGGTGCCAAGTGCTGGGGGTCAGACCGTGAAGTCCAAGTCTAAGTCTGACCAGAGTCAAGCAGAGTGCTTCTACTATAGAAAGCAGGATCATTGGAAGAGAAACTGTCCTTAATACATTGCTTTCTTTGATCCGAATGAGCTTAAGAAGAAGAAGCCATGGTTGCTAAGCACGGTAATTATATGATAACTCCTTACAACTTCTCAATTTGTGATATAATGACCTTAGTATTAGATAGTAGTAGTCCTATTGATATTTGTAATTCATTGTAGAGACTTCAAGTCAGTAGGAGATTTGAAGATGGTGTGAGATTTCTGAATGTTGGAGATAGAAAATCAATTTCAATTCTAACTTTAGAAATCATCAAACTTATATTTAATTCTTACATTATTGTTCTTAGTGATTGTCATTATTGTCCTAGTTTCTTATTGAATGTAATTTCTGTAAGCCTTCTGGCCAAAAAAAATTATAAAATTTTAATAAAAAAAATTTTGTGATATCATTTTGAATGGTGTTACTGTAATGCATGGATAATTGAATAATAGAATTTATGTTGTATCACGAACTAGTGTAATGAACACATTAAGAAAATACCCTAGGATAGATGATGTCTCGAATGGCTACCTTTGGCACTGTAGGCTAGGTAGTATTAATAAGAATAGGATGAATAGGTTAATCCGAGAGAAAATCCTTAAGGATAATGATTGTGAATCATGTTTACTTGAAAAGATGACTAAACCATATTTTACTGAAAAAGATGAATGAGTCAGTGATGTTCTAAGTCTCGTTCATACTGATATATATGGATCGATAAGCACAAGTGTGAAAGGAGGACATCAATACTTCATTATGTTCACAGACGACCTATCTAGATATGGGTACGTCTACTTGATGAAGAATAAGTCAGAATCGTTTGAAATATTCAAACGATTTCGTAGTGAGGTCGAGAAATAAATTGAAAGGAGTATTAAAACTCTTCGATCTGATCGAGGAGGTGAATATCTTTTTAGTCAATTTCTGACACATCTAGAAGAGAATGAGATTCTCTCACAATAGACTCATGAAATGCCACAGCATAATGACATCTCAAAAAGGAAGAATCGAACCTTGTTGGACATGGTTCGCTCCATGATGGGGTTTTTGAATATGCCAATCTCATTTTGGGGATATGCACTCGAGTCGGCTTACAATGTACTTAATAGAGTTTCAAGTAAGTTTATGAATAAAATATCAAATGAGATATGGACTGGGCATAAATCAATACTCTCACATCTTAAGATTTGGAGGTATCCGGCTTATGTCAGACATTTAGAAATAGACAAACTAGATCCTAGATCTAACAAGTGTATCTTCATCGGATATCCTAAAAGAACCAAGGGGTATTACTTCTACCTTACTAATGAACAAAAAGTGTTCGTAAGGAATAAAGCATAATTTTTTAAAAAAAAATTCCATAGTGAAGGAATTAGTACTTTTAAAATTGAGCTTGATGAAGTTTAATGAGTAGAAAGACCGACACAATCTAGTGAACTCACAAAACTCGATTTGTTTGAGTCAAATCCAGAACCTATTAATGATGCACCATTAAGAAAATCTAATAGAGTATCGCATCCACCAAATAGATACTACAGTTTCTTGGTCTGGATTGGAGATCATGTTAAACTTGATGAGAACAACGAAGATCCGATCTCCTACATGGATGCGATGTAGAGGTCTGACTCCAATAAGTGGTTAGAAGCCATAAAACCCAAAATGGAGTCCATGAAGGTCAACAATATGTGGATATTAGTTGACCCACCTAAAGGGATAAAATCCATAGAGTGTAAGTGGATCTTCAAAAAGAAAAAAGGCACAGATGGTAAGGTGGAGACCTATAAAGTCCATCTAATTGTCAAGAGGTATCATCAATATTTTGGTATTGACTATGATGAGATGTTCTTCCCAGTGGCAATGCTGAAATCCATTCGGATCATGCTTGCGATTGCTGCACATCTAGACTATGAAATATGACAAATGGATGTGAAAATAGCTTTTCTCAATGACGAACAAGAAGAAGAGGTATATATGATACAACCTGAAAGTTTCACATCTACAGACGAGTCTATGATATGCAAGTTTCAGAGATCAATTTAAGGATTGAAGCAAGTAAGTAGGAGTTGGAACATGTATTTTGATAAAGTGATCAGAATATATGGCTTCATTAGGAATGGAGAAGAACCCTGCATATACAAATGGGTTAACAATTCGATGATAGTATTTTTTGTTCTGTATGTGGATGACATTCTCTTAATCGAAAATGATGTTCCTGCATTACAAGGAATAAAGATTTGGCTATCATCTCAATTCTCCATGAAGGACTTGGGAGAAGCATCCTACATCCTTAGGATGAGGATCTATAGAGATAGATTTAAAAAGATGTTTGGATTATCCCAGTCTATGTACATCGATACCGTACTGAAATGGTTCAGCATGAAAAATTTCAAGAAGGACTATCTCTCGATAGGCCATAGAATTACTCTCTCAAAGAGAGATTGTTTGACAACTCCTCAAGAGAGGGAGCGTATGAATAGGATTTCATATGCTTCGATAGTGAAATTTATAATATATGCTATGATATATTTAAAACCAGATGTGGCATACTCACTAGAAGGAGTGAGCAGATACCAGTCCGATCTAGGAGAGAACCACTGGAAGGTTGTAAAAAGTATTCTTAAGTATTTGAGAAATACTAAGGACCAATGGCTTGTTTATGGTGAAATTGATTTAAAACTCGTGAAGTTTATAAACTTCAGTTTTTAGTCAGACCATGATGACAGCAAGAGCATATTGGGTTATATCTATATCCTAAACAGTGGAGCAATCTGCTAAAAAAATTTCAAGTAGTACACTATGGCCGACTCTACTTGCGAGGTGGAATACGTAGCGGCAACCAATGCTGTGAAAGAAGCTGTGTAGTTATAGAAGTTCATCGATGAGCTCAGAGTGGCACCCTCCCTCGATGGCTCTATTTTGTTGTACTGCGACAGCACTGACGTCATTGCTCAAGCAAAGAAATCAAAGTCACATCAGTACACCAAATATATTCTACGTCGCTACTACCTAGTCCGAGAGATCGAGGTGATCTCGAGCTTCAGAAGATCGATGGAAAGGAGTATCTGGCCGATCTATTTACTAAAGCCCTCAATATCAAGGAGTTTGAAGATCATAAACGGAAGATGGGTATATGATACTGTACTGATTAGCTTTAGGTCAAATGAGAGTTGTTAGAAATTATGTCCCAAAGTCAATCATCAGTCTGTTGATGGTTGTGCTAAAAGTATAAATATATATGAATTGATAAATTACTATAATTATTATTTAATTTTTTTCATCACAAAATAGTGTACATCTTCTTAATGAACTCCAATTGTTGTGATGAAGTCCTTAGGACATTCCTAATCGGTATAGGAGGATATATCATTTAGTCTTTAAATTTAGTTTACGGCCAAATGATATGCTATTACATGGATGATAACATTTATCGAGTGTAGATTATTGTGTGTTATATGTATTGGTTGTTCTCATAACCAAGTGATGTGGAGATATTGGTATGGCATACAAGTGAGATATAGGAGTACATCTTGTTGAAATATGACCAACTGCTAGGCACTCCACGGTCAAGAGTAGCTTACGAAAGATATGGGTATAAGTGTTTCTTCGACCTGAGATCACCACGATAACTTATAAGCAACCACTGTGCTTTGATGCCAGACTACCTGAATTTCTAATTTAGTGATGGAAGATTTCTAAGTACAGTCAAGTACTTGCGAAGTCGATGTATGAGTCAAGATGGAATTGACCCCTCCAAATAAATAGGAGTTAATGCATCAGTGTATTTCAGTTTAGTAAAATCTTGGTCAGGATAATTTATGTAATAGATTTGATAGGTTGAATCACAATATGGTTGATATATCTGGGGTTGACAATGAAACTCCAGATCACCTTGAGCATTAGGGTCAAAGAGATGAATTATACGGTCACCATATGCCAATAGGTTCATGAATGATGCTTTATAATCTTTCGACCTATCCAGATGTCAAGTCCCATGTAGTTACATTGATTAGTTTAGAAAGTTATTTGTATGCTACTGACTTATGTTCAAATCTATGGGATTACACTCAAAAAAAGTTTTCGACTGATCATGTGGCTGATTGATGATTGAAAATCGTTCTAGGGATTAATCGTCAATTCAATTAATGATGAACATTGTGCAAAAATTATAATAAATTAATTTATTAATTATTGATAAATTAAAAAAAATTAATTAGTGATTAGATTGCTAATTAACTCAATTTGATTGAGCATTAAAGTTTGGATCAAATCTAATTGAATGGGATTCATTTGGTTTGACCCGATTAGGTTATGAGATGACTTAATCGCTAAGGTTGTTTGATTCTTTATTTGAGCTTGATTAATTTCTAATCTGATTAGGATTTAATTGAGATCACTTATCATCTAATTAGATTAGATAATATAATTAGGTATAACCTAATTTGGTTGGATCAAAAACTTAATTAGAAATAAATACAAATTCAAATTTGAATGGAACAAGAACACCCCATGTGCCACCTTTCACTGTGCCTTGCTTTTCTCAATGCATGAGAATGATTTTCACAAGAAATTTTTTAGACCCTAAAGATGTATGATGCCTTCTTTAGATCTTCTTGGGATCAAAATTTGGTTGGATTAAGTTTTACTTTGAATTGGTTTCAATCAAGCTTAAATCAAGAGTCCAAATTTTGTGGGACTCTTCCTAGCCGCCGACCAGCCTTCTTTCTCCTGTGCAAACAAATATTTGTGTAATATTTTTTCTACCAATCTAAGTTGTGTCATCTCCTCTCTGAGTCCTTTAGTTGTGAATTAAATTTGGTTTGAAAAAAAATTCAAATTTGATTTGAATTTGCAATAAAATCAAGGGCTGTTTGAAGCTGAATCAGATTATCCAAACTCTACATGGGATGCCACCTTTAAGAAGGATGAGTTTTTGTGTGCCAAAACACTTCAGATTTGGCATGAGAAAATCTCAGAGAAGGCATGAGAGATCTGAGAAAGAAGGGTGGGCATCTGTGCTTGAGAAAAAGAGGGAGAAGATTCTCTTTGGGGTGTTAGATCTAGGGCTGGGTTCTAGGGTTTCCTAGTTCCTATTTTGTAAGAGAGAAAAGTAAAAAGACTTTTGTTTTTCTTCTTCCACACCATCTCCTCCTTGAAAAGCTCTTTCTTTTGATCTAGAGATATCCATTTGATCTGATGGAAGGAGCCTCCATCAGCCATCAAGATCCTTCATCGTGAGCTAGCACTCTTGAGAAAGACGATTTGTTCAGTGCTTCTAGTAGATCACCTGTAGAGGCCGGACATGCTGTATGGCTGCTCGACATTAGAAAAGACCTTCACAATGTGTATCGACAGTGGTGATCATCAACCCATGATCAGGTAATGGGTTCTAAACTCATCGAATCAGGTCTAAGCGTTAGATCTGATTCAGGGTATCGATAAGATCGATGTAGTATTTTTCTTCAGATAAGATTTTTTTTATGTAATATTTTTATTTCATAGATCCTAAGGATGGTAATTTAGATTTGATCTAAGATATGTGTTGGAGATTAAATAATTTTACCTACTACTTCCGTTATAAAAATTTTAAAAATATATATGCTTGAACTGCCTGTTTTTCAACAATATAGCCACCCTTGGTTTGTACGTCGAATGGACCACACACGTCAGTGTATACTAGGGCTAATATCTCAGTAGTCCTTTTTTTTTATCCCACAAAGGACAGCTTAGCCATTTTTTCTTGAAGACAGGACTCACAAACCGGATAAGACTCAAAAGTTAATGGCCTGAGAAGGCCATCTTTCTCCAATTTTTTAGGTCTGTCCTCTCATATATGGCCTAGCCTAAGGTGCCATACATATTTTTGGCTAATCTTATCTCTAAGTCTCTTAGACCCTATGGTATTTATAGTTTTCTCGTTAATATTAGCACTTACATCCACATGCAAATGATAAAGACCGTCAATCAAGAAAGCATATGCAATAACTTTATTTTCAAAATAAATTATACACATAATTTTATTGAAATGAAAAGTGTAGCTATCCTGTAACAGCATAAATATGAAAATCAGATTTCTACTGGCTACAGGTATAAAATAGCAATCTTTCAAAATTAAACTAAATCTTAATAGTAGTCATAAAGAGTAGGTCGCAACGGCCATAACAATAATTTTTGCTTCATTGCCGACCCGAAGAGTGATCTCACCATCCTTCAGTCCTCTAACTCTTTCACATCCTATATAGAAGTGCACAAGTGAGAACTTAAACCAGAATCTAGAACCCAACTAGAAGAAGAAGAAACCATTAGATTTATTTTAATTATGAGCAAATCAGACATACCTTCAGAAAGCCCATCCTTCTTCCTATTCTTCACAGTCACCAGATAGGTCTGACAGTTTCTTCTCCAATGATCTTCGACATTGCAGTGAAAATATTTTTTCTTATCGTCGGTCTTCTTTAGAACCTACTTCTTGAGCTTGGTCTCATTCTTTTGCTTCTTCGTAGGCTTCTTCTTTTTGTTGAAAGAAGACTTTTTCTTAGAGAAAACCCGCTTCACAGTCAAAATCGTATCCCTTGAAACTTTCAAAGTATCCTCTGCTGTCACCAACATGTTCAGCAATTCGGACAAAGTGCTAATAATTTTATTCATATAGTACTTCATAATGAACTATCCATATGAATTAGAAAGAGACTGGAGGATCAAATCTACCTATAATTTTTTATCCTTGTTCATCTCGTGCTTTTGAGGCTCTTCGATGTCCTTGATTGGTTCTCTTAAATCCAATAGGATTTTAATAAATCCTAACCCAATTAGAACTTTATAAGCCTAATTGGTTAATTCAAGATTAAATCTCTTAATGTGTGACTCCATAGATTTTATTCTATCTGGTAGTGAGATATATTATGATCTCCATCACAATATCATCGAAACTCTTTTGATGAATTGGAATAAATCTAACTCTATCCTTTGAGAGTCATCGATCATCAAGACGATATCCGATGAGTCCTACAATCCATCAATGGCACCTAGCAGTATGTAGTGATAACCTAGTAGAATGAAAGTATGAATCTCAAGATACAATTATCATATGATTCAATCCTTCTATCATGAATTCTAACTTGACAGAGGTCATGGAGAACTTGTCAGACCATCATATATATAAGATTGGCTCGACTCGAGTTCATTTGTGAATTCTGTGTAAATACTTTTTCAGTATTCACACTTACTTTGACCAAAGACTTTCTAAACTCAGTCTCACAAATCTCATAGAACTTCTCCTTTTCTATCAAGATCGATAGATTCCATCTAGGTGCATCCTACTCTAAACAGCGAACCTGAACCTACTATAGCCAACATACATAGCAAGGATCCAAATGGCTAGGTACTAAGAAAATGTGCAATCAAACTCAGTAGCCTCACTGTGAATAGTCGATGACACTACAGTTCAAAAGACCACTCACACCACTGCAGCATTGAGACAACCACTGACGAGTGAGTAGACATCTAAGTGATTTCTTATGTTGGTCACATTCAGTGTAAGTTATTCTCTAACAACCACCCACACCCTCACCTCAATGTCACTACACTGCAGATCCGAGATTCATCTTCCACAAGGGAGGTGAACCGTGCATCAATCTCGAATAGATTGATCACTGTCTTCTGTGATGATCTTATTGGAAGCATTTAGAAACTAACTACTTATAATGTATGTCTCAAATTTTCACACTTTGAGAATATACAAAATTATCTTTATTAATTTCTAAGATAAATCATGGACACATAAACATGATTGGAATAAAAAAATTCTTTATTAATAATAAAAATATTACAAGTATAAGATTAAGTCCTAAAATTATAAAATGTGTCAGCCAACAATTGACTTCTAGAACATATATCTAACAAACTCCCACTTGACTTAGAGCCAATTGACCATATACCTAAGACCCATCTTCTCAAGATGAGCTTCGATCTTCTGTTGGCTAAGAGGCTTAGTCAGCAGGTCCGCCACGTTGTGTACGGAGTCAACTCTCTGCACCTCAATAAATTTTTTCTCGAGGTATTCGCGTATGATGTAAAATCGTCACTCTATATGCTTGGATTTCTGGTGAGACCTGAGCTCCTTGCAAGGATTATGATATCGTTGTCACAGTACAGTGCAATGATATCTGATGGCATCACACCCAGCTCCATAATAAACTTCTTGAATCAAAAGACTTTCTTAGCAGCTTCAGAGGCAATGATGTACTCGACTTCTATGATCGAATCTGCAATGATTGATTGCTTGAAACTCTTCCAGTCGTACCATCATTACATAGAAAGATATACCTCGATGTAGACTTTCTATCATCGATATCAGTCATGAAGTCTAAATCGGTGTATCCCTTAACTTTCAGCTCCAATCCTCCACCAAAGACCAACAACAAATCCTTAGTCATTTCCAAGTACTTAAGGATATTTTTCACAGCAATCCTGTGTTCTTCAACTTGATTCACTTGATATCTGCTTGTGACACTTATAGTAAGGGCTATATCAGATCGTGTACATAATATGGCATATATGAGACTTCCTATTGTTGAGGCATAAGGGATCTTTCTCATGCACTGAATCTCCTTAAGTATTTCAGAACACATCTTTTTGGAGAGATAAATGCTATGTCTAAGGGGCAAATGATCCCTCTTCGAGTTTTTCATGCGAAACCTCTTCAGCACCTCCTCTGTGTACATTCACTGTGAGAGTCCTATCATTCTCTTAGATCTATCTCTATAGACCTTTATACCAAGAATGTAGAAAACTTCTTCTAAGTCTTTCATGTCAAGCTCTTTTGACAACCATACTTTGATGGATGTTAGGATGGAAATATCATTTTCAATCGGAGGATGTCATCCACGTACAATACGAGGAATATGATAGCACTCCCATTGATCTTTTTGTACACATATGGTTCCTCCTCATTTTTGATGAAATCAAATATTTTGATCATATTATTAAAGTTAGTGTTCCAACTTCGAGATGCTTGCTTGAGTTTATATATGGACCTTTGTAGCTTGCAGACCTTGTGATCACTATCACTAGATGTAAAATCCAAAGACTGCTCTATATAGATATCTTTCTCAAGATATTCATTTAGAAAGATAGTTTTCATATTCATTTGCTAAATTTCATAATCATGAAAAGCTGCAATCGCAAGCAAAGTATGGATGAATTTCAGTATGGCCACAAACGAAAAGATTTTATGATAGTCAATGCCTTCGCGTTGGCTATAACCTTTCGCAACTAGCTTTGCTTTATAGGTCTCTACCTTACCATCCGACCTAATTTTCTTTTTATAAATCTATTTACACCCAATAGGTACAATACCTTAAAGTAGATCTATCAAGGATCAAACCTAGTTAGAACACATGGAGTCAATTTCTGACTTCATGGCTTCCATCCATTTCTCAGAGTCAATATCTAACATTGCCTCATCGTAGATCTTGAGATCATTCCTAATGTCTCTATCTCCCACAAGGAATGCTTCCTCAAAATCTTCTGTAAGAATATCTAAGTACCTTTTAGGAGGATGGGAGACCCAGAAGGTACCACATCTACTAGCATACTACTAGGTTTAGATTCTTGGACTCGATGCTCTTTAGAAACTTTCTCTTCGAGCTTAATTTTTCTCCCACTGCCTTCATCTTGGATAATTTTTTTTTCTAAGAAGATGGCATGACAGCTCATAATCACATTGTGATCCTCAGGAAGATAGAAGTAGTATCCCATGGTTTCCTTAGAATACCCTATGAAGCAAGACCTAAAGAACCTAGCCTCTAACTTATCCGTCTGCTGTCGCATGACATGGGCCAGACATCTCCAAATCTTGAGGTACCCAAGAGTTGATTTTTTACCATGTCATAACTTGTATGGTGTGATAGGAACGGATTTAGAGGGAACTCGATTCAAAAGATGAATCATAGAAAGTAATGCATATCCCCAGAGAAAGATAGGAAGGTCTATGATGCTCATCATGGATCGGATCATATCTAATAGTGTTTGATTCCTCCTTTCGAATGCCCCGTTGAGCCGAGACATCTCTAGTGGTGTCTACCGTGGACTATGCCATTATCTTTGAGATAGGCTCAAAATTTTTTACTAAGATATTTTCCTCCTCGATCTGATCGAAGAACCTTTATGGATTTTTTGATCTGCTATTTTACTTCTTATCTGAACTCTATGAACTTTTCAAAGGCTTCAGACTTATGGTGCATCAAATATATAAATCCATACTATGAATAATCATCGATAAAAGTTATGAAGTAGATATAGCTACCCTTGACTTGTACATCGAATGGACCACACACATTAGTGTGTACCAGGTCTCATATCTCAGTGGCCCTTTCCCCTTATCCCACAAAGGGCAGCTTAACTATTTTTTCTTGAAGACACGATTCACAAATCGGATAAGACTTGAAAGTCAATGGTCCGAGAAGACCATCTTTTTCCAATTTGTTGAGTCTGTCCTCTCCAATATGACTTAGCCTAAGGTGCCACAGATACTTTTGGCTAATTCTATCTCAAAGTCTTTTAAACCCTATAGCATTTATAGTTTACTCGTTAATATTTACACTCACATCCATATACAACTAATAAAGATCTTCAATCAAGAAAGCACATGCAATAACTTTATTTTCAAAATATATTGAACACATCTTTATAGAAATAAAAATTATAATTATCCTACACTAGCATAGATATGAAAATCAAATTTTCATTGGCTAAAAGTACATAATAGCAATCTTTCAAAATTAAACTAACTCCTAATGATAATCACAGAGGGTAGGTCCGATGGTCACAACAGCAACCTTTGCTCTATTGTCGATCTGGAGAGTGATCTCACCTTCCCTCAACCCTCTCACTTCTTCAAGACTCTACATAGAAGTGTACAAATGAGTACTTGAATCAGAATCTAGAACCTACCTAGAATAAGAGAAAATTATTAGATTAGTTTTAATAACAAGTACATCAGATGTACTTCAAAAAGTGTATCCTTCTTCCTACTCTTGATAGTCGTCAGATAGGTTGGACAGTTCTTTCTCCAGTGACTTTCGATATTGTAATGGAAAGACTTTTCTTTGTCATTAGCTTTCTTCCAAACCTGCTTCTTAGGCTTGGCTTCATTCTTTTGCTTATTCGTAGGCTCCTTCTTCTTCTTAAAAAAAGACTTTCTCTTAGAGGAAGCCCGCTCTAAAGTCAGAATTGTATCCCTTGAACTTTTCAAGATGCCCTCTGCTGTTACCAGCATGTTCGATAATTCGGATAAAGTACTATCAATTTTGTTCATATGATAGTTCATGATGAACTATCTATACGAATCAGAAAGAGACTGGAGGATCAGATTCACCTGTAATTCCTTGTCTATGTTCATCCCGAGCTTCTGAAGCTCCTCGATGTCTTTGATCATTATCAAACAATGATTGTTGACGGACTACCTATCACGTATTTTAGTTCTGAATAGTTTTCGGGAGACCTCAAAGCAACTCTGCTCATCGTACAACTCTTGCAGGTGAGTCAGCATCTCTTTGACAGTCCTCTTGTCTTTATGCTATCGTTGAAGATCATTAGACATGGATGCTAAAATATAACACTTCAACTTATTATCTTCATCCATCCACTTCTCAAGTGCGGCTCATTGATCAGGGGATGGATGAGCTAGTAACACAAGCACATCCTGGTTAAGGATATGGATAAATTTTTTAAAACTGAGAATGATTCTCAAATTTTGAAGCCAGTCTTTGTAATTTATACCGGTCAACCTATTAGTATCGAAAATATGAGCTAAGGGGTTAGAACTCGACATGATTATCTGTAGAAAGAACAGTTTCTAGTTAAATATTTATACCTATAAAAATATTTATTCTAAGGACTTTAAAAACAAACAAGACTCCTACTATTTCTTCAAATCTCCTACACTCCTCGGGTGAAGAAATGAAAATTTATATGCGATTGGTTTCAAGTGGATACTATGGTCTCATTATTCTATGCACATCTCACTTAACAGTTATTAGTGAGCATAGACCAATAAGTGGACAACACATTATCCATTGCTTCACTAAGCAAGATGCAGTGGGCTTGATCTCTAAGTCTTGTGGCCTCACCTAATAGTTATTAGTATATTTCTTAGTTAAGTCAGACCCATCATTCACCAATGGATGCAAAGCCATCATTAGGACCCTCACCTAGCAGGTATTGGGCCCAACCCCATCTCTACCCCAGGACATCAAATGTCAATAGAGTGGTTATACCTTCTCGATGCAATCGAACCACTATAACCAGCCGAGAATGATAACATCAAGAAGGCATCTGTATCTCTATAATGATGAAAAATCTCTAGACTTAATATTTAATGAGAAGATTTAGGTTTAGATCTCTTCTAAATCAGCAGATCTGATATCCGACTGATCAAATTCAGATTAGCACATCAACATATCAAACCAGCCTAGTGGTATGAGTGAACTTGAGTCAACAAGTGATCCTATGTAAAATTGAATCTCCCAAAATGGCCAGATAAGTTAAGATGAGTGGGGGTCCCTCTATTGCTTGAAGAAAAAATGGATAGTTCAAAGCATGTATTTTTAAAATTTTATAGCAAAAAATAAAAGATTAAACACTTTAATCTTTTAAACATGCCTTAGATTAGATCTAAACTGCCAATTAAAGATCTATGATATAAAATATATATATATATATAATCTAATATAATATAGAAAACTACATCGATCACATCGATGTCCTGAATTTGATCTAATCTTTGGATCAAATCGGTTGAGTTCAAAACTCATCATCTTTTCATGATTCGATGATTTTTGCTATTGATAGGTATGGTAAGAAGCTCTCACTGATGTCGAGCAGCTGCATAGGTCATCCGATCTTTATAGATAGTTCACTCGAAGTGCTGATCATATCTTCCTTTGTGGGAGCGCTAGCTCACGTCGAAGGCTCTAGATGGTTGATCCAAGCTCTTTTTTTTGGATCTCTCAGACTCTTCTAGATCAGAAGATAAAGCTTTACAAGAAGGTGATGGTGTGTGAGATTGAACAAGACTCACTCTTATATTTTTTTTCTCACAAAATTTAGAGTTTAAACCTTAGACCTTACACCTCACGCCTGAGAGGAAGAACACTTCCTCTGTTTCTCACGCACCGAAGCCCAACCCATTCTGAACTTTTCACACCCTAACTCTCAGATTTCTTACACCAAAAATTACTTCTAATCTCTCACAAAATGGATCCCTTCTTAAGGGTGGCGTCCCATGAAAGATAAGGATAAGAAAAAGATAGTTTTGGTTCAATTTCAAATGTTGGTTGATCTTTATCATCAATTCAAATCAAATTTAAATTAAATTTTGAACCAAACTTTATCTTCATCTTATAAACTTAGAAAGTTGTTGACCAACTTCAGAATAGTACAAAAAATCTCATGCAAAAATATTTTATGCATGGAGAAAGGTGATGGCGGGAAGAGAAGAGTCCAACTCAATTTGGACTCTAAGTTTTTATTCAAATTCAAATGCATTTGAACTCAAATTTAAACCAACCAATTTCTAATTTAGAAAAAATTAGATGTGGATGTGAAAAAGCTTTTGAGCATGAGAAAAATTTATGTAAAAAAAAAATTTGCATGAAAAATAAGAGGGTGCAGAGAAAGGAGGCGCAAGGGATTTGAATTTGAATTATTTTCTCATCCAATTAGATTCTTAATCCAACCAAATTAAATTAGACCCAATTGGACCACTAAACTTTATCTAATTTGATAGTAAATAATTTTGATTAAATTTTAATCAAATCAAAAATTATTCAAGCTCAAGTCTTAATCAAATTTAGAATCGAACATCCTTAACGATTAGGTCATCTCATAATATAATCGGATCAAAATAAATTGAATCTAATTTAATTAGATTTGATCCAAATCTCAATACTCAATCAAATTAAGCTAATTAGCAATCTAATTACTAATCAATCCTCCTATGATTCACCAACAATTAGTGAATTGATTTATTGCTACTTTTGCATAGGATTAATCATTAATTGAATTGACTGTTTTATCCTAGAATGATTCTTAATCATCGATCAGCCATATGATCAGTCAAAAATTTCTTTTGAGTATGACTCCATAGGTTCGAACCTAAGTCGGTAGTATAGGAACAATCTTTCTATACCAATCAAAGTAACCATCTAGCAATGATACCCGACATCCGGATAGGTCGAAAGATTGTGAAGCATCATTCAAGAACCTATTGACATATGGTTATCATATAATTTATCTCTTTGATCTAAATACTCAAATTGACCTAAGATTTAACTGTCAATCCTGATATGGTCATCCATATTATATTTTAATTTTTAAAATCCATCATATGGATTACGCCGATCGAGATTTTACTGAATTGAAACACACTGATACATTAACTCTTACTTATTCGGAGGGATCAATTCCATCTTGACTCACACACTAATTTTTTAAGTACTTGACTATGCTCAGAAACCTTTCATCATTGAATTAAAAATTCAGATAGTTCAACACCAAAGCACAATGAATTGCTTGCAAATCACCATGATGATCTCAGATCGGAGAGACACTTATATCCATATCCTTTGCAAGCTACTCTTGATAGTAGAGTGCTTAGTAGTTGGTTACGTTCAATGAGATATACTCTTACATCTCACTTGCATGCCATGCCAGTGTCTTCACACTCCTTGGTTAAGAGGACAATCAACATACATGGCATACAACAACCTATACTTGATATAGATATCGTCTTAATAATAGTATATCATTTGATCATGAACTTAAGGTTTAAGGACTAAACGATATATCCTCCTATATCGAATCAAATAGTCCTAAAGACTTCATCACATAATAGGAGTTCAAAATAAGATGTACACAGTGATGAAAAAATAAATAATATTTATTAATTCTATAATTTACATATAATTATAATAATAAGCTCAACCATCAGTAGATTGACGATTGGCTGTGGGACATAATTTTCAATAACTCTCAATTAGACTAAAACCAATCGGTACAGTATCGTATACCAATCTTTAATTTATAGTCTTCAAACTCCTTGACACCAAGAGTTGGATGTATGCCGTAGAAGTCAATCTTGGCTGACACATTTTATATCTCTAGGATATGATTTTATACTTATTGGACAGTTATATTATCATTCATGTCTATGTGTCTATGAATCATTCAAGGGATTAACAAAATGATGACACATATTCTCAAAGAGCTAAGAATTTGAGGCATATGTCATTGATGGTAGATTCTTAAATTGCTTCTGGCCATAGAATCATCATAAGGATGGTGATTGATTCAGATAGACCAGTGTATGGATTGCTTCCTTCGGACAGATAGGTCTCGAGTCTGCAGTGTAGAGATAATGGAGCGAGAGTGCAGGTGGTTGTTAAAGAACAACTAGCACTGAGCATGACCAACATGAGAAGTCACATGGATGTCTGCTCGTTTATTAGTGACTTTCTCGATGCTGGAAGTCACATGGATGTCTGCTCGTTTATTAGTGACTTTCTCGATGCTGTAGTTGTATGACTGATTTTTTAACTTGAGATGGCACTACTGCTCGTAGTGAGGCTACTGAAGTTTGATTGACACATCAACATGGTCTTAATGAGCCTTTGTAGTAGATGTTGACACAGTTGGTCCACTGTAGGAGTGGGGTGTGCATCAAGATGGGATCTATCGATCCTAGTAGAAGGGAGTAGTTCTATGGAATTTAAGAGGCTGAGTCCTTAAGTCTATGGCTATAGCAGTGTGATTGATGAAAAATAGTTTTCATAGAATCACATATGGACTTAAGCTGATTGAATCTATCATATGACTGATGTTGAGGTTTGACGATTTATTTATGATCTATCATCTAGTTGGGACTCACTATAGAGAGACTAAATCACACGTTAACTATACCTAAAGGTTCATTTCAGTTCTACTGGGTTGCCACTACATACTGCTAGGTGTCACTCATGGATTGTGAGAGCTCACTAGGGTTGTTCTGGATTGACAATCCTTGTTGAGTTAGAGTGAAATTATGCTGACCCATTGAAAAGAGTTTCAATGATATGATAATAGAGATCATTGTGTATCTCACTACCAGATAGAATTAAATTTATGAGGTCACATAACAAGGAGATTAGGCCTAGAATAAGTAATTGAGCTTATTGTTAGATGTGTGCCCTAGATGCCAGATTGGCTGACACATTCCTGTACAAATCTAAAGACAAATTTATAATTTTGACTATAAATAAATAAAAGAATTATTCTACCATCACATTATGTACATTATGTCTGTAATACATCCTTTGAGTTAGTAGGAATGTTAATTCATATTTTCAAGAGTTGAAAATTTAAGGCATGAATTTACATAACTAACTCATAAACAGCTCTTGACTATAGGATCATCACGAGGATGGTGATCAATCCGGAAGGTTAGCGTATGATTGCTTTCTTAGGATAGATGTATCTTGAGTCTACGGTGTGGAGACACTGGAGCGAGAGTATAGATATTCATTTAGAATGAGTCATAAGGAAGTC
Organism: Elaeis guineensis; assembly: GCF_000442705.2. Classification (NCBI taxonomy): domain Eukaryota; kingdom Viridiplantae; phylum Streptophyta; class Magnoliopsida; order Arecales; family Arecaceae; genus Elaeis; species Elaeis guineensis. Next base: position 31,248,581 of record NC_026005.2, on the reverse strand, counting down.
TACCTTCTCGTCGATGACTAGCTCGATGCTGCAGCTGTGTGTCTAGTTCTTTGATCTGAGGTACATAGACAGTTCATCTTGAGTGTGTTATAGTTTGACTATACCATAACTCGGTCTCCTAGCCATTCGAAACTCTGAGGTGTATGTTGGCTGTAGCATATTCATTGTAGAAACCAGATTGCACCAAGATGGGATCTATCAACCTCGGTAGATGAGAGGAGTAGTCCTATGATGATCAAAAGATTGAGTCCTTAAGCCCATGGCCATGACAGAGTGAAATAATGAAAAAGAGTTTTCCATTGGGGTTTTACACCGGACTCGAATCGATCGATTGATTCATATGACTGATGTTGGGTTTGACGAGTTCACCTTAATCCTAATTCAGTCGGAACTCATGATAGAAGAACTCAATCACACAAATAGCTGCACTGAGAGATTCATCTTCATTTTTGATGGGTTGCCACTATATACTGTTAGGTGTCACTGGTGGATTTTGGAAGCAATTAGAATAATCTTGATGATCGATCATTCTAAATTATCTGAATCAGAAGAGTTCTGGTGCATCGAAAGGAGTTTCGATGATGTCGATGATGAGATCATGACATGTCTCATTACCATACGAAAATGAATCTAACTGGGTTACACAAATAAGAGTTAGGATCTGGATGTCATCAATTGAGCTAGCCCAGTTCGATTGATTTGGATTAGATCCAATTAGGTTCAAGAAAATCGTGCTAGCACACGATTGAGCCTAACTTTCTCCTCCTGCAATCTTTTTCATCTCGACTGAGCCAAATATGATTTGACTCACCCAGAGAACCTTGAGAAGGTTTTTCTCAATCTGACTGGAGCCAGTCTAGCTTAAAAAAATTTTATCTTAATTCATGAGATGAATTTAAGACAATACCTGCCAATTTTTGTCACCTGTCATTTCCATTTTAGGACATTGGTCAAACATTGACTTATGGATCTTGAACTGAAGGCTATTTGGCAAGAGGTCATTGGAGAGTTTTTATGAAGTGTCCACCTACTAAATTAGGTCTCAAAGTGGGTGTCAAGATCAGATTGGGCGTGCACCCCAAGTGGATAAGGATAGAGTCCCATGAGATGAGGACTCTATGCCTTGATCGACTCAAACTGTTGGGCGCCAATCTCACTGTGTTTATCCAGTGTTGGTGCCAACAGTAGGAGGGTTTGGTGGGGTTCTTATCTAATATGATCAGATGATATCACTCTATCAATCAAAATTTTTTCAGAATTAATTAAAATTTTTTGATTGGTCGAATGATGTGGCACTGCATGGTGCAGCAAGGTCTATTTAAACCCTGTCTGCACCTAGGGTTATGACTCTCTAATCAATACCCAGCAAAAGCCTGATATCCCTCCACTTCTCTACATCCCCTCTAGTCCACTCTTTCCCCTATTCATGTCCAAGAAGTTGGGCATCCATCTGGTGCTTGTCCAAGGCGTGGTGGCTTTCTGATTAGAAGGCTGTAGGGATTTGTCGAGAAGCTGCTGCTCTAGCTTCAGAAGATCTTTTGAAGATCTTCCAGATCAGATCCAGATCTGATTTTTGGAGCAGAGATTTGTAAGGAGAAGATAATCCAGATCCTACTTGAGTGGATACCGATAGAGGCCAGGCAACTGCATAGCTAATTTTGAACCTCAGGCATTACTGCGATCATCTACAGGATAATCTAGTTACCCTAGAGGTATTTCTCTAATCCTCAAGTTTTAGATTTAATTTTAGATTAAATATTAGATAATAAGAATTAGATCTAATAGACCTTAGATCTAAAATAAAGTAAGATAATTTTTTTTAAAATATTTCGCCCCGAATCTCATTAGATCTGGAAGATCCTACAAGGAAAAAGGCGGTTTTTCCTTGAACTGGTATCAGACCAGATTGATGGCTCTATTTCAGATCTAATTTAGATTTGATTTTTATTTTTATTTATCTAATATTAATAGATTTTAATTATCACATCAGATGTGATAGAATTTAAAATCAAAAAAAATTAAAATTAAATCTAAGTAGATCTAACATGTATGAGATGTGTTGGTGCAAAAATCCGCCTGCGCCGGAGAAGCTGGAGTTGAGGAAGCCGCGGTCGCCACCGGGACCTGCAAGGGAAGTCTAAACCAGAGGTGGGGTTGCTCCGGCAAGACCCTCCGACGCTCAAGTCAGTTCTCTGCCTCAACAAGAATGGAGTGCTCGAACGGAGAATTTAGCAGAGTTTTGAGATAAGGCAAAAGAGCTTAAGAAATAACGTATCTGAGTCCCTCCTTTTATAGGCGGGGAGGCAACGGACTGATGGCGATGTTTGTAACCGCCTGGTAGTGGGCCGCCCATGGTCAGGGGAATTGATTGCGAAAGATAATGGAGCAGACACGTGGGTATCACCTCGACTTGCCACGTGGAATCCGTTATGAGGGGTGGAGCAGCGTCCGTCGTCGGGAGAATCGCATGGTATCCGTCGCAGGAGGTGGGGCAGGTTCGTGGCCGTTACTATGGCCTGCCAGGGGGATAATGGAGCTGTGCGGAGTCCGCCACAGGAAGTGGAGTAGGGCGGCTATGGCTGCTGCGGCTTGTCAGGGAATGATGATACTGCGTGGAGTCTGCCACAGGAGGTGGAGCAGGGTCGCGGCCGTTTTGAGGGCCTGTCAGGGGGCGTGGATCTGTCGATTGAAGCTCGACAATGGTCGGAGCCGTCGTGAGCGGAGCCCGGCTCCCGTAGGAGTCCGGGCGGAGCTGTTCTGATGTCGGCGGCGGAGTCCGGCTCCCGTAGGAGTCCGGGCGGAGCAGCGCTTGCTGATGGCGGTGGAGCCCGGCTCCCGTAGGAGTCCGGGCGGAGCTGCGCTGATGGCGGTGGAGCCCGGCTCCCGTAGGAGTCCGGGCGGAGCTGCACTTGCTGATGTCGTCGGTGGAGCCCGGCTCCCGTAGGAGTCCGGGCGGAGCTGCGCTGCAAACAAAGTCAAGGGTGAAGTCCGGCTCTCGTAGGAGTCTGGACTGAGCATACCAGCAATTGATATTGAGAGCGGAGCCCGGCTCCCGTAGGAGTCCGGGCGGAGCTGTTTTGATGTCGGCGGCGGAGCCCAGCTCCCGTAGGAGTCCGGGCGGAGCAGCGCTTGCTGATGGCGGTGGAGCCCGGCTCCCGTAGGAGTCCGGGCGGAGCTGCGCTGATGTCGGGGGAGCCCGGCTCCCGTAGGAGTCCGGGCGGAGCAGCGCTTGCTGATGGTGGTGGAGCCCAGCTCCCGTAGGAGTCCGGGCAGAGCTGCACTTGCTGATGTCGTTGGTGGAGCCCGGCTCCCGTAGGGGTCCGGGCGGAGCTGCGCTGCAAACAAAGTCAAGGGTGAAGTCCGGCTCTCGTAGGAGTCCGGACTGAGCTTACCAGCAATTGATATTGAGAGCGGAGCCCGGCTCCCGTAGGAGTCCGGGCGGAGCTGTTTTGATGTCGGCGGTGGAGCCCGGCTCCCGTAGGAGTCCGGGCGGAGCAGCGCTTGCTGATGGCGGTGGAGCCCGGCTCCCGTAGGAGTCCGGGCGGAGCTGCGCTGATATCGGGGGAGCCCGACTCCCGTAGGAGTCCGGGCGGAGCAGCGCTTGCTGATGGCGGTGGAGCCCGGCTCCCGTAGGGGTCCGGGCGGAGCTGCGCTGCAAACAAAGTCAAGGGTGAAGTCCGGCTCTCGTAGGAGTCCGGACTGAGCTTACCAGCGATTGATATTTGAGAGCGGAGCCCGGCTCCCGTAGGAGTCCGGGCGGAGCTGTTTTGATGTTGGCGGTGGAGCCCGGCTCCCGTAGGAGTCCGGGCGGAGCTGCACTTGCTGACGTCGTGAGCGGAGCCCGGCTCCCGTAGGAGTCCGGGCGGAGCTGTTCTGATGTCGGCGGTGGAGTCCGGCTCCCGCAGTAGTCCGGGCGGAGCTGTGCTGATGTCGTCGGTGGAGCCCGGCTCCCGTAGGAGTCCGGGCGGAGCTGTGCTGATGCCGTCGGTGGAGCCCGGCTCCCGTAGGAGTCCGGGCGGAGTCGCGCCTGCCGATGGCGGTTCCGCCGTGGGTTCTGGCTGTGGGTATTTTATACCCAACACCAGTCCCCCTACATCCGAGTTTTGAATTTCAAATGAAGGAAGTACACAGAAGTACAGCCGAAACTGTCCCTTCGAATCCCGCGCCCTGCCGCTCCCAGATATTTTGGCATTAAATGAGCGCGTGCCGGGGTCTTTTCAAATTGGGGCGGAACGAGGGGATGCTTCGAAGACCCCGCAGGTACGCTGGCCTAGGTACGACGCAATTATGGCCCTGCCAACCGCCAGCCGCCTTCAGCTGTCTGCCACGGGGAGTGGGACACGTGCCGAGCGCGGACTGGTCTGGGGGGATTCGAGATCATTATGGCATCGGATCCCAGGGTCTATTTAAACCCGTCCTCCCCCCTTCAGGCGTCCTACTCCATTTTTGATTTTCGCTGGCGTCTGTCATCTCCCCGAGAGTCTGCTCTCGCGAACGCCTTTTCGAGCCGTAGGCGCCTTCCGTCTCTCGCCCCTCGGGTCCTCAGAGCAAGATAGGTTAGTGCCCACCTTCTTTTCACCACCTAGGGATCTTTCGTCTTTTCATTCTCTTCGTGCCTTCCTCCGGGTTGACCTTTGGCGTTTCGTTCCCCTCTCAATTTGCCTTTCTAGGGCCCTTTAGGTTTTTCCCCGAGAAAAATGTCTTCTGAATCTTCTGTCTCCGTAAGTTCTGGGAGTTCTTCTGCTTCGAACCCCCAGGCCCCCGTTTCTGCGGATGAACCCGCGCTCGGGGTGGGGCCTCGCCCGGTTTTCGCGCCGGGCGCCATCTCGTGCTCGTCGACCCCGGACGAACTTCTCCTGATAAGGGCTCGATACGGGGTCCCTGCGGAGTATGACCTGGAGCTTCCTGGCCCCTCTGATAGGGCCAGCGCTCCCCCTCCCGGCCGCTTTTGCCTGTACCAGGAGGCCTTTCGTGCCGGGCTTCGACTTCCGCTCCCAAACTTCGTCGCCGCCTTCTTTCGCTTTTTAGATATTTCACTTGCTTCTGTTGCCCCGAATTCCTTTAGGTTTTTGATAGGGTTTCTCTCTCTCTGCCATATAGCCGAGGTCCAGCCATCCCTCTCCTTATTCAGACATTTCTACACCTTCAAACGCCATCCTTCAGCGAAGGACTGGTGGTACTTCTCCCCTCAGTTCGGCAAGAAGGGGTTGCTGAAGGGCGCCCCTTCTTCGATTCACAACTGGAAGGGGAAATTCCTCTTTGTCTACTGCCCGACCTTAGAACTAGGTCTGCCCCGTTGGGGGTCTCTGAGGGATTCCGTCCGCCGGGCTCCTGGCCTGGGAGAGGATGACCTTCAGGCCGCCCAGAAGCTCCTGAGTTATCCCGCTCCTTCCCTTCCAAACCTACTGAGGGAGCCGCTCCTCTTCAACATCGGCCTGAGCCCTCAAGATCCAGCAAGTATACATCTTTCCTTTCCTTGTCTTCTTCTTCCCTCTCTTCCTTTCTCTCTCCTTTTTCCTCTTTCCTCTTTCTCTTTTTTCTTTCTTCTTTTTTTTTTTTTTTTTTTTGGACTGATTGGTGCTGCTTTTTCCTTCTTCTTTTCTTTCCCCCCCCTTTTTTTTTTTTTTTTTTTTTTAGCAATGGACGCCGAAGCCACACGGATGCTCGCCAAGGCCATGAGAGCCCAGAAAAGGAAGGGCGCGATGACTTCCGGCTCGGCGAAGAGGGCCAGGGTGGAGGAGAGCCTGGCCGCGCCCGTCCAGGCGACCCCGGCGATCGACATTCCTTCGGATGCCGAGCCAGCGGCCCCCCGGGCTCCCCCAGGGAGCCCACCGACCGGGGTCCCAATTCTGGAGGTTCGCCCCGCGGAGGCGCCTGCCGCGGGGAGGAGGAGAAAATCGGTGGCCCGCAGGCCGAGCAGCCACCGAGCCGCTGCAGACGAGTCCGTCTGCTCTGAGGGGGGATCGGAGAATCCCTTCAACGACAAGGCTCTAATCCGTCGGCTGCTCGATGGTTGCATCCTGTCCGATGTCGTGGAGAGGATCGATCGCGCCGATCCCGAGCAGCGGGCTTGGGACACCTTGGGGTCCTTTCTTGAGGTAAGCGGATTTTTATTTGCACAGTTGCCTCGGTCTTTGTTGTAATTCTCCATCTGTCTTTGCAGATCGGGCACCAGCTCTTCGCCTATGTCGAGGCGTCGGGCCGCATGAGAAGGGATCTCCTCCGGGCGGAGGAGCGCTGCCAAGACGAGGTTGTTCGTCTTCAAGCGAAGACGGCCGAGGTGGCCGCCCTCCGGGAGGCCCTAGAGAGAGAGAGATAGGACCGGGAAGAGGAAAGACAAGCCCGGGAGGAGGAGAGACAAGCCCGGGAGGCGGAGAGACGGAGCCTGGAGGAGTCGGTGAGGAAGGCGGAGGCTGAGGTCGCCCAGCTGGCCGAGCAAACTCCGGTTCTGGTCTCGGAGGCCAGGACCCTTGCGGCGGAGGAGTTCAATGCCTCCGCGAAGATGAGGGAGCTGAACGTCCAGTTCGGCCTGGAGGCATTTACCAAAGGATTTGAGCTTTGCCGGGAGAAGGTGGCCAGCAGATATCCCGATCTTGGCCTCGAATTCTTGGAGGAGTCCGACGACGAGGCTGGCCCTTCGCCCGCCGCCACAGCAGTTGCACCCCCCGCGCCGAACTCTCCACCCCCCGCTCCCGAGGTCTGAGACCTCCGACCTTGTACCCTTCTTTTGTTATCATGCTTCCTTTTCATTTGTCTTCAAGATCAATTAATAAAGCCGAATTTCTTTTTGTGGATGATTTTTTCCTCCCTCTGCTCCTTCTTTCCGGCCTTTCTTCTTGTAACGAATCGATCTTTGACGCTTGCCTCTTCTAATGGCAGCGCCCCGCCGAAGCACTCCCCCTGCCCCTGGGGGTCCCGCTGAAGTCGACTATCCAGCGGCTCAAAAAGGAGGTCCTCCACTTGACGAAGAAGTTGAAAAAGTCGGAGGGCGAGCTCCGCCAGGCGAAAAAATGCTACTCCGAGGCCGCTGCCGAGGCCGCCCACTTCAGGAGTATCCAAGTGAGGGCGATCATGGACTACAGTCGGAGGAAGGCGAGCTTCACAAAAGAGCTTGAGGAATGTAAGAAGAGCGCCAGTGACCGAACTTGGGCTCAAGAAGCCAGGATCAGCGCCCTTAAGATGGAGCTTTCAGCTGCGCAGAGGAGGATCGGCCAGCTGGAAGGAAACTCATCCCGGCTCACAGCGCGGGATGAGCAGATATGGTCGCAAAAAGTTTCCGACCTCCAGAAGCAGCTTCAAGATGCCGAGATGAGCCACGATGTGCAGCGGGCCAGCTGGCGCCGACAGGTAGAGGAGTACAAGGGGAGATTCCGTCGAGCGGCGGATGAGGTAGTCTGTCTCCAGAGGCAGTTGGTTACTAGGGCGCAGCTTGCTAACGCCCAAGATAACGAAGAGCTCCAAGCCCTGAGAGGCTCTGTCGAAGGGATTTCTGTCTCCCTTGGGGAGAAGACAGCTGAGCTACAACAAGTAAAAATTCAACTGGGGCTTGAGCGGAAGGCCGTCGCGGACGCAGAGGCGGAGTCTGAAGTGTTGCGGAAGTGGCATCGGGAAGCGGAGGCTGAGAGCCGGCGACTTCGTCAGGCGCTCCAGGATATGCTGCAAAAGAAGGAAGAACTAGAGGAAATGGTGGAGACCCTGAGGCAGTCCTGGCCGGGGGATGGAGGTGATCACCCTGTGTTAGAGGGAGCAGGACCTCCTTAGAGTTCTTTAGTAGTCACCCCCTTTTCTTTTCTTGTCGTTTTGTCCCTCTTTTTCTGGCCGTCCTGGCCCTGTAGCACATATATCGGAAATGAGAAAAAGGCATTTTGTGTTACCTTGTCCGCGCGTAGTACTAATATTGTTGTTCGTTGACCCTTTCTCGTTGTTTGGCCTGTTTGGCTTAGAGGTCGTCGTGGGAGAGGGCTCTTCCCTTCCATCCGATCTCGCCATGTGGCCAAGTCTTGCCACCATTTTTAACCCTTGCTGGCGAAGTGGCGGATGGAGCCCGGCTTTCTTAGGAGCCCGGGCAAAGTCTTTCTTGGGGGCAGAACCCGGCTCCCGTAGGAGTCCGGGTGGAGTTTACCTTGGCGGCGGAACCCGGCTCCCGTAGGAGTCCGGGTGGAGCTTTACCTTGGTGGCGGAACCCGGCTCCCGTAGGAGTCCGGGTGAAGCTTTACCTTGGCGGCGGAACCCGGCTCCCGTAGGAGTCCGGGTGAAGCTTTACCTTGGCGGCGGAACCCGGCTCCCGTAGGAGTCCGGGTGAAGCTTTACCTTGGCGGCGGAACCCGGCTCCCATAGGAGTCCGGGTGAAGGTTTACCTTGGCGGCGGAACCCGGCTCCCGTAGGAGTCCGGGTGAAGCTTTACCTTGACGGTGGAACCCGGCTTCCGTAGGAGTCCGGGTGAAGCTTTCCTGGCGGCGGAACCCGGCTCCCGTAGGAGTCCAGGTGGAGTTTTACCTTGGCGGCGGAACCCGGCTCCCGTAGGAGTCCGGATGAAGCTTTACCTTGGCGGCGGAACCCGACTCCCATAGGAGTCCGGGTGAAGCTTTACCTTGGCGGCGGAACCCGGCTCCCGTAGGAGTCCGGGTGAAGCTTTACCTTGGGGCGGAACCCGGCTCCCGTAGGAGTCCGGGTGAAGCTTTCCTGGCGGCGGAACCCGGCTCCCGTAGGAGTCCGGGTGAAGCTTTACCTTGGCGGCGGAACCCGGCTCCCGTAGGAGTCCGGGTGAAGCTTTACCTTGGCGGCGGAACCCGGCTCCCATAGGAGTCCGGGTGAAGCTTTACCTTGGCGGCGGAACCCGGCTCCCGTAGGAGTCTGGGTGAAGCTTTACCTTGGCGGCGGAACCCGGCTCCCGTAGGAGTCCGGGTGAAGCTTTCCTGGCGGCGGAACCCGGCTCCCGTAGGAGTCCGGGTGGAGTTTTACCTTGGCGGCGGAACCCGGCTCCCGTAGGAGTCCGGGTGAAGCTTTACCTTGGCGGCGGAACCCGGCTCCCATAGGAGTCCGGGTGAAGCTTTACCTTGGCGGCGGAACCCGGCTCCCGTAGGAGTCCGGGTGAAGCTTTACCTTGGCGGCGGAACCCGGCTCCCGTAGGAGTTCGGGTGAAGCTTTACCTTGGCGGCGGAACCCGGCTCCCGTAGGAGTCCGGGTGAAGCTTTCCTGGCGGCGGAACCCGGCTCCCGTAGGAGTCCGGGTGAAGCTTTACCTTGGCGGCGGAACCCGGCTCCCGTAGGAGTCCGGGTGAAGCTTTACCTTGGCGGCGGAACCCGGCTCCCGTAGGAGTCCGGGTGAAGCTTTACCTTGGCGGCGGAACCCGGCTCCCGTAGGAGTCCGGGTGAAGCTTACCTTTGCGGCGGAACCTGGCTCCCGTAGGAGTCTGGGTCTTCCATTTTGCTTGAGCCGGTGGTGAGGTTCTCGTCATCAGCCTGGCTTGTGGGGGCGCATTAGGGCGCTGTAAGGCCTCTCCCCCCTCCGGTCTAAAAGAACCGGGCCTTCAACTTTGCTCATGTCAGGATGAGGTTCTCCTCCTGTTCCTGACATGGCTATGGGGGCACATTAGGGCGTTGCAAGGCCTCTTCCCCCATCCGGTCTAAAAGAATCGGGCCTTCGACTTTGCTCAAGTTAGGGCGAGGTTTTCCTCCTGTCCCTAACAGGGCTGTGGGGGCACATTAGGGCGTTGTAAGGCCTCTCCCCCCATCCGGTCTAAAAGAACCGGGCCTTTGACTTTGCTCAAGTTAGGGCGAGGTTCTCCTCCTGTCCCTAACAGGGCTGTGGGGGCACATTAGGGCGTTGTAAGGCCTCTCCCCCCATCCGGTCTAAAAGAACCGGGCCTTTGACTTTGCTCATGTCAGGACGAGGTTCTCCTCCTGTTCCTGACATGGCCGTTGTTTTTTGGAGAGGTCATATCCAGTCATAATACATCCGTGTTAAGCAGGAGGAGTGCGTTAGCTAGAAAGAAAAGTAGATTCAAAATGAAACAGTATGCAATACATTTACAGTTCTCCCGCTCCTCCTTGAGGCCCTCCGGCGATGGAGTCGATGGTCCCGATAGGAGGTCGGTCTCCGGGCTGCTCCTCCCTCTTCTGTGGTTCGGGCGGTGGGAGGGGTCTTGGCCGGTCTCCTCTACCCTCAGGCCTGCGGTGGATGAATCTGTCGAGCCGACCTCGCCGGATGAGCTCCTCGATCTCGTCCTGGAGCTGGATGCACTCTTCGGTGTCGTGGCCGTGGTCACGGTGGTAGAGGCAGAACTTGTTGGGGTTGCACTTCTCGGGGTGCGTGCGCATCCTCTCCGGCCTAGGGATCAGCTCCCTGACCTCCATCAGTACCTGGGCCTTCGAGGCATTGAGGGGGGCGTAGCTGCGGAACTTCCCTGGAGGGGAACCCCGCCGAAACCTGTTGTCCGGGCTTCTCTGCCTGCGTGCCCGGGGTGGAGTATGGGCGCGCTTGTGCCCAGGAGGGGATCGGGAGCGAGGCCGGGCTTCCCTTGGCCTCTTCTCAACTGCGGGCTTGCCAGAATCTCCCGCCTGGCGCTCCCTCGCAGTCTCTTCATCCTTCATTTTGAAGGCCTCTTTCGCTCGGGCGTATCCTTCAGCCCGAGCCAGCAGATCAGCAAAATCCTTGGGGTACTTCTTCTCCAGGGAGTACAAGAGATCATTCTTCTGAAGGCCACCTTTCAGGGCGGCCATGGCAACCGACTGGTCCAAGTTCCGGACCTCCAACGCCGCGATGTTGAAGCGGTTGATGTAGGCCCGTATAGACTCCCCTTCCCTCTGCTTGATGTTGATGAGGGACTCCGAACCTTTCCGGGGACGTCGGCTGCTGACAAAATGGGCCACGAATTGGTGTTTCATTTGGTCGAAGGAGAAGATGGTACCCGACTTCAGTGCCGAGTACCAGTTTCTTGCCGCTCCCTTCAAAGTAGACGGGAAAGCCCGGCATAAGATGGCGTCGGGGGCACCATGAAGCAGCATCATTGTTCGGAAGGCCTCCAGGTGGTCCACCGGGTCCGACGTCCCGTCGTAGCTTTCAAACTGGGGGAGCTTGAAATTCGGCAGGATCGGTTCCTGCATAATCATTTGGGAGAAGGGAGGGTCAGTGCAGATATCCTCACCGTAAGCGGGAGGCGCATGGCGGAGTTCTTCGATCCGCCGGTTCATCTCCTGGAGCCTCCGGTCCAGGAAATCCTCTCGACTACGAGTCTCGAGGGTCCTTTGGCAGAACGGGGGCAGGGATCTCCCAGGGGTGGAGTCGTGGTCCGACTGAGGGCTCTCCACCCTTGGATTCGCCTTCTCGGGAAGGATGGGGCGGCTAGCCCAGGTGGCCCGCCCCACCGCCGGGTTCTGGCATTCCGGAGATGCCCCTTCCGGATGCGCTGATGCCTGCGGCGGCTGCTGCTGCATCGCCTGTACGGCGCCGACGAGGCCCTTGACCTGCTGCGCCAGCAAGTCAAACTGCTCCGCGCTGACCGCCGTCGCCGGAGGGGGAGGAGGAGCTGGCTGAGAAACGGGAGGGGAGGCCAGAGCCTGAGATCTTACCGCGGAGGCCGTGGACCGCCGGGTGGACGCCCTGCACGGAGGCATCGGGTGCCGGTCTCGCGGGGGAGGATTAGGGGTAGAAGACGGAGAGATGGCCGGAGGTGGCTCCGTTGAGCGCTCCTTCAAGAACAAGGGTGCTGCGAAGATACAGGGCCCCTTCCTCTAGCGCCATTCCTGTTGGTGCAAAAATCCGCCTGCGCCGGAGAAGCTGGAGTTGAGGAAGCCGCAGTCGCCGTCGGGACCTGCAAGGGAAGTCTAAATCGGAGGTGGGGTTGCTCCGGCAAGATCCTCCGACGCTCAAGTCAGTTCTCTGCCTCAACAAGAATGGAGTGCTCGAACGGAGAATTTAGCAGAGTTTTGAGATAAGGCAAAAGAGCTTAAGAAATAACGTATCTGAGTCCCCCCTTTTATAGGCGGGGAGGCAACGGACTGATGGCGACGTTTGTAACCGCCTGGTAGTGGGCCGCCCATGGTCAGGGGAATTGATTGCGAAAGATAATGGAGCAGACACGTGGGTATCACCTCGACTTGCCACGTGGAATCCGTTATGAGGGGTGGAGCAGCGTCCGTCGTCGGGAGAATCGCATGGTATCCGTCGCAGGAGGTGGGGCAGGTTCGTGGCCGTTACTGTGGCCTGCCAGGGGGATAATGGAGCTGTGCGGAGTCCGCCACAGGAAGTGGAGCAGGGCGGCTATGGCTGCTGCGGCTTGTCAGGGAATGATGATACTGCGTGGAGTCTGCCACAGGAGGTGGAGCAGGGTCGCGGCCGTTTTGAGGGCCTGTCAGGGGGCATGGATCTGTCGATTGAAGCTCGACAATGGTCGGAGCCGTCGTGAGCGGAGCCCGGCTCCCGTAGGAGTCCGGGCGGAGCTGTTCTGATGTCGGCGGTGGAGTCCGGCTCCCGTAGGAGTCCGGGCGGAGCAGCGCTTGCTGATGGCGGTGGAGCCCGACTCCCATAGGAGTCCGGGCGGAGCTGCGCTGATGGCGGTGGAGCCTGGCTCCCGTAGGAGTCCGGGCGGAGCTGCACTTGCTGATGTCGTCGGTGGATCCCGGCTCCCGTAGGAGTCCGGGCGGAGCTGCGCTGCAAACAAAGTCAAGGATGAAGTCCGGCTCTCGTAGGAGTCCGGACTGAGCTTACCAGCAATTGATATTGAGAGCGGAGCCCGGCTCCCGTAGGAGTCCGGGCGGAGCTGTTTTGATGTCGGCGGTGAAGCCTGGCTCCCGTAGGAGTCCGGGCGGAGCAGCGCTTGCTGATGGCGGTGGAGCCCGGCTCCCGTAGGAGTCCGGGCGGAGCTGCGCTGATGTCGGGGGAGCCCGGCTCCCGTAGGAGTCCGGGCGGAGCAGCGCTTGCTGATGGCGGTGGAGCCCGGCTCCCGTAGGAGTCCGGGCGGAGCTGCACTTGCTGATGTCGTTGGTGGAGCCCGGCTCCCGTAGGGGTCCGGGCGGAGCTGCGCTGCAAACAAAATCAAGGGTGAAGTCCGGCTCTCGTAGGAGTCCGGACTGAGCTTACCAGCAATTGATATTGAGAGCGGAGCCCGGCTCCCGTAGGAGTCCGGGCGGAGCTGTTTTGATGTCGGCGACGAAGCCCGGCTCCCGTAGGAGTCCGGGCGGAGCAGCGCTTGCTGATGGCGGTGGAGCCCGGCTCCCATAGGAGTCCGGGCGGAGCTGCGCTGATGTCGGGGGAGCCCGGCTCCCGTAGGAGTCCGGGCGGAGCAGCGCTTGCTGATGGCGGTGGAGCCCGGCTCCCGTAGGAGACCGGGCGGAGCTGCACTTGATGATGTCGTTGGTGGAGCCCGGCTCCCGTAGGGGTCCGGGCGGAGCTGCGCTGCAAACAAAGTCAAGGGTGAAGTCCGGCTCTCGTAGGAGTCCGGACTGAGCTTACCAGCGATTGATATTTGAGAGCGGAGCCCGGCTCCCGTAGGAGTCCGGGCGGAGCTGTTTTGATGTTGGCGGTGGAGCCCGGCTCCCGTAGGAGTCCGGACGGAGCTGCACTTGTTGACGTCGTGAGCGGAGCCCGGCTTTCGTAGGAGTCCGGGCGGAGCTGTTCTGATGTCGGCGGTGGAGTCCGGCTCCCGCAGTAGTCCGGGCGGAGCTGTGCTGATGTCGTCGGTGGAGCCCGACTCCCGTAGGAGTCCAGGCGGAGCTGTGCTGATGCCGTCGGTGGAGCCCGGCTCCCGTAGGAGTCCGGGCGGAGTCGCGCCTGCCGATGGCGGTTCCGCCGTGGGTTCCGGCTGTGGGTATTTTATCCCCAACAAGATGCATGACTAGATTAGGAATAGTTTAAACTATGAATAGTCTTGAAGTTTTATATTTTAATATAATTAAAATATAAATTAAATCTAATTTATTCTTTAATTTTTTGATATTATAAATATTGTATTTAGATCAAAAAATAAAAAATAAAATTTAATTAATTCATAAGATTGATCTACTGCATGCCTAGACTAGTTGTAGAATTATTCTAGTAACTGTCTAGAATAGATTTTATATTGAATAGTTTAATTTAAATCTTATTTTTCAGATGTTACATGTGATATATCAGATCTGAAAGCATGCTAATTAGATCAGATTTTAATAAATGAGATGTATTCAAAGCATGTATAAGTTAGATCTTAAATTATATATGTGATATGTAACTTAGATCTAACTAGTTTTGTAGTTAAATCAATATTTCTGATTAAGGTGTTCCTCATGGTCGTCCGGTCATAAGAACAAAGTAGGGTTTAAGATCCTCTCCTCCCATTCAATAGGGTGTTCTTATGGCGTGTAGGGGTGCTGCGCGTTCATCCTTAATCAGAAATCAAACTTACTTTTCTGCAAAACCATAGATCCTGATTTCCTAGGATTTATTTTACATGTTTTATTTATGAACCCAAGACTTAATTAATGAATTAAGCTTATGAAATTAAATTAGGTCTAAAATTAAAAATTTCAGATCTAAGTCATTTTCATAAAATTGGGTTCGGGTTTGGGTAGCTCAATTAGGTCTAGCGGTTGATCAAACCGAATCAAAAGTTGGTTAGGTAGGATCATGAAAGCTAATAATTGACTAGCCTAACAGGATTAAGTCTAGGTCAAGGTCGAATCATATTTATATATGACTCGTGTTGGGAATAGTGTCTCAAAGTCAATCGTCAGCCTGTTGACGATTGTGCTCTTTGTTGTATTAGTACATAAATCATAAATAAATAAAAGTTATTTTGATATTTTTCATCATAAATTATCATCTTCTAATGAACTCCTGTGTTGTGGTGAAGTTCTTAGGACTATTTAGACTCGATAAAGGAGGATATGTCGTTTAGTCCTTAAATCTGTTCGCGACCAAATGATACGTTGTTACCAAGGACAACAATGTTTATCGAGCATAGGTCGTTGTGTGCCATATAGGTTGGTTGTCCTCTTAAGCAAGGAGTGTGGAGACACTGGTATGGCATACAGGTGAGATGTAAGGGTACATCTACATTGAACGTCACCGACTCTGGAGTATCTCTGCTGTCAAGATTTGCTCCGATGGGATATAGGTATAAATGTCCCTCCAACCTGAGACCGCCATGGTGACTTGCAAGCAACTCACTGCACTTAGGCACTGGACTACCTGAATTTCTAATTCAGTGATGGAAGGCTGCTGGGTGTAGTCAAGTACTTGACTTGTCGGTGCATGTGTCAAGATGGGATTGACCACTCCAGTTCAGGAACTATGTATAGTCGTGTTTCAATTTAGCAAAACCTTGACCAGGGTAGTCCTAGTGAGGAGTCACAGGACTAATTGAGTTGAGCACGACTCGATGATCTAATCAGGGTTGACAGTATAACCCAGAGTCATCCTAAACACAGGGCTCAAAAGGGATGAATTATACGGTAACCATATTCACGTAGGTTCTGAGTGTTGCGATTATGACTATTTGACCTATTCGGATGTCGGATATCATTGCTAGATGGTCACTTCGATTAGTACAGAAATTGATTCCTGTGCTACCGACTTAGGTTCGAACCTACGGGGTCACACACATTAGAGGTTTCTATCTGATCTGATGGCTGATGAAGAGTCTTAATATTCATAGACTATGAGTCCTATGTGTCTGGGACTCTGTGATTGAGAATCAAGATTCTTTGATCATAAGTCCCACACATTTTGGGTACCGGGGTCAAGAGTCCCACTGGTTTGGGACTCTACGATCAAGATTTCATATTGATGGACTTTGATATCCGATTGCCTATCAGATTTGAACTCAATATTTATGAGAGATTTAATTAGTGATTTGATCACTAATTAACTCAATTTGATTGAGTAATTATTTTTGGATCAAGTCCAATTGAATTAGATTCAGTTGGATTTGATCTGATTAGGTTGTGTTGACCTAATCGTCGAGATGGTTTGGTCCCTTATTTGATCAGGGGTTGGGCTTAATCAATTTTTGATTTGATTAGGATTTTATTGAGCCTAATTAAGTCTAATTAAGTTGGGTTTAAATTAGTCTAATTGGGTCTAACTTATTTGGTTCAATTAGGTTGGTTTAAATAATGAAACCACCTTGACCCAAACTCCCTACGCCACCTCATATCCACTGCGCCCATTTGAATTCACGAGAAAGAATTTCTCATGAATTCCATATTTGTGCTCTATATGGATGGATAAAGCTGATTAGTTAACCATTCAAATTCAAAGCGTGTTTGAATTTGAATGGATAACTTATCTCTTGTGCCTTCATGCTTATCCATCTTGTGCGCCACATAACTTACACGAGAAAAGGTTTCTCGTGAAACATTTCCATGCACAAAAAGTTCACCCCCTTCTCTTCTCATGCCATAAGTGGATAGGGATGAGTTGGTTTGCATTTGAATTCAAACTCGATTTGAATTCAAATGTGCAACCACTTATCTTTATCCTCTCATGTGGATAAGACACGTTCGACGTTGTTTTAAAAAGAGAAAAAAGGTGGGGCGTGTGTAGAATTTTTTAGAGAAAAAGTTTGGGTCGTGAAGAACCTTTCTAAATAAGGTGAAGGTCCAAACCTTTTGGGAGAAAAAGAAAGAAAAGAAAGAAAAAAGGGTGCAGAGTTTTTCTTAGTGTACTCTAGGGTTTCAGCTTGGGGTTCGAGAAGTGAGAAGGTAAGCTACGAGTGTCGTGAGCCCACCAAATTTTAGAGAGATCTTCAACATCCTCTCAAGCATGTCTGCTAATGATTTAGAGCATCCAAAAAATCAACAGACATCGATCGAAGGAGTTTGATCAGCATCAGCCATCGAAAGGGCTCTACAACGAGCTAGCACCCGTGAGGAGCTGATCAGACCGAGAGCCTCGTATGGATGATCCACAGAGGTCAAACGTGCTGTGTGGCTGTGTCATGATAATCAGACTCTTTCGATGGTGATCAGATTGCGGTAATCTACTACCCGCACAAAGGTATTGTGTTCTGAACACATTACAGTAAAGTGTTTACTGTTCAAATTCAAATTTCAAATTTAAATGCATGCATACTGTATATCATATTTAGATCTTAGTATAGGATAAATATATATTAATTAATTAGATTAATTAATATTTTTACTGTAAAATCATAATTTTGAAAAAATTTTAAAATTATCATTTTACCCCTGCACTGAATTTCACTTCAAATAATATCAGAGCAGGTTCTAAGATATGATATATCAATTTACATGCATAGATTAAGTTATAAATTAAAAGTTTAAATTTGAAATTTGAAATTCAAAATTTGAATTTTGAATTTTGAAAGTTGTTCGAAATTCAAAATTCAAAAATTTAAAATTTAAAATTTGAAATTTAAATTTTAAAATTTGAAATTTGAAATTCAAAATTCAAAAATTTAAAATTCAAAATTCAAAATTTGAAATTTAAAATTTAAAATTTGGTTGAAATTTCATATTTGAAATTCAAAATTTAAAATTCAAAATATGAAATTCAAAATTTTGAAATTTGAAATTTGTTTGAAATTTGAAATTCAAAATTTAAAATTTAAAATTTGAAATTTGAAATTTAAATTTTAAAATTGGTATATTTAGATATACTTGATCCAAGTAGCAAGTAATTGAATTGGGTTGGTTGCCATGGCCGTCCGGTCATAGGAGAAAAGTAGGGTTTAAAGGCCCTCTCCTCTCATTCGATGGGGTCTCCTATGGTGGTAGAGATATCGTTGCAATTATATCCCATACAGATGAAGCAGCAAAAGAACTTAATTGTAAAGGTTCAATTGTAAAATTTATCATGAATGTGTTAGATTAGATCTAAAGGAATATTCATGATTTATTTTGATTGAGTTATTTTCTGTTATGTAATTAGCAATAGGATTGCTATTTGTGAAATGTGCTGTTCTATTTGTGAAATGAGTCAACATGTTTGGTGAATAAAAAATAAAAACCTTTCAAATTTGAAAAATTATTTTTGGAAAGCTAAATCCTGACCCATCAGCCCAAATACTTAATTACAAGAATTAAGTGTTGTCAAGTTGGTCTAGAATTGTGAATTAAGACCTAAGATAATTGCATAAACTTGTGGGTCAATGGGTTAGCTGGATTAGATCCATAATTGGGTTAGACCTAAGGTCAGCTTAAAGAAATGGACTAAAATAGAGTAATTGATCAAATCTAATCAAAAGTTGAATTAGATTAGGTCAAAGACACTCTAGACTCAACTCCAATAGTTGTAGTTGAATAGGTCCATGTCTTTAACTAGACCAAGATGGACATAATTTATGGCTACGTGGTGGAACCCTATTTACTAAGTTGATCAAATTAAAACTAATGAACCGATTGGTGTCTAAGGTAAGTTCGACAGTTTGACCAGTGGTTTTTTAGTAGGAGCTACTCGCATTGATTCGATCTCTGACGAGTTAATGGCATATCTCCACCACTGATCTCACTTACCTAGCCAACCTGGTGAGTTAGATTTTGATTAGATCACTTGGTGATTAGGGCTCACCCATGTCATTAGATAAATCAGTGTGACTGATTTAGGTGCTCCTAATGCCGGCTTAATTAAATCCTTTTTAATCTGACTTGGTGAAGTCAGTGGGAGGATTGAAATTGGCTGAAAATTTATTCTCTTCTATCCTCTAATAAAATCCTCAAAAATTATTAGGTCCTAAAAATGATTAAGTTATAGTGATAACTAAGTCATAGCTTCCCATTAAGTGAGTGATAATGAGTCCATTAGTTTAATAATCATTGGAGGCCCAAAGGCCTGGTGCTTATTGACTAATGAAATTATCATTCATAGTATGATAATTTGGTTTGAGTCTTTCTGATGGTGGTCAGGTTGGCCGGCCAAAGTCGGGCCTGATCATTTATTGGTCTGATTCACCAAATCAAGTCATGTTAATGGTTGGACCTAACCAGATCTTTTCAGTGGAGGCCAAAGCCTACTGATTAGGTTCTGGGGCAAAATAAATTACTAGAAGTTGTTTAGGGAAACAACTGGTTTTGAACCTACCCATAGATGTACATGGGTTGACCAACCAAAGTTGGGTTCATGTGTAGTCTGTGTGGATTCTAGTACCCACTAAAGAATTAAAGTAATTTCTCAAATTGGAGGTTGAGGCTACCAGTTCGTAAAAATATTAGGAGAAACTTTAGACTAAAGTCCAAGTCTTTAGTATTAATAATTTATGCACTAATTAAGGTCTGATTTTCCTTTATGCAGCTATGGCCACTACCCTGTAGCTCCGGTCATTATTAGATAATGACAAGCTCATGGGATCGAATTTCGGTAGTTGGTATCAAAAATTAAAAATCATCTTTGAGCATGAGTAGATCCTTTATGTAGTAACGGATCTAGCACCTGAGGAGCCAGCTCCGAATGCTAGAGGGACGGTTCGAGACACTTACCAGAAGTGGCTCAACGACCGCACCACCATTCGGTGCATAATGCTGGCGGCAATGAATGATGAGTTCAGCCACAGGTTCGAGAATGCCCAGCCACAGAAGATGCTTCAAATGTTGAATGACTCCTTTGGCATGCCTGACGATGTTGAAAGGCACAAAACTAGTTATGCCATTTTCAATGCTCGGATGAGGGATGGGGCCTCAGTCACCGATCATATACTATACATGATCGAAATGATTGAGCACCTAAGTAAACTGGGCTTTCCCTTGCACGAGCAGCTCGATAAGGATGCGATCCTTAATTCATTGCCCAAGTCCTTCCTCCCCTTCCTTATTCATTTTCAAATGACAAAGCCTACAGTGAACTACCACGGCTTGTTGGGGTTGCTGCAGAACTTTGAGAAGGACCACCAGCTCCATAAGGAGTCGGTGAATGTTATGGGAGGGTCTTCTTCTGGTCGTCGACCCATTAAGAAAGAGAAGAAGAACAAGAAGAAGAAGAATAAGAAGGTGCAGCCGCATGCTGGGATGTCAGCACAGGGTCAGACCAAGAAGTGCAAGCCCGACCAGAGCCAGGCGGAGTGCTTCTTTTGCAAGAAGTAAGGGCACTGGAAGAGGAACTGTCCTCTATACATTGCCTCCCTGGACCCAAACAGACCGAAGAAGAAGCAAGGTAATTATATGATAACACCTTGCAACTTTTTTATTTGTGATACTACTGCCTGGGTATTGGATATCGGAAGCCCTTATCATATTTGTAATTCGATGCAGGATCTGCAGGTCAGTAGGAGATTTGATGATGGTGAGAGGTTCCTGAACATTGGAGATGGAAGCAAAGTTCCAGTTCTAGCTTTATGAATCATGAACCTTGTAATCAATTCTTGTAATGTAATTCTGAGTGAATGTCACTATTGTCCAAGCTTTTTATTAAATATTATTTCTGTAGGCCTTTTGGCTATGTACGGTTATCAATTTTTAATAAAAGGAAACGTTTGCAATATCATTTTGAATGGTGTTACAATATTTATTGGACAACTAGATAATGAAATTTACTTACTATCACAACCTGTTAATGTGGTTCAAACCTCCGGTAAATGCCTTATAATGTGTCAGAAGTCTACCTTTGGCACTGTAGGCTAGGTCATATCAATATGAACAGGATAAACAGGTTGGCTCAAGAAGGAATTTTTGAAGTTGGTGATTGTGAATCACTTCCAACCTGTGAGTCCTATCTTCTTGGAAAGATGACCAAGTCACCTTTTACTGAAAAAGGTAAGCGAGCCAGTGAACTCTTAAGTCTGGTACATTCTGATGTATGTGGACCCATGAGCTCAAGTGCAAGAGGTGGATATTTCTACTTCATAACCTTCACAGACGATCTATCAAGGTATGGGTATGTCTATTTAATGAAGCATAAGTCGGAGTCGTTTGAAATGTTCAAACTATTCTGAAATGAGGTAGAAAAATAAACTGGGAAGTGTATTAAAACTCTTCGATCTGATCGAGGAGGTGAATACCTTTCTAATGAGTTTTTGATATATTTAAGAGAGAATGGGATTCTCTCTCAGTGGACTCCTCCTGGAATACCACAGCATAATGGTGTGTCTGAAAGGAGGAATCAGACCTTGTTAGACATGGTCCGATCCATGATGGGATTTGCTGGTCTGCCGATCTCCCTCTGGGGATATGCACTCGAATCGGCTTGTTACCTTCTAAATAGGGTTCTGAGTAAGTCTGTAACCAAAATGCCATATGAGTTATGGATAGGACGTAAGCCAGTACTCTCGCACTTTAGGGTTTGGGGGTGTCTGGCTTATGTTAAATGTTTAATTACGGACAAGCTTGGACCTAGGTCTGACAAGTGTAATTTCATAGGGTACCCAAAAGAATCCAAAGGATATTATTTCTACCTAGCTGATGAGCAAAAGGTGTTTGTCAGCCTTAAGGTAATCTTTTTAGAAAAGGAGTTCCTTGGTGAAGGGACTGCTGCCTCTAAGGTCGAACTTGAGAAAGTTCGACAGGTGGAAAAACCGACACAAGTAGCTGAACTTGAATTAAATTTGGTTAGACCAAATTCGGAGCCCATTGTTGATGCACCCTTAAGGTGATCTGGTAGAGTACCATGTCAACCGGACAGATACTATGGTTTCTTGATCCGGAATGGCAATCCTGTCGAACTTGATGAAAATGATGAGGATCCGATCACCTACATGGATGCAATGCAGAGATCTGACTCTGAGAAATGGCTAGAGGCCGTGAAATCCGAAATGGAGTCCATGAAGGTCAACGATGTATGAACATTGGTTGACCCACCCGAAGGAGTAAAACCCATAGGGTGTAAATGGGTCTTCAAGAGGAAGAGGGGCGCAAACAGAAAGGTGGAAACCTATAAAGCCCATCTGGTTGCCAAGGGATATCGTCAACGTTATGGTATAGACTATGACGAGATGTTTTCTCCTGTGATAATGCTCAAATTCATTCAGATTATGCTTGCGGTAGCTGCCCATCTGGACTATGAAATCTAGCAAATGGATGTGAAGATAGCTTTCCTAAACGGAGAGTTGGACGAAGAGGTGTATATGATACAACCTGAAGGATTTACATCCACAGATGAGTCTAAGGTGTGCAGGCTACAGAGGTCCATTTATGAACTTAAGCAGGCATCCTGGAGTTGGAACATACGTTTTGATAGGACGACCAAGACGTATGGCTTCGTTAAGAACGGAGAAGAGCCCTGCATTTATAAGTAGGCTAATGGTCCAGTAGTAGTATTTCTTGTATTGTATGGGATGACATTCTCTTAATCGGGAATGATATCCCTGCATTACAGGGAATAAAGATTTGGCTGTCGTCATAATTCTCCATGAAGGATTTGGGAGAAGCTTCCTACATCCTAGGGATGAGGATCTATAGGGATAGATCTAAAAGGTTGCTTGACTTATCCCAGTCCACGTATATTGATACTATACTGAAAAAATTCAGCATGGAGAATTTCAAGAAAGGTTATCTACTGATAGGCCATGAAATTTTTTTCTCAAAGAGGGATTGTCTGACAACACCTCAAGAGAGAGAGCGTATGGGTAGAATTCCATATGCTTCAGCAGTGGGATCTATCATGTACGCCATGACATGTACACGACCAGATGTGGCATACTCACTAGGGGTAGTGAGTAGATACCAATCTGATCCAGGGGAGAATCACTGGAAGGTTGTTAAAACCATCCTGAAGTATTTAAGAAATACTAAAGACCAGTGGCTTGTTTATGGTGAATCGAACTTGAGACATATAGGGTTTATAGACTCTAGTTTTCAGTCTGATCACGATGACAGCAAGAGTGTGTCGGGATTTATTTTTACCCTTAATGGTGGGGCTGTCTGCTGGAAAAATTTCAAGCAGCACACAGTGGCTGATTCAGTTTGCGAGATGGAGTATGTCGCTGCATCAGATGCTGTCAAAGAAGCGGTGTGGCTGAGAAAATTAATCACCGATCTCAGAGTAGCACCCTCCCTTGTTGGTCTAGTTCTGCTCTACTGTGACAGCTCTGGAGCCATTGTTCAGGCGAAGGAACCGAAGGCACACCAGCAGACGAAGCATATTCTACACCGCTACCATCTCATTCGAAAAATCATGGATCAAGGAGATGTCAACCTTCAGAAGATCGACGGAAAGGAGAACCTGACCGACCCATTCACTAAAGCCATTGCGGTGAAGGAGTTCGATGACTTCAAGTCGAAGATGGGTATTAGATACTGCACCGATTGGCTTTAGGCCAAGTGAGAGATTGTTGGGAATAGTATCCCAAAGCCAATCGTTAGTCTGTTGATGGTTGTGCTCTTTGTTGTATTAGTACATAAATCATAAATAAATAAAAGTTATTTTGGTATTTTTTATCACAAATTATCATCTTCTAATGAACTCCTATGTTGTGGTGAAGTCCTTAGGACTATTTAGACTCGATAAAGGAGGATTTGTCGTTTAGTCCTTAAATCTGTTCACGACCAAATGATACGTTGTTATCAAGGACAATAATGTTTATCGAGCATAGGTCATTGTGTGCCATATAAGTTGGTTGTCCTCTTAACCAAAGAATGTGTAGATACTGGTATGGCATACAGGTGAGATGTAAGGGTACATCTACACTGAACGTGACCGACTCCGGAGCTATCTCTGCTGTCAAGATTTGCTCCGATGGGATATGGGTATAAATATCCTTCCGACCTGAGACCGCCATGGTAACTTGCAAGCAACTCACTGCACTTAGGCACTGGACTACCTGAATTTCTAATTCAGTGACGGAAGGCTGCTGGGTGTAGTCAAGTACTTGACTTGTCGGTACGTGTGTCAAGATGGGATTGACCACTCCAGTTCAGGAGCTGTGTACAGTCGTGTTTCAATTTAGCAAAACCTTGGCCAGGGTAGTCCTAGTGAGGAGTCACAGGACTGATTGTGTTGAGCACGACTCGGATGATCTAATCAGGGTTGACAGTTTAATCCTGAGTCATCCTAAACATAGGGGTTAAAAGAGATGAATTATATAGTAACCATATTCACGTAGGTTCTGAGTGTTGCGATTGTGACTATTCGATCTATCCGAACGTCGGGTATCATTACTAGATGGTCACTTCGATTAGTACAGGAATTGGTTCCTGTGCTACCGACTTAGGTTCGAACCTGTGGGGTCACATACATTAGAGGTTCCTATCTGATCTAATGGCTGATGAAGAGTCTTAATATTCATGGACTATGAGTCCTATGTGTTTGGGACTCTGTGATCGAGAATTAGGATTCTCTGATCACAAGTCCCACACATTTTGGGTACCGGGGTCAAGAGTCCCACTGGTTTGGGACTCTACGATCAAGGTTTCATATTGATGGACTTTGATACCCGATTGCCTATCGGATTTGGACTCAATATTTATGAGAAGTTTAATTAGTAATTTGATCACTAATTAACTCAATTTAGTTGAGTAATTATTTTTGGATCAAGTCCAATTGAATTAGATTCAGTTGGATTTGACCCGATTAGGTTAAGTGTTGACCTAATCGTCGAGATG
Organism: Elaeis guineensis; assembly: GCF_000442705.2. Classification (NCBI taxonomy): domain Eukaryota; kingdom Viridiplantae; phylum Streptophyta; class Magnoliopsida; order Arecales; family Arecaceae; genus Elaeis; species Elaeis guineensis. The sequence goes on along the minus strand of NC_026005.2, from coordinate 31,224,117 downwards.
GTTTGGTCCCTGATTTGATCAGGGGTTGGGCTTAATCAATTCCTGATTTGATTAAGATTTTATTGAGCCTAATTAAGCCTAATTAAGTTGAGTTTAAATTAGTCTAATTGGGCCTAATTTATTTGGTTCAATTAGGTTGGTTTAAATAATAAAACCACCTTGACCCAAACTCCCTGCGCCACCTCACATCCACTGTGCCCATTTGAATTCACGAGAAGGAATTTCTTGTGAATGTTTTCTCATGCAAAGCCCTCCCCACACCCATATTTGTGTGCTATATAGATGGATAAAGTTGATTAGTTAACCATTCAAATTCAAAGCATGTTTGAATTTGAATGGATAACTTATCTCTTGTGCCTTCATGCTTATCCATCTTGTGCGCCACATAACTTACATGAGAAAAGGTTTCTCATGAAACATTTTCATGCACAAAAAGTCCACTCCCTTCTGTTCTCACGCCATAAGTGGATAGAGATGAGTTGGTTTGCATTTGAATTCAAACTCGATTTGAATTCAAATGTGCAACCACTTATCTTTATACTCTCATGCGGATAAGACATGTTCGATGTTGTTTTAAAAAGAGGAGAATGGTGGGGCGTGCGTAGAATTTTTTGGAGAGAAAGTTTGGGGCGTGAGGAACCTTTCTGCATGAGGTCAAGGTCCAAAACCTTTCGAGAGAAAAAGAAAAAAAAGAAAGAAAAAAAGGTACAGAGTTTTTCTTAGTGTACCCTAGGGTTTGAGCCTGGGGTTTGGGAAGTGAAAAAGTAAGCTACGAGTGTCGTGAGCCCACCAAATTTTAGAGAGATCTTCAACATCCTCTCAAGCATGTCTACTAATGATTCAGAGCATCCAAAAAATCAGCAGACATCGATCGAAGGAGTTTGATCAACATCAGCCGTCGAAAGGGCTCTACAACGAGCTAGCACCCGTGAGGAGCTGATCAGACCGAGAGCCTCGTATGGATGATCCACAGAGGCCAAACATGCTGTGTGGTTGTGTCATGATGATCAAACTCTTTTGATGGTGATCAGATTGCGGTAATCTACTACCCGCACAAAGGTATTGTGTTCTGAACACATTACAGTAAAGTGTTTACTGTTCAAATTTGAATTTCAAATTTAAATGCATGCATACTGTATATCATATTTAGATCCTAGTGTAGGATAAACACATGTTAATTAATTAGATTAATTAATATTTTTCACTGTAAAATCATAATTTTGAAAAAAATTTAAAATTACCATTTTACCCCTGCACTGAATTTCACTTCAACTCGATCAAGTTAAGCCCTAATTTGGCTCAGTGGTTAGAGCCTGGATTGTAGGCTAACCCAATTGGTTCTGGTTCAACAATTTGGTGTGTAATGTAAGTTGGGCAGATGCAACCGAATGATTTTTAATTGGGAGCTACTCAACTCGAATGCATTCTTATCGAGTTAATGGCATATCCCTTTCATCGGTCTCACTTACCTGGCCAAATGTGTCGATCCAGTTCTGATTTGAGGTGACTAATAATTCGAGCTAACCCATGCCACTAGGTTAGTCATAATTGTTATGACTATATCAAGTCAAGTTTAATGAGACCTAAATTAAATCTCCCTAAGATAATATTAAGTCTAAGATCTTCCACCATTATGGATGTGCAGGCCCTTCCCGGGATTGATTGTTCTCGGCTGGTTACATTGGTTCAGTTGCACCGGAAAGATGCAACCATGTCTATTAAGCATTGGATGCTACGGATTAGAGGATGGGTTGTGCTCAATATTTTGGATATGGTAAGGGACTCAATCAAGAATCTAGTTCATACAAATGGTGGATCTAACTTAACAAGGAGTAGAGCAATATTCCGGACGCGGTGAGCTTCATGAATTAGAGACCAAGTTTTGGATGTACCATGATCAGAGAATCATTGGACAAGAGTTGTCCACTCATCGGTTGATCCATCATCAATAACTGTTAGGTAAGGTGATGAGCCAGTCAGTGAGACCGCACCACCCACTAGAAATCACTAATCACGAAGATTTTCACATCTCTACCTAGGGAGTGTAGGGATCTGAGAAAATAGTGAGAGCCTAATTTGTTTAAAAATAAAATCCTTAAATAAATTGGTTAAGTCTGATTGCAAAATCTAACTAGAAACTTTTAACTCTCTATAGGAAACATGTCTGTGTCCAACCCCCTGACCAAAATACTAAACACCCACAGATTGACTGGATCCAATTTCAAGGATTGGTTGAGAAACTACAGAATTGTTCTGGATTTTGAAAAACTGACTCATGTCTTAGATCAGGACCCACCTGCCATACCAGCACGTCCGACTGCTGAACAGAGAGCATCTCTGAAAAAATGGATAGATGATGATAACAAAGTCAGGTACTACATGTTTGGTGCCATGTCTGATGACTTACAGTGCCAGCATGAGAATATTATGACTACCTGCCAAATGTTGGCTCACCTACAAGAGTTGTTTGGTGAACAAAGTCGCACAGCCAAGTATCAAGTCTGCCAAAGATTTTTTAAGGCTAAAATGCATGATGGGCAGTCAGTCCAAGATCATTGTTTGACAATGATCAAGGACCTTGAGGAGCTTGAGAAGTTCGGTATCATCTTAGACAAAGATTTTCAGATTGATGTGATCCTTCAGTCCTTGTCCAATGCATATGGTCAGTTCATCATGAACTTCCATATGCATAAGATGCAGTGTATCTTGGCTGAGTTAATGAACATGTTGGTTACGACTGAGCTTTCTTTGAAGAATTCAAAAGGCTCAGTCCTTACTGTGGAGTGGACTTCTTCCAAGAGAAAGTCTTTTAGAAAGAAAAAAAAAATCTGTGAAGAAGCAGAAGGTGGATGGGACAAGGAAGAAGATGGAACCGAAGAAGAAGGCTGTTGAAAAGAAAAAATATTTCCACTACAATTCAGACGGCCACTGGAAGGAGAACTATCCTCAGTACCTGGCCATCCTGAGAAACAAGAAGGATGGTCCTTCTGGAGGTATGCTCATTATAGAATCTAATCTTATGGTTTCCTCTGCATCCAGTTGGGTACTTGACTCTAGATCTAGTGCTCATTTGTGCACTTCTATGCAGGGTCTTGAGGAGAGCAGGAGGTTGAGGGATGAAGATATGATCTTACATGTTGGAAACGGAGCAAGAGTTGCTGCTGTAGCCGTGAGAACCTACCCTCTGCGATTACCGTTAGGATTAGATTTAGTTCTTAGAGACTGTTATTATGTGCCTGCAGCAAGCAGGAATTTGATTTCTATTTCATATTTAGCACAAGAAGGCTATGTGATTAGCTTTCATAAGGACCATTGTAACATATTTTATAAAAATAACAAAGTTGTAAATAGTTTTCTTATTTATGGTCTCTATCAGCTACATATTGATGTATCTGTATTTAATATCGAGAAAAATGTGAATGCCATAGGAATTAAAAGGCCTAGAGATAGTCTAAATGATAGGTATCTGTGGCACCTAAGGCTAGGTCATATAGCGGAAGACAGAGTTAACAAATAGGAGAAATCTAGACTATTGAGTCCGTTGACTTTCGAGTCATATCCAGTTTGTGAATCATGCCTTCAAGGTAAAATGACCAAGCTCCCTTTTGTGGGACATGGGGAAAGGGCCACAGACCTACTTGCCCTTGAACATACGGATGTGTGCGGTCCATTTGATGTGCCGGCTAGAGGCAACTATGTCTACTTCATTACCTTTACTGATGATATGTCTAGGTACGGATATGTGTTTCTAATGAAACATAAGTCTGAAGCCTTTGAAAAGTTCAAAGAATTTAGGCATGAGGTAGAAAAATAAAAAAAAAAGTCCATTAAGGTTCTTCGATCAGATCGAGGAGGCGAATACCTTAGTCAGAAGTTCCTAGACTATCTTAAGGATAATGGCATAGTCTCTCAATGGACTCCATCTGGAATGCCACAACTCAACAAAATTTCATAATGGAGAAATCGGACCCTATTAGATATGGTCCGTTCCATGATAAGCTTCATGGACCTCCCTGAGTTTTTTTGGGGACATTGTCTCATAACAGCAATATATGTATTGAATAGGATTCCCTCTAAAACCGTTCCAACCACACCGTATGAGATATGGCATGGTAAGAAGCCAAGTCTGAATCATCTCAAAATTTGGGGTTGTCCGGCTCATGTCAAGAGACAGCAGGCGGATAAATTAGAGTTCAGGTCTTTTAGAGCTCGGTTCATAGGATATCCTAAAGAGTCATTAGGATACTATTTTTATATTCTGAAAGACCACAATGTGATTGTAAATCGACATGCTATATTTTTTGAAAAATAGTTTATTCAAGATAATGGCATCGAAAGAATAATTAAGCTCAAGAAGAATGTCTCCCAAGAGCCACGAGCTAAAGAACCTGAGGAATCCAATCAATTAGAACCAGTCCTAGCACAACCTCTTCCACTTCGTAGATCGACTAGGGTTTTCCATCCTCTTGAAAGGTACTTAGGTACTATACAAGAGGAAGTAGAGGAGACGTTCCTCATGGAAAATGGGGCTCATGGTGATGACCCCAAGACCTATGATGAGGCGATATCAGATATCGACTCCGAAAAATGGTTAGAGGCAATGAGATCAGAAATTGACTCGATGCACTCAAACCAAGTCGAGACCTTGGTAGATCCACCTGAAGATATTGTACCTATTAGGTGTAAATGGATCTTCAAGAGAAAGATAAGTGCAGATGGAAATGTGGAGACATTCAAGGCTAGGCTCGTAGCGAAAGGTTATAGTCAATGTGAAGGCATTGACTATCAGGATACCTTCTCGCCCGTAGCCATGCTAAAATCCATCCGCATATTGCTTGCTGTTGCAGCCTATTTCGATTATGAAATATGGTAGATAGATGTGAAAACGACGTTCTTAAATGGAAGATATCTATATGGAACAGCCGCTTAATTTCACATCCAGTGATGATGATCATAAGGTCTGCAAGCTGCAAAGGTCCATTTATGGACTTAAGCAAGCATCTCGGAGCTGGAATACTCATTTCAATGATGTGATCAAAATATTTGGTTTCATCAAGAATGAGGAAGAACCATGTGTGTTCAAGAAGGTCAGTGGGAGCGCAGTTGTCTTCCTCGTACTGTACGTAGATAACATCATCCTGATTGGGAATGATATTTTCATATTGACCTCAATCAAAATATGGTTGTCTAAGGAGTTCTCTATGAAAGATCTAGGAGAGGCATCCTTTATATTGGGTATTAAGGTCTATAGAGATAGACCAAATAGGATGCTGGGACTTTCACAGAAGATGTACATAGAGGAGGTGTTAAAAAGGTTTAGCATAAAAACTCCAAAAAAGGTTTAGTACCTTTTAGACATGACATTCATCTCTCCAAGAAGATATGCCCTAGCACACCTGTGGAGATTGATCGCATGAGCAAGATCCCTTGTGCTTCGCTAATAGGGAGTCTTATATATGTCATGCTATGTACACGACCTGATATAGTCCATGCTGTGAGTGTCATAAGTAGATATCAGTCGAATCCAGGTGAAGAGTACTGGACTTCTGTGAAATGTATCCTTAAGTACTTGAGAAGGACTAAGGATATGTTTCTAGTTTTTGGGAATGGAGAACTCCAGGTTCAGGGATTTACAGACTCAGACTTTATGTCTGATATAGATGATCGAAAGTCAACATCTAGGAGTCTGTTCATTTGTAATGATGGTGCAGTTAGCTGGAAGAATTCCAAGCAGACGGTGATTGCTGATTCCACCATGGAGACAGAATATATTACTGCATCGAAAGCTGCGAAGGAGACATTCTGGTACAAGAAGTTTGCCGCAGAGCTTGGAGTGATGTCATTGGATGTCGATGATGTCGAAAGGAGTTTCGATGATGTCGATGATGAGATCATGACATGTCTCATTACCATATGAAAATGAGCTTAACTGGGTCACACAAACAAGAGTTAGGGTCTAGATGTCATCAATTGAGCTAGCCTAGTTCGATTGATTTGGATTAGATCCAATTATGTTCAAGAAAATCGTGCTAGCACACGATTGAGCCTAACTTTCTCCTCGTACAATCTTTTTCATCTCGACTAAGCTAAATGTGATTTGACTCACCCAGAGAACCTTGAGAAGGTTTCTCTCAATCTGACTGGAGCCTGTCCAGCTCAGAAAAGTCTTATTTTAATTCATGAGATGAATTGAAGACAACACCTACCAATTTCTGTCACCTGCCATTTCCATTTTAGGATATCGATCAAATGTTGACTTATGGATCTTGAACTGAAGGTCACTTAGCAAGAAGTCATTGGAGAGTTTTTGTGGAGTGTCCACCTGCTAAATTAGGCCTCAAAGTGGGTGCCAAGATCAGATTGGACGTGCACCCCAAGTGGATAAGGATATAGTCCCATGAGATGAGGACTCTATGCCTTGATCGACTCAAACTGTTGGGCGTCAATCTCACTGTGTTTATCCAGTGTTGGCGCCAACAGTAGGAGGGTTTGGTGGGAGTTCTTATCTGATATGATCAGATTATATCACTCCACCAATCAAATTTTTTCCAAAATTAATTGAAATTTTCTAATTGATCGAATGATGTGGCACTGCATGGCGCAGTAGGGTCTATTTAAACCCTATCTGCGCCTAAGGTTATGACTCTCTGCTCAATACCCAGCAAAAGCCTGATATCCCTCCACTTCTCTACATCCCCTTTGGTCCTCTCTCTCCCTTCTTCACGTCCAAGAAGTTGGGCATCCATCTGGTGCTTATCCAAGGCGTGGTGGCTCCCTGATCAGAAGGCTGCAAGGATTTGTCGAAAAGCTGCTGCTCCAACTTCAGAAGATCTTTTGAAGATCTTTCAGATCAGATCCAGATCTGATTTTTGGAGCAAAGATTTGCAAGGAGAAGATGATCCAGATCTTGCTCGAGTGGATACTGGTAGAGGCCAGGCGACTGCGTGGCTATTTTTGAACCTCGGGCATTGCTGCGATCATCTACAGGGTAATCTAGTTACCCTAGAGGTATTTCTCTAATCCTCAAATTTTAGATTTAATTTTAGATTAAATATCAGATAATAAGAATTAGATCTAATAGACCTTAGATCTGAAATAAAGTAGGATAATTTTTTTTTAAATATTCTGTCCCAGATCTCATTAGATCTAGAAAATCCTATAAGAAAAAAGATGGTTTTTCCTTCACTTATGAAGTGTCAATTGGATTTAAAGAAACCCATTGGGTTCGTGGTAACCTTGCTAGCACATGGTTGGACCCAATTTCTCTTTTTGTTGGGATTACTTATTTGATAAGTTAATTCTAACTTAATTATCTATAAATAATCTGTATGAATAAGATTCATGAGACTTCAATTACTGGGTGTCTAAGGTTATGGATCACATAAATTAAGGGTGCAAGTCCCTTATAAATCTCCTTGATAGTTATTATGGGGCACCACCTTGATTTGATCAATTTGGGCGTGTCCATTGATTAGAGGGCCTTGTGTTATCATATGGGGCATATCTTGGGTGTATTTTGGGATATCTAATTATGGGTGCAAGGGCTCCAATTGTTGGTGCCTAATGGGCTTCCTAATGTAAGTTGGATAACTTAAGTTAATAGGAATTCTAATGTAAGTAGGACTTGTATTATGAGATTGAATAGGATTCAATCCTTATGCCTATTTAAAGGGACCTCTCTTAAGGTCCCTAGAGAATCAAAACCAGCAGTCCCTTACACCCAACTGCTCTCCCCATGCCCTCTCTTCCTCTCCCTTTCTCTCCTCTTGGATGTTCTATACACCCCTTCCTTGGGATGCACCTCCCAAAGAGTTTCATGCCCAAAGGAGTTTGGGTGCCTCTTTCTTGTTAGTTTCTAACATCTGATAGTAGCACATAGCAAGAAAAAACTCTGGAGAAGAGGAGAAGAAGAAGATCAAGGAGACAGATCAAATGTTGATCGCGATCCAGGCTTCGTTCAGATTCAGCAGGCTGAATTTTGAAGAATCAAAATTTAGATTATAGAGGACTGTTCTAGGCTGATCCTGAGTAGATACCTATAGAGGTCGGATACTTGTGCAGCTAACAGAGAGCCTCATCTCTTTCAGATCCAGTTTTGAAGAAAGAGATTGCGAAACAGGTATGTGATTTGATCACAATCTGAATTTCAGCATATGAAATGATCCATGTAGTTTTATACTTTTATGCATATAAAATTTAGATTAAAAGTACTTTAATCTTATTCACCACTGTGATGTTTAGAAAATAAAAGTTTTGAAACACATATACATGCACCAAACTTCGAAATCCAACAGTGATATCAAAGCTATGGATTTTCATATGCTGAATTTTAATATACATATTTTTGAAAAAAATTTAAAATTAATTTTTTCTTAATACATGATATATATGGATGGATCTTCAAATCTAAAATTTAATTTTAGATTTAATTTTAGAATATATAGTTGATATGTTGATGCATGCATAGATCTGAAAATTGATCTAGAAAGAGTTCTAGTTTGTGTGAAATAGATACATGCATAAAAACTAATTTTTTTTATGATCTGAATTTTGATTCATATGTATGATATATGATTGTATATTTAGATCATAAATTTGATTTTAATCTCATCTATGATTAGTATATAAGATATATGATATCATGTTTAGATTTGAAATTTTGTTTAGATCTGATTTTACATGCATATATGTGATATATGTTTGTATGTTAGAACTTAAAAATTATTTTTATATTTTAATACTTATTTTCATGTAAAAAATTTAGATCTAAAATATGATTTTAGAATCTGAAATTTATGTTTGTGCATGAAGATTTTGGTCATGAAAAAATTAAAAAATTAGGTCATGTAATAGGATTATATCTAAGATTTTTGATTTGAGTCATATGGGTCTAATTCGATTAAGTAATTGGTTAAATTGAGTCATGTTGAATTAACTTAGATCAATTAAGTTAATGATCATACAATTGTTGTTGATCAAATCGATTGAGTCTTTCAACAAGGTCAGAAAAAATTATACTGCGCATGTACCAGTGCAAACCCTAATATGTGTGTTATTAAGATTTTATTATTATTTTTTTTTAAGAAGAAGGAGGAGAAAAAGAAGAGAAAAGAAAGAAAGAGAAAAGTTCTAAAGGTGATATCCTTAAGAAAAGTCTTAGACCTAAAGATGTAAGATGAGAAGAATTAGTTGTGGTTAAGTGTTAATTACAATCAAGTTAGCAAACAATTAAACTTAGACACCTACGGGTTTCTTAGACCTAACAGTTTGATATAGAGTGGCTTAGTCTAGATACAAATTGGGTTTGTTCTCACTTCCTTCAACTAGCCAGGTAAGAGGTGAGGTCATGGGGGTCCTTCTGTTACTTGCCTTAGACACCAATTGAATTGGCCAGGTAAGCTAATAAAATCAATTAAATAACCATGAGTCTACTTAAGCTAAGCCTTTGTAACCTCTAGCCTTAGACACTAGTTTCAGGGGTGAGTCCAAACTTACTTTGCACTAGACTTCACCATAATACTCAAACTGAACTCAATTGATCCTAAAGATCAACGTCTACTGAATTTTAATTAGATTAGGGTTAATGCGGGATGCTGGTTGGTTATTTTTGAGCTAAGGAAGGGTGATGAAATTTTTACCTTATCTTGTTATGGGTGTTGCCCTTAAATTGATTTGAGATGAATATGCACAACCAATTTCAAACAAGGGGGTTCTATGCAACTAATTTAGATGCATAAAATTAATTAAACTTGAAAGCTTATCTTATCGCTAGCGATCATCAAAAGTAAATCTAAGATGATGAATGCTTCTAAATAATTAAATTTTTATTTTTATTATGTAATTTTTATTAAGTTTATATGGATAAATTTTAGGTTAATTTAAAAAATAAAAAATAGTAATTAATACTAAAAAAAATAGTTAGGATTAGGGTTAGGATTGATCTCACCAAGCAAAAGTGGAAGCTTTCTATCTCTCTTTTTTTTTTGAATTTTTTTTTTCTATTAAAAAAAATTAGTAAGCTATTTTACAAGAAAATCAAAGAAATTAAACATTAAAATTGGTGCCTTCGCTGGCAATAACATCAAAAATTGATATGGTCGCAATGCTGTCGTTAGGATACCATGATTATCAATCAAATTTTGACTTCAATAAAAATTAAAAACATGTAGAAGGTAGTGAGTCGGATCGAATCCACAGAGAAGGCAAAATTTTGATTTGAAATTTTTGATTTTATAAAAAAAAATAAAATTTTGGAGAAAGCAATTTAAGTCAGAAAATAAAAATTAAAAGTGCGAAAAATAAATCGGATACTAAGATCTACTAACTAGATCTTAGTATCTACTTGCAATAAAAATAAATAATAAAAATTTAAAAAGTATAAAATAAATCAGGTACTAAGATCTACTAACTAGATCCTAGCATCTACTTGCAAAAAATAAAAGATAAGAATTTAAAGTACAAAAAAATAAATTTTTGTATTGATTGAAATTAAAATTCAAGTACAAAAAATTTAAAAAAAATAATAAAAAAAATAAAACTGTAACAAGGATCTGAAGTTGATCAGTCAAGCCTCGTCGGAAAGATGGTTGATAACCTCTCCATCTTCCATCGTACTCCGCAGATCGAATTAGCTTCTCTCCTTTTTTTTCTTGGGTCCCTAAACCTATCTAATTTTTTTTTCTATATTTTCTACTCAATTTTTCTACTTCAAAAGTTTATTCCTGGACCTCCTATTTATAGATAAATTTTTCATAATTTTTTATAGAAAAAGTAGTCCTAAAATCTTTAGAAATCATATTAATCCTTCTAAAAATATTTTTGGCCATCGGATGAGCTTCGGACAATCCAGATCTGATAAAAATCTATAGTTTTAATCTTTATCAAAGTCGGATCGAACCATAGCCATCTGATTGCATCTGGGATTGGTTCTGGACCATCGGATCATGAAGAAGAGTTCTATTTAAAGTCGGCAATGAGTCTGGACCGTCAGATCTGATGATGGATATATTTTTGACCGTTGGATCATGCAAAACTTTTCCTTACAAACCGGCAGTGAACAGCAGCCATTCGATCTTCATTGGTTTAAATCCTGACTGTCCGTTCATGAAAAATACCTTCCGCCCACTGTGAGCCATGCTTGTGGACCGCATGAAATTTTTGATGGACTGCGCCCTGATTCCATGGACCGACCGGTCGGTCCACCGTGCACCGGAGGTCTTTTTTAAGCTTTTTTTAAAGGTATTTTGACTCATTTTTGCTTCAATTTTTCTCTGAAAAATTAGAAAAAATATGCATTAAATTTTTAAAAATTTTTCATCATTTTGATGCTTAAATTATTCAATTAAATTAACATCTATTTTTTTATAAAAATGCTCTAATTTCATATTTTTTTAAAATTATTTATTTTTATAAAAAATTTAATTTATTCATAAAATTAGGTTTTTAAGAAGATGTTAGCACCATAAATCACCAAAAATACTTCCAATAAATATAAAAATATATCACTTATCAGATACATAGATCTTTTGTTAAAAGGATTCAACACGGACGGGTGTAAAAGAGTTTAACTTATCCATGAGTCCCGACATACATCTCTTTAAAAAGATGTCTCCTAAGAAACCTGAAGATAGGGAGAGAATGAGCACAATCTCTTATACTTCGATTGTGGAATCGATTATATATGCTATGCTATATACCAACCCTGATGTTGCTTATGCTTTGGGCATAACAAGAAGATTTCAAATAGATCCTAGAGAGAATCATTAGAAAGTTGTAAAAAATATTCTCAAGCTTTTGAAAAATATTAGAGAAGTATTAAGTTGAAAGAGTTCCAAACAGCAGATTGTAGCTGACTCAATTATTGAGACAGAATATTTTACTGTAAAAGAAGTTGCTAAGGAAGCAGCCTGATGAAGGAGTTCATCACTGAGTTAGGTATGGTTCTAGAGATTGAACACCACATGTTATTTTATTATAAAGACTGGGGCTATTGCTCATGTAAAGGAATCAATGTCTTATTAGAAACCCAAGCACATCCTAAGGCACTTCTACTTTGTTCATGATCATAGAACGAGTTGATACCAAGAGTTGTAAAAATAGCAGACCCATTCATTAAGGTCTTATCATTGTAGTAATTTGACTGCCACCTTGATAGCATGGGCATCAAGTACAGGGGCGATTGACCTTAGTACCAATGAGAGATTGAAACAATAGTGTCTTATAAGCCAATTGCATAGATGATGTGATGAGATTTTTTTGTATTATCTTTCTACTCATGTATATAACATTATTTATTTGATATGCATTATGTTTCATCATATGCTACATCTTATTCATAACTTAATTAAGATTATGATGAGCCCCATAGATTAGGATAATGATTTTAGGACCATGATGAGATCATACCAGTAAGATTTAAAATCTTGATAGCTCAGATCTAAAATATTCTCAATCATAGGATCATTGAGTCAGGGATCAATGATATCAGTAAGACTGGCACATCCTATATATGCTCGATGGAGAGGATGATTGATCTCACCATGGATACTAATATAAAGTTATGGGTATTTATTAGAGAATGAGTTTAACGAACTAATTTATAAGGAGAACATCTGATAGAGTCTTACTAGCATGTCAGAAGATGGCTCTCCAGTGAGAGTGGTGTAAGTGATCCTTAGACCTGAGATTATCATAGAATCTTGTGTATGTAGATCTATGCTTTTGTTCATACACTAACATGACTCTCTGAGATATGTGTGGGATGTTTTGGATATGATGAAGTGTACATGGAGGTTGTGAGTGATAAACAAGAAATCGGCCAGTCCTTGTAAGATGAGAGAATATCTTATATTGTCTCATAGGATGATGACTTAGGAAGTCTTTGGCTAAAGTAGGATAAAAATTAGAAAGAATTTCTAATGTTTCATCCATCGAGTCTTCATTATCAGATCAAGATATATATGAATAGATATTTAGGCTTGATATGATTTTATACCCATGGCTAATATGAGATATTGTGTAATTGAAGAATTGAATTACATAGAAACTCATCATGGAAGAGTATTTTGGTTATTCCACTGAAATTTCACATCTTCTGAATAGTCATGGCACATTATTAGACATCAATTTTGATTTGTAGGTTTTTATGAATTAAAGAGTTTAATTCAGTAATTAATTTAGAAGGGTTCAGTTAATTATAGCATATGGGCTTAACATATTTTGGTTCTAACTAATTAGAAGAGTTCTAATTAATTAGATGCACATGAGTCTGAGCCTATTGTTGGCTAGATATGGGAATCCAATAGATCACACATAAAAGAAAATTGAGCATGCACTTACAATTAGGCCTTGGAGGATCTAATTGGATTTAGATGAAATCCTAGCTAGGGCCATAAACATGCTAGCGCATATAAAATCCTAACTAATCCATCAGCAACTTTGATTGAATGAAAGATTGATTAATCAAAGTTTGATATGTCAAAGGTTAATATGTCAAACGTTTTACATGATTAACTCCTTAAAATACTTGGACTCCTAACTAGCTTTGATTGCATCAAAGTCAAAGGTTGACACCAAGAAGGAGTCCCACCTTTAAAGGAGTTCTCACGCCCCAAAATAAATCCATGCCTCATGCCCTTTGTGATATCACATGAAACAACTTTCTCATGCCCCTTGAATATCCTAATGCCCCTCTCTTGTGATTAACATCCAAAAAGGAGAGAGGGTGCCCAAAGGATCCTCATGCATAAAGCCTTTCGCATCCCATCTTAGCACCTCCCATGTGCGCCCCAAAACCCATCACGTTGGAAGTGTTTCCACGTGAAAGAGAGGCTTCATGCCTCACCTGGTTGAACATCCAAGAGAATCATGCTAAGAAAAGTTTCTTGGCAAGGGGAGTAAAGAAGTCAAGAAAGGTTCTTGACAAAAGAAAAGAAGAAGTCAAGAAAGGTTCTTGATGAAGAGAGGAATGAAATCCAGAAAGGTTCTTGGCTAAGGGAAGAAAGAAACCAAAAAGGGTTCTTGAAAAAGGTGTATTGATTTTCTTGAGAAGGAAATTAAGAAGAGGACTGAATTCTTTAAGAAGGGATTCAAAAAAAGTTGAGGGAGAGTCCTTGATTCATTTCTATGTAGATCACTATTGGAGGACATACACTTGGGTGGCTTGTGGATGTCAATCAAGAAATCTAAAGGTATCTCTATTTTCTTTTATATTTTATTAGTTATCTCTTTGTGTTTGATTATAATCATCAAGGTGATTTTAGGATTGGAGTTCAGATCTTTTATAATCAGTAGTTGATGCATGATAAAAAATTTTAAAATTTCACCTTTCACTATGCATGCGAATCTCAACAGAGAGTGAGGGGCAAGTGTTTGGGTATGAGTCATTTGGGTGATCATTTTTCACCAATTGGGGCATTTTGTCTAAGATAGAGACAACTTGAACCACGTCACAAGTTTGATCCATGGGTAAATAGTACAGGCTAATGACCCCAAATAATAGCCGACCTCATCACCAACTAAATGCAGATTGGCAGGCACCTTCCATCTCAGTGGAAGTCGATCTAGACATCGGACAACACTACCCAATGGATTAAACCTCTTGTGCATTCAACAAACCTCAGATCCAAACTAAGGGTGGATCCCGATGCTATGCCGACCTTAAGTCATCAGCCATCTCAATGGCAAGGTTAAACCATCAGAATCTCCTAATGGTTTGCAGAACGTGGATAAGTGGCACCCATAACTAACTACCATAATATACAGGTTGGTGGACGAATTTTCTTTCCTAACAGCCTACTCAATTAAGGCCTAACAATCTATAATATTAAGATCTAATGGCCTACCGAATTTATGCATAACGGCCTATAGCTCTGTTTTTATAAAAAGAGATAACCAAAGGACATGGAAGCAAGCAAGAACACCAACAAAGAATAGGATCCATACTCTCTCCCTATTTTTCTCTCTTATTTCTTCTCCATTCTCAAGTTCTGACTAATTTAAGCATCGAAAGATCTCCACTGAAGCATCTCTGCTGCGAGCGGACTTCCATTGCAGGTTTTCTTAAGAGAAATCGTCCATCAACAAGGCTAAAGTTTTATGTCGGCAGACAACCGATGTCATTCTAAAGACTTGCAGTAACAGTGTGGATGGCAAATCTTGATTACGTAGCACAAAGTCATAAAAAAGATACCATCAACTCATCCCGGGTACCTGAATCTTATTACGAGTTGAACCTAGAGTAAATGAATACTAATGTTTAACCATGGTAGGGTCATTTGTCCTAAAGGTCCTGGATTAGAGATGACCTCAAATTTGCCAATGAGATCTTGTTAATTAATCAAACTTCTTAATTTCATCTAAGAGGTGAAATTACGACATTGTCAAATGAAGAACAAACTAGGTATCTCATCAAGCTCAGGCATATTCAAACGCAAAATAAAATACATATCATAAAGCCCCACTATCAAGAAAGAAACAAACAAAAAAGTATATGAATACTTATGCTGTTTGATGGAAATGTTTACTATAGCATCAAGGTACACGGCCAGAAAACATATTACATATAAGATACAAAATGGCAACAGAGAAAGAGAAGAATAGTTATTTATTCATATGCTGGCCGGGGTGCACTGAAGCCCAAAGGCTGCTATCAATTGCCTTGGTTGAACTTGCTGGTGATTTCGTTTGGTATAATGCAGGCCTGGGAGCACATGGTGGTGCAGGAGACATCGTTATTGCCGTTGGAGCAGCGTCTGAAGCACTCATCGAAGCAGCCACCGGCGCTGATGGCCGGCACTGCTAAAACCACCGGCACGGAGATGAGGAGGAAGGCAACCACTGGCATCTTAGTGTCAACCATTTCTCTATTAGATGATGGGATGCAGCTATGGTCCAAACACTGACAATGGGGGTTGTTCCGTGGTTGCAGGTGGCAAATGGGGCATCGTAAGTACGGCAGGATGCGATTGTGGTTAACATGGAATGGCAACTAGAATAGCTAATTTTCGGGCTTAACTAGATTTATGGAGTCAAATGGACTTGAAATCACTAAAATTAATGCTTTTTTAAATTGAAAACTAAAATTAATGCCTTCAGTTATTTTTGGACTGATTCCATTCTCTATTTATTTATTCATTTTATTTGGCAAATGCTATTTAGTTTGTTATTATTTCTATGTTTTGTTGTCATTTGAAACCTTTTAATAGTTTACCAAAAAGGGCTTTTACTAAAATATACAAAATATTTAAAGCCAATATCAATTAAGGGTAATTTTGGTTTTATGGAAATCATTCCAAGGAAAAGTAGAACCTTAACATGAGAAAGGAAAATTTTTGGATGAAATTATTTATAAACACTCTAAATTTATTAATTTTCTCATGAAACAATCAATCAAAAAAATAATAATATTTTTGGAGAAGACAAGTTTTTTTGGAGCAACTTTACTTGCAACAAAACATATCCAAAATACATTGAAAAAACCTGAATCTTATTACGAGTTAAACCTAGAGTAAATGAATAGTAATTTTTAACCATGGTAGGGTCATTTGTCCTAGAGGTCCTGGATTAGAGATGACCTCAAATTTGCCAATGAGATCTTGTTAATTAATCAAACTTCTTGATTTCATCGAAGAGGTGAAATTACAACATTGTCAAATGAAGAACAAACTATCTCATCAAGCTCAGGCATATTCAAACACAAAATAAAATATATATTATAAAGCCCCACTGTCAAGAAAGAAACAAACAAAAAGGTATATGAACACTTGTGCTGTTTGACAGAAATGTTTACTATAGCATCAAGGTACACGATCAGAAAACAGATTACATATAAGATACAAAATGGCGACAGAGATAGAGAAGAATAGTTATTTATTCATACGCTGGCCGGGGTGCACTTAAGCACAAAAGCTGCTATCAATTGCCTTAGCTGAACTTGATGGTGATTTCTTTTGGTGTAATAAAGGCCTTGGAGCACATGGCGGCGCAGGAGACATCGTTATTACCGTTGGAGCAGCGTCTGAAGCACCCATCGAAGCAGCCACCAGCGCTGATGGCAGGCACTGCTGAAATCACCAGCATGGAGATGAGGAGGAAGGCAACCACAGCCATCTTGGTGTCAGCCATTTCTCTATTCGATGATGCGATGCTGGTATGGTCCAAACACTGTCGATGGGGGTTGTTTCGTGGTTGCAGGTGGCAAATGGGGCATCGCACGATGGGTATTTATAGGGCGGCATCATAGGTACGGCAGGATGCGATTGTGGTTAACATGGAATGAAGACTAGAATAGCTAATTTACTGGCTTAAGTAGATTTACGGAGTCAAACGGACTTGAAATCACTAAAATTAATATTTTTTTAATTAAAAAATAAAATTATTGCCTTCAGTTATTTTTGGACCGATTCCATTCTCTATTTATTTATTTATTTTATTCGATAAAAGCTATTTAGTTTGTTATTATTGCTATGTTTTGTTGTCATTTGAAACCTTTCAATAATTCACCAAAAAGGGCTTTTACTGGAATATACAAAATATTTAATGCCAATATCAATTAAGGGTACTTTTGGTTTTATGGAAATCATTCCAAGGAAAAGTAGAACCTTAACATGGGAAAGGAAAATTTTTTGATAAAATTGTTTACAAGCTCTATAAATTTATTAATTTTCTCATGAAACAATCAATCAAAAAAAATATATATTTTTAGAGAAGACAAGTTTTTTTGGAGCAACTTTACTTGCAACAAAACATATCCAAAATGCATTTATTACGAGTCAAACGTAGAGTAAATGAATAGTAATTTTTAACGTTGGTAGGGTCATTTGTCCTAGAGATCCTGGATTAGAGATGACCTCAAATTTGCCAATGAGATCTTGTTAATTAATCAAACTTCTTAATTTCATCCAAGAAGTGAAATTACAACATTGTCAAATGAAGAACAAACTACTAGGTATCTCATCAAGCTCAGGCATATTCAAATGCAAAATAAAATATATATCATAAAGCAACACCGTCAAGAAAGAAACAAACAAAAAAGTATATGAACACTTATGCGGTTTGACGAAAATGTTTACTATAGCATCAAGGTACATGACCAGAAAACAGATTGCATACAAGATACAAAATGCCAACAGGGAAGAATAGTTATTTATTCATATGCTGGCTGGGGTGCACTCAAGCCCAAAAGCTGCTATCAATTGCCTTGGTTGAACTTGCTGGTGATTTCTTTTGGTATAATGCAGGCCTGGGAGCACATGGTGGCGCAGGAGACATCGTTATTGCCGTTGGAGCAACGTCTGAAGCACTCGTCGAAGCAGCTAACGGTGCTGATGGCGGGCACTGGTGAAACCACCAGCATGGAGATGAGGAGGAAGGCAACCACAGCCACCTTGGTGTCAGCCATTTCTCTATTTGACGACGGGATGCTGGTATGGTGCAAACACTGATGATAGGGGTTGTTTCATGGTTGCAGGTGTCAAATGGGGCATCGCGCTGTGGGTATTTATAGGGCGGCATCGTAGGTACGGCAGGATGCATTTGTGGTTAACATGGAATGACGGCAAGAATAACTAATTTACAGGCTTAACTAGATTTACGGAGTCGAACGGACTTGAAATCACTAAAATTAATATTTTTTTAATTGAAAATTAAAATTAATGCCTTCAGTTATTTTTGGATCGATTCCATTCTCTATGTATTTATTTATTTTATTTGATAAATACTATTTAGTTTGTTATTATTGCTATGTTTTGTTGTCATTTGAAACCTTTTAATAGTTTACCAAAAAGGGCTTTTACTGGAATATACAAAATATTTAATGCCAATATCAATTAGTGGTAATTTTGATTTTATGGAAATCATTCAAGGAAAAGTAGAACCTTAACATGAGAAAGGAAAATCTTTGGATGAAATTATTTATAAATTCTCTAAATTTATTAATTTTCTCACGAAACAATCAATAAAATAAAAAACAATATTTTTAGAGAAGACAAGTTTTTTTGGAGCAACTTTGCTTGCAACAAAACATATCCAAAATACATATGAAAAAACCTGAATCTTATTGCGAGTTAAACCTAGAGTAAATGAATAGTAATTCTTAACTATGGTAGGGTCATTTGTCCTAGAGGTCCTGGATTAGAGATGACCTCAAATTTGCCAATGAGATCTTGTTAATTAATCAAACTTCTTAATTTGATCCAAGAGGTGAAATTACAACATTGTCAAATGAAGAACAAACTAGGTATCTCATCAAGCCCGGCATATTCAAACGCAAAATAAAATATATATCACAAAGCCCCACTGTCAAGAAAGAAACAAACAACAAAGTATATGAACACCTATGCTGTTTGACGGAAATGTTTACTATAGCATCAAGGTGCATGACCAGGAAACAGATTACAGATAAGATACAAAATGGCAACAGAGATAGAGAAGAATAGTTATTTATTCATACGCTAGCTGGGGTGCACTCAAGCCCAAAGGCTGCTATCAATTGCCTTGGTTGAACTTGCTGGTGATTTCTTTTGGTATAATGCAGGCCTGGGAGCACATGGTGGCGCAGGAGACATCGTTATTGCCGTTGGAGCAGCGTCTGAAGCACTCGTCGAAGCAGCCACTGCCGCTGATGGCCGGCACTGCTGAAACAACCAGCATGGAGATGAGGAGGACGGCAACCACAGCCATCTTGGTGTCAGCCATTTCTCTGTTAGATGACGGGACGCTGGTATGGTCCAAACAATGACGATGGGGGTTGTTTCGTGGTTGCAGGTGGCAAATGGGCATCACGCTGTGGGTATTTATGGGGCGGCATCGTAGGTACAGCAGGATGCGATTGTGGTTATCATGGAATGGCTACTAGAATAGCTAATTTTCTGGCTTAACTAGATTTACGGAGTCAAACGGACTTGAAATCACTAAAATTAATGTTTTTTTTAATTGAAAACTAAAGTTAATGCCTTCAGTTATTTTTGGACCGATTCCATTCTCTATTTATTTGTTTATTTATTTTATTTGGTAAATGCTATTTAGTTTGTTATTATTGCCATGTTTTGTTGTCATTTGAAACCTTTTAATAGTTCACCAAAAAGGGCTTTTACTAGAATATACAAAATATTTAATGCCAATATCAATTAAGGGTAATTTTGGTTTTATGGAAATCATTCCAAGGAAAAGTAGAACCTTAACATAAGAAAGGAAAATTTTTGGATGAAATTATTTATAAACTCTCTAAATTTATTAATTTTCTCATGAAACAATCAATAAAAAAAACAATATTTTCAGAGAAGACAAGATTTTTTGGAGCAACTTTACTTGCAACAAAACATATCCAAAATACAATGAAAAAACCTGAATCTTATTACGAGTTAAACCTAGAGTAAATGGATAGTAATTTTTAACCATGGTAGGGTCATTTGTCCTAGAGGTCCTGGATTAGAGATGACCTCAAATTTGCCAATGAGATCTTGTTAATTAATCAAACTTCTTAATTTCATCCAAGTGGTGAAAATACAACATTGTCAAATGAAGAACAAACTGGGTATCTCATCAAGCTCAAGCGTATTCAAACCAAAATAAAATATATATCATAAAGCCCCACTGTCAAGAAAGAAACAAACAAAAATGTATATGAACACTTATGCTGTTTGACGGAAATGTTTACTATAGCATCAAGGTACACGGTCAGAAAACAGATTACATATACGATACAAAATGGCAATAGAGATAGAGAAGAATAGTTATTTATTCATATGCTGGCCGGGGTGCACTCAAGCCCAAAGGCTGCTATCAATTGCCTTGGTTGAACTTGCTAGTGATTTCTTTTGGTATAATGCAGGCCTGAGTGCACATAGTGGCGCAGGAGACATCGTTATTGCCGTTGGAGCAGCATCTGAAGCACTCATCGAAGCAGCCACCGGCACTGATGGCCGGCATTGCTGAAACCACCAGCATGGAGATGAGGAGGAAGGCAACCACAGCTATCTTGGTGCCAGCCATTTCTCTATTGGATGATGAGATGCTGGTATGGTCCAAACATTGATGATGGGGGTTGTTTCGGGGTTGCAGGTGGCAAATGGGGCATCGCACTTAAAAGAATAATACCCTACAAGCCATCATATACAGGATGTAATGGGTGTTTTTTGTAATTTGACTTCTAGGCTCAATTATAATTGGCATTAATAATTAATGAAATAGACACTTTTGATTCATTATATACTGCATCTTGTTATTTTTAAGATTATAATGAATCCCATAAGTCTAGACAATATTTTTTGGGTCATGATGAGATTATGCCAGTGAGACCTAAATCCTTGATAGTCATGATCTAAAATATTCTCAGTAATTAGTTCATTGAGTCAGGGATCAATGATATCGGTAAGACTGGCATGTCCTATGTATGCTCAGAGATGAGGGTGGTTGATCTCACAACCACTTGTGTGATGACACTAATATAAAGATGTGGATGCTCATTAGAAAATGAGTTCACTGAATGACCTTCGAGAGAACATCTGATGGAGTCTTATTTATATGTTAGTTGATGATTCTCTAGTGGGAGTTGTGTAAGTGATCCTTTGACCTGAGATTGTCATGTTTTGGTTCTCTTCCTAACTTGGTTCTCTGATCCTTGTATGGGGTATTCTGGATATGGTGAAGTATGCATGGAGATTGTGAGTGATCAATAAGGGATCAGTCATTCCTAATAAAGGGAGTGAACATCCTATATGATCTCATAGGTCGATGATTCTGAAAGTCTTTGGCAAAAACAGGATGATAATTAGAAAGGAATTTCTAATATATCATCAACTGAATCATCACCTTTTGATCAAGATATATATAGATAAGCAATTGGATTTGACATATTTCCATAGTCACAGCTGATCTGAGATGTTGTTTGACTGGAGGATTAAATTACGCAGTAACTTATCATTGAATGGTATTTTGATAATTTTTCTTCAAAATTTCAAATCTTTTGAGTAGTCATGACACGTTGCTAGATGTCAATCTTGATTTATAAACTCATCAAAATTAAAAGAGTTTAATTTGATAATTAATTAAGAAGAGTCCTAGTTGATTGAGACTCTTGAGCTGACCTAATCTGATCGGATTAGAGTTACATCGAGATTCTGGATCCACTACTGGCTAGATTTGAAATCCAATGGATCACACACTTTAAAACTTGATCTTGATCTAATTTAATTAGAATTTAATACAAATTCTAAAGATTAATTTGATATGCTAGCACATTGTATTTATTCAAGTTCCTAAATTGGTTCAGTTCAAAGTGTTTGAGCTAAACTAGACCAGTTGTCTTTGATCTAATAGGATTGGGTCCAATTTAATTGGGTTCTTATCCAACTTGGAATAATTTTAAGTGTGGAAGGAGTCCTCTGTGCCCACCAGGTCTCAAACCAAAATAATATTGCCACCCCCTTTTAATTAGCATTGGAAGGTGAAGAGTCTTTTTTAATGAAGGCTCTTATCTTATCTTATCGCTTTGTATTCTCATCTAAAACCTTTATGTTTTCATGCCAATTTATTATGAAAAATTTATGAGGCATAAAAGAGTAGGAGTCCTTCTGTATGAAGGCTCTCCTACACCAAAAATAAATCACAGTGATTTATTTCACCATATGAGAAAGTGGAGCGCCAAAAGTTTGCGCCCCTTGGTCTTTCCTCACGTCCCTTCTTCACCTATTTATATGGGGTGTCTCATATGGGCCATGTGCTGGATTTTGCATGAAAATCAGAGTTAAGTGGTATGTAAAAGAGAAAAATAATTTTGAAAAAAATCTAAGAAAAAGAGAAGAAAAAATTGAGAGGCAAAAGTTATAAGAAGGGTGGTGAGAGAATTAGCAAATGTTGCTAGTTTGCCCTAGGTTTGATTTTTCTATATATTGGAGCCCAAAATCAAATCCTAGATTGTGAGACTTTTGAAGAGTATCATCTTGGTATGATTTTGATGGCAAAATCGAAGGTGATTGGGCTTTGATGTGATCGTACTTCAAGTTCGAAGCCAGCAGTACTCTTGAAAAGACAAGGCTGCGGCAGTGCACTGGTTAGAAAGGATCTTGACCAACTTCCGTATGGATCACCATTGGAGGGTCTCTACTTTGAAATCTCATGGAGATCACCATCGTGCCATATTTTTTTTGATGAAAGTATAAAATTCTATCTCTTTGTATGCTTATTTTTATTTTGATCGACATCGACAAGGTGATTCTAGGATTTGAATTTCGGTTTGATAGTCTTAATTGTTAAAGCTATTGATTTATTTATTTTAAAAATTTAAAAATTTAATTTTCACTATGTGATTGAAATCCAACAGTGATATTAGAGCCACCCTTGCTAGATTCGATCAAGCAATTGCAAAGTTGTAGTATAGAATTGTTCTTGTTCATATATTGTCAAAAATATTGTATCGATTTTTAGCATCGATATTTAAAATCAAATTATTTTTAATTTTATATAATTTATGAATCTAAATTTTATTTATTAAAATTATGAATATATGATAATTTGAAATTTATATTTTTATGGTAGCTTGATGCTTAAATCGATTTATGGTTAAGGGTGTTATGCATGCCTAATTTGATTAGGGTTTGCTTTCTTATTTAAATATGCTTGACATATGTTAAGTCATTTTATGCACCCTTATATAATTTTTGGCATGATAATATGATTGTTATTATAACTTATAAAAGCATGTCGAATTACATAATATGTATAGTATATTTTATGTAGTTGTAGTTAGGATGTGCCGAGACCAGTTCAAAGATCCTCATAAAAATTATATTAAGTTGTAATGTCAGGATTCACTTTCAAATCAAATATCAAATTTATTTGATTAATTGGTGTCTAGAAAAGTATGAAAGGTGATTTTCTAATTAGGTCCGTATGCTGGCCTGGCCAACTTTGTTGGTATCTAAGAAAAGTTACGGGGAGCCTCCCACTTACTGACCTGATCAATTTGATCTTATTGAATTTTGGACTTAGATTGATTAGTGATGTTGACACTACAAGGACTTTTCTTTAAATTTGATCAATAGAGTATGTCAAAATCTTAGTGAGCTTGTTGTACTATCTACAAGATTTACTATAGAAATTGATATGATGTTGACTAAGTACATATTGATACTTATGGCATATTTAAATAGTATTACTTTGTTGTGCTATCCACAAGGATAGTAATATGTAAATATGACTATATGAGATTGAAGGGTTAACTTAACTAGAACACTATAGTTTGTTATGCTATCTACAAGACTATGAGTGATCTAGAGGTAAGAGAGAAAAATATTAAAAATTATATGAGATACAATTGGTAAAGAGTTATCTACTTTTGAACTCATGAATGCTTGTTGTACTATCTACAAGGTGTTTGTGAGGAATAGGGATCTCAATCCTACTAAGAAATATAAGGATGTTTCTCATTTTTCATACTTGAGGGCTATAAAATTTTTTAAAATAGTGAAAGACATAATCTTAATCTAATTGTGTATCTCATCATGAGTTGTTCGCTTATATTGTGCTCTTTTTATTGTATATTAACTGCACTATGGCATCCTCACTATCACTTAGAGGCATATTAGATGCAAATAAATTGATTGGACCGAACTACGTAGACTGGTTAGAAAATCTGAGAATTATTCTCACTCAGAAGAAAGTCTCCTACATACTGGATATACCTGCACCCGATTCGATCAATGAAGATGCTTCTAAGGAGGAACGGACATATAAGATGTGGAAAGATGACAGTGTGACTGTCAAATGCATCATGCTTGTCTCGATGAAAAATTAGCTTCAGAGGCAGCATGAGGACATGGATGTTCCCTCTATACTCTTTAATCTTAAAGAGTTATATGGGGAACAAAATCGAGCTGCTAGATATGAGATATCCAAGTAGTTGTTCCATGCCCGTATGACTGAAGGCACCTCTGTGCAAGCACATATCCAAAAGATGATTGATTTGATCACTTATCTGGGACAATTGGATTTCGATATGGATGGTGAACTTAGCCAAGATTTGATCTTGCAGTCTCTCCCTGACTCCTCTCAGTTTGTCATAAACTATCATATGAACAAACTGAACATCGGCCTGCCTGAGCTGCTGAATATGCTGAAAATAGCAGAAAGCCATTTCAAAGGCGAAAAGACTTCGGTTCTTCTTATCGATAAGATCAACAAGAAGAAAGGCAAGAAGGATTTCAAGAAAAAGTGAAATCTTAAGGCTGGCATCTCCAAGAAGAAGACGAAAAAGGTCTCCGCCAAAGATACTTGCTATCACAGTGGCAAGGAGAGGCACTGGAAGAGAAATTGCAAAGAATACATTACAACTGTGAAACAGGTAAATGTTGCTAAAGATTTGTATGTGATACAAACTAACTTATCATTAAGTACTTCAATTTCAGATTTTTGGATATTGGATACCGTCTGTGGCTCACATGTTTGCAAATCGTTGTAAGATTTGTAGGAAATAAAGAGTCTGAATAAAGGTGACTTCGAGCTATTCGACGCTAGTGGAGAGTCCATTCAGGTCGAAGCCGTAGGAACTAAGATTATGAAGTTGCCCTCAGGCAAAATTTTAGAACTAAAGACCTATTATTATATTCCTAATATCATTAGAAATATTATTTCTGTATCTTTATTATTAGAACAAGATTTTGAAACAAAAGCAAAGAATAATAGTTGTTCTATATATTTTTCTAACAAATTTTATGAAAATGCTTATATTGATAATAGTCTTTTATTCTTATTAGTTAATGATAATATACTTCATATTGATAATATGAAGAAAAGAAAGAGAAAAGATATAAATATCACATACCTTTGGCACTGTCGACTTGGTCATATAAATGAATCAAGAATTAACAAGTTATATGTTGGGTATAAAATATCCCCAGCCGAAGTTTGTAAAAGGCCGACTCTTCCAGGGCTTTTCCAGCTTCCGACCTTGTGTGGCGTCTTTCTGAACTCCCTCGATCGTCCGAGCTTCCATAATGCCATCCAAACTTCTCCAATAATGAGCTTCCCCATTCATCTACCGGACTGCTCCAAATGCTCTCTGGGCTTCATTATCAGTCGACTTTCCATAGTGATTGGCTACCCTCTGAATCTCTTCCAGACTTCCTCCTGCCATGAACGACTTTACTCCGAACTTTTTTCGAACTTTATCAATGTCCGAGCTTCTCCAACAGTAGGACTTCTACAGTAACCAGACTTCATCCAAGTTTCTACGACGGTCGACCACCTTCTGGATTTCATCCGAGCTCCTACAAGAACTGGATCTCTACCCCGAACTTCTATTGCAAGCAGACTTCATCCGAGCTCCTACAAGAGTCAGACTCCATCCGAACTTCTACAGTGGATGGATCACAAACGAACTCCTACAACAGACAGGCTCCACCAGTCAGATCTCTACTCCGAACTTCTTCCAGACTTTGTCAATGACCGAGCTTCTCCAGCAGCGGGACTTCTACAATAAGAAGTCTCCATCCGAGCTTTCACGATAACTGATCTTCATCCGAGCTTCTACAATAAGCGGACTCCTTTCAGACTCCTACAAGAGCCAGACTCCGTCCGAACTTCTACAGCAAAATTGAATCCCGAACTCCTCCAACGTTCAACCTTCCACAGTATCCTCGAGACTCTTCCAACAGACAATCTTCAGATGAGCTTTCACATCAGGCAAATTCCAGACGGACTTCTCTGGCAATCGAACTTCTACCGAACTTCACTAACAGAAAGTTTTCGTCTGAGCTTCTATAGCAGATGACTCCCGCCTGTAGCATCAGCGCCCAAGGCATCTGACAATAGTAGACTCATCAGCAACCTCGAAAATATCCGAGCTTCTCCTGGATTGCTGAGATAGAGAGCCATTTCGCTCCATCAAACATCCCAGCCAAGCTTTAACCGTCAGGCCCAAACTCTTTGGCAAGTCACGACAATGGCCACTACCCTACTCCACTCTCTGTAATGGATTCCACATGGCTCCACCACTCTCTAACAAGTCGCGACAACGGACACCACTCCACTGTCCGTAACAAACTCCACGTGGCCCTGAACGGCCTCCTGACGCCATTACTCTTTGTAACAAACTCCACGTGGCCCCGAACGGCCCACTACCAGGCAGTTACAGACGTCGCTGTCAATCAGTTATGCTCTCCATCTATAAAAAGGGATCTCCAGATATGTTCTTCTCTAGACTCTAAACTCTATCTCGAAACTCTGCTAAAATCTCATTCGAGTGCTCCATTTCTGTTGAGACAGAGTACTGACTTGAGCATCGGAGGGTCTCTAATCGGAGCACCCCCAACTCTGGTTTAGACTTTCTTTGCAGGTCCCGACAGCGGATGCGATCCTCTCGACTCCAGCTTCTCCGACGTCGGTGAAATTCTGCACCAACATTATACAAAGATAAATTCTTTGATCCTTATAATTTTGAATCATATAGAACTTATGAATCTTGTCTCATGGGTAAAATAATCAAGACTCCATTTACTGGATATGAAGAAAGGAGGAGTGATATTTTGGACCTTATACATATTGATGTTTGTGGTCCAATGTCGACTCAAGCTAGAGGTGGATACTCTTACTTCATCATATTTACTAATGATATGTCTAAATTTGAATATATATATTTAATAAAATATAAATCTAAATTTTTTGATAAATTTAAAGAGTATCAAAGAATGGTTGAGAAATAAACTGATAAAAGTATTAAAGCTCTTCGATCTAATCGAGGAGAAAAATACTTGACTAGTGAGTTCCTTGATTATTTAAAATAAAATGGTATACTCCCTCAGTGGACATCTCCTTATACTCCATAATTAAATAAAATTACGAAAAGGAGGAATCACATCTTTTAGATATGGTATGGTTCATGATGTGTTTCACAAATCTTTCGATCTTCTTTTAGGGATATACTCTCGAAGCCGCAGCATATGTTTTAAACAAAGTGCCCTCCAAATCTGTCTCTAGCACTCCATATAAGATATGAAAAGGAAAGAGACCTAGTCTTAAATATCTTAAAATTTAGGATTGTCCGACTTATGTGAAAAATATTGATGGACATAAGCTGAGTGCTAGATCAAAAAAATATAAGTTTGTGGGTTATCCCAAGGAGAGTATAGAATACTACTTCTACTATGCTACTCAACAAAAGATATTTGTTGGTAGGCATATCATTTTTTTGAAAAAGAATTTATCCAAGAAGGGGACAGTGGGAGGTCTGTTGAACTTGAGAAAGTTCAAAACCTACAACACATCCAGAATTTATAAACTGATTATCAACCAGATGTGCCCATTGTTGAGGCATAGCCACTATACACACTTTCTCTTTGAAGGTCTGGTAAAGTACATAATGTACCACTCACGTATGGGTTTGATATTAAGAATGATGATACATCCCACATCATTGAGAATGATGATCCCATGATCTATTTGAAAGTTTTCATGAACAGTGACTCTAACAAATAGCTGAATGCCATGAAATTCGAAATGATATTTTTTTATTACAAATTATCCATCTTTGAACTCCTATGTTGTAATGAAGTCCTTAGAACTATAATTAATTGACAAAGGAGGATTTATCATTTAGTTTTTAAACATATTCATGATCAAACAATATGCTATTATAAGGACGATAGCGATATCAAGTGTAGGTCGTTGTGCACCATATGAGTTGATTGTCCTCTTAACTAAAAAGTATAAAGATATTTTTATGGCATGCAGATGGAATATAGGAGCACATTCGTATCGAACGTGACCATGTGTCTGATACTCTACTGTCAAGAGTAGCTCGAGAAGGATATGGGTATAAGTATCCCTCAGACTTGAGACCACCATGGTGACTTGTAAGCAACTCATTATATTTTAGTATCAGACCATCTGAGTTTTTAATTCAGTGATAGAAGGATACTGGATGCAGTCAAGTACTTAACAACTCAGTGTGTGAGTCAAGATAGAATTGATTCCTCTGAATTAGTAGGAGATATACATCAGTGTATTTCAATTTAGCAAAATCTTAATCAAGATAATCTATGAGATAGATTTGAAAAATTGAAATATAATGTGGTCGATTAAATTAGCATTGAAAGTTAAACCCTAGGTTGCCTTGAGCATTTGGGTCAAAGGAATGAATTATACGATAATCATAAGCCAATAAATTCTAGAAGGTTGCTTTGTAATACTTCGACCTATTCGATCGTTGGATCACTATTGCTAGATGTTACATCGATTAGTATAGAAAATTATTTCTATGCTACCGACTTAGGTTTGAATCTATGGGGTCACACGCATTAGAAGATTTGATCAAATCTGATAGCTGAAGAGTCCAATTGAATTATAACTCTAGTGAGGAGTCCTATTGGGATTGAGACTCTAGAGCAGAGTCCCACTGAAATCGAAACTCTACTATTTATGGAGAATTAATTAGTAATTAGATTACTAATTGACTCAATTTGATTGAGTAAAGAGCTTTGGATCAAGTCTAATTGAATGAGAATCAGTTTGACTCAGATTGAGTTTGATATGATCAATCCTGATTACAAGAGAAATCTGATCCTGATTCGATCAAAGTTTGAATTCAACTAATTTCTAATTAGGTTAGAAATTTAATAAGATATTAGATTTCTAATTGGATTAAGTTCATTTCTATTAGTGTGTTCAATCCAAATTTGATTTATATTAGAATTAAATTAGGAATGAAGAATCTTTATCAACTAGGACTCTATCCTTATCTTCTTGCGCCACACATGAACCCATGCCCTTATCCCCATACCAAATAGGATTTGGCTTGATCTTTTTGGTGTCAAAGTAGTAGACCCAATAAGGGTGGACGGCAATGGTTGATGACTCATAATCTTATTTCTTATTAAATTCGAATGCGATTTGAATTAGAGATAAGGGTGCCCTTTTTGAAAATTTTGGGATGCCCAAAAGGTGTTGGGCATGGTCTCTTTGGTGCCCTCTCTCCTTGGATTAAAACCCTAGCCTTTGCCTATAAAAGGGGTCATCTCTTCTTGGCATCATAACATCCCTCCCTCATTGGTTTTTATTTTCCCCAGAGCTCTTCTCCTCCTCCTCTCTTCGTCCTCCAGATCTCTTCTGCTTTGGAGTGTCCAAGATGCTTGAAGAAAAAGGAAGAGATCAGCCATCGAAGTTGCTTGCAAGCTAGCACCTCCAAGCTCCTGATCTGTGCTAGTCTTCAAGTGATTTTTTTTGTAGAGGTCAGATGACTTCGTGTGATTGCGAGTGACTTGAGGAACACTCTCTCCAAGTGTTGGATCAGAGAAGATCAAAATCCAATTGGTTTGGTAATCTCTAACCTATTTTGATCATATGGTTAGATCAGTCTCTTAGATCTATCCCTATAGATCTTTATCCTTAGGATATAGGATGCTTCTCTCAAATCCTTCATGGAGAACTATGAAGGCAGCTAAAGCTTTACACAAAGCTTTACACTTTGTAAAGCAGAAATATTATTCTCCATTAACAGTATGTCATCATCCACATACAGTATAAGTAAGATGACTACAAAACCATAAGCCTATTTATAAATGCATAGTTCTTCTCCATTCCTAACGAAGCCATACATTTTGATCATCTTATCAAAATGCATATTCTAACTTCAAAATACCTACTTCAATCTATAAATGGATCACTGAAGCTCGCACATCTTTGATTTATTTATGGATGTGAACCCTTCAAGTTGTATCATGTGCATCTCTTCTTCTAGCTGTATGTTAAGAAAAGTAATTTTTGACATCCATTTGCTAGATCTCATAATCAAAGTATGCCGCTATCGCAAGTATAATCTGGATAGACTTGAGCATTACCACAAGACAAAATATCTCGTCATAGTTAATACTATAACGTTGATGATATTACTTGGCAACCAAACAGGCTTTATAGGTCTCCACCTTTCTGTCTGTACTCTCTTTTTTTTTTAATATTTATTTACATCCTATGGGTTTAATCTCTTTGGGTGGATCAACAAGTATCCACATTTATCTTAGATATCAAATTGGTTAATTAGAATCGATCAGATTGGCCTATTGACTCGGGCCTGAACCATGAAGCCAAATTCGATCTTGAATCAATCAATTTATATCAAAATATGAATCAATTTTAAGCTCTTTTGACTTAATCCTAACTAACCATTGATTAGATTCGATCAATTGCTCAAAATCGACAAAGGTTTCTAATTTGATTTAATCAATTGATCCTAATTGTAGATTGATCACTAGACCTAATTTGTTCAACCCATACCCACATGTAATAACATGAACTTTAGATTCTAAAATACTGTTTAATTATGTTTCATTGCATACATTAATAACTTATGATCATGAAATTTTTTCAGATTTAAACCTAAAGTCATATATCTCATGTATGCAGTTTTAGATCTAAACTATAAAACATATATCATATATATAATTTTTAGATCTAAAACTAAAATTATATATATCTCATATATACTAAATTAGATCTAAAATAATGATTAAAATATTTTAAAAATATTTTTTAAAAATTGATTCGCATCGAACTAGAATAATCTTTTCAATATAGAGGATAAACCCTATATCAGGACAACCTTATAGCAGTCCGATATATTCTTTAATCATTCTAAATTTAAATTTAAATTTGAATAAAGATATATCATATATATCTATTTCTAGATCTAAAATATTGATTTAAAAATTTTAAAAATATTTTTTTAAAAAAATCAATCTTGTGTTAGGATAATTTTTTTAATATAGAGGGTAAACTCTATATCAGGACAACCTTATAGTAGCACAAGATCGATTTTAAACATCTTAAACTTTAAAATATAAAATTAAATCAGATCATACATGTCCAAAAAAAATCAGTGGTTCTGATATCATTGTTAAAAAATGGATAGGTTTGCATGTATAGATTTCAAAATAATTTTAAAACTACAGCAGATGTAGATCTAGGTTAAACTCTTTAACCCCACATGCAATAGATCAAATCTACTATCTACCCATGTCGGGATCAAAGATATACATATAATTTGAAAATAAAAATAAAAAATATTGAGATCGGATCTTAATATTTTTATGTGGGTCATACTACATCGTAGCCAATGATCGTGGATCTGAATAGTTCTTGTAGCTGCACACATGTCCATCCTCTACAGGTATCCATATGAGGACTCATCCTAACTAGAGGTGGGTATCTTCATCGAGGTGCTAGCTCCGTTGTAGAGATCTCTTCTTTGATGGCTGAAATGACTTCTTCTCAAATCTCACAGACTATCTAAAGATGGCAAAGAATGGGTAGGAAGAAGAAAAGGAAGAAGGCTAGGGTTTTTTAGTAGAACTTTTCACTCAAATTTTTTCCTTTTTTTTCTTGTATCAAGCATCCAACTTTTGGACCTTATTTATAAGGGAGGAAGGAATTAGGGTTAGGAGGGGGCACTTCCTTTCTTGCATGCCACATCACATGGGGCGACCAAAAAATTTTTGTGCCATGAATAAGATTAGCATGAGAAATCAGATCTGATTTCTCACGTTGCATCTTTCTCAATGCACAAAAGGAGAGTGGATAGATGCCACCAAATTTTTCTACAATGTCTTGATTTATTTCCATCCTTATCCACATCCTTTCATTTGAATCAAATTTAAATTTGGAAAGGATAAGGATGATGACCCAAGAAGAAACCACCTTTCCTTCTTATCATTATCTCTTGTTTTGAATCGAATTCAAACTAGGCAAGAGATAAGGATGATGACTCATGAAGATGTGCCACCACACCCTTCTTTGTGCCCTCCACTCTTTCATGCCAACATTCCTCATGTAGAAACATTTTTTGCATGAATATTTTCAGCATGAAACCCAAGGGTGTGCAAAGGGAGAAGTCTTAGGGTATTGGGACTCTAGGTTTCCTATTTTGGTTTAAACCAAATCATGTTTGGTTTGATCCAAATAAAAGAAAGAAACCTAATCTAATTAGAAACCCAATGTTCTCAATAAATTTCTAATCTAGTTAAAAATTAATTGAACCCAAGTCCTGATCAAACTAAGAAGTTGTCTCCCTTGCAATTAGGCTTGATCCAATTAAATCGAATCCAAGTCAAACTGAATCCAATTCAATTAGACTTGATCCGAACCTTACTGTCCAATCAAATTAAGTCAATTAGCAATCCAATTACTATTAATCCTCCTACAATTCACTAACACTTAGTGGATTACATAATTACAACTTTTGCTTAAGGTCAATCATCAATCACATTGACGATTTCATCCTTCAATGATTCATAATCATTAATCAACCATCTGATTAGATAAATTTTTTTTTGTGTATGATCCCATAGATTTTATTCCATCTGATAGTGAGATATATTATGATCTCCATCATAATATCATCGAAACTTCTTTCGATGGGTTGGAACAATTCCAACTCTATCCTTTGAGGATCATCGATCATCAAGACGATACTCGATGAGTCCCACAATCCATCAGTGACACCTAGCAATATGTAGTGGCAACCTAGTAGAATAAAAGTAATAAACCTCTAGGTGCAGTTACTATGTAGTTTGATTCTTCTATCATGGGTTCCGACAAGATGCAGGTCATGGATAACTCATCAAATCCGTTCGTCTATCATATATCAGATTTAATTAACTTGAGTCCATGTAAAATCTTATAGAAACTTCTTTCCATCATTCACCTATCATAGCTATGGACTTTAGAGCTCAGTCTCATGAATTGCATAAGATCTCTCCCTATCTATCAGGGTCGACAGATTCCATCTAGGTGCACACCCTATTCCTACAATGGATCTACTATAGCCAACATACACCTAAGATTCTGAGTGGCTAGGTAACTAAGTAATTATGCAGTTAAACTACAGCAATCTCACTGTGAACAGTCGAGATACCATAGGTCAAAGAACTATCTACACTATTGCAACTTTGAGTAAGTCACTGACGAGTGGATAGCTATCCTAGTGACTTTTTGTATTGGTCACGCTCAGTACCTTTGATCTCTATCAAATACCTACACTCTCACTCCAGTATCCCTATACTGTCAACTTGAGACTCATCTATCTATAAAGAGAAGTGATTTGTGCACCGATCTATCCTGATCAGTCACCATCTCTATGACAATCTATCTATCGAAAGTATTTAGGAATTAACCAGCCTCAAATTCTTGACTTTTGACAATACGTGTCATCATCCATTAATTTCTTGGATGATTCATAGACGCAATCATAACACAATATGAATGAAAAAATAATCTAAATTTTATTTATTTCAAAATTTAATTACAAAGTTATGCCTCTAGAATGTGTACATATGTTAGCCAATCTGGCTTTTAGGGTACACATCTAACACAAGCATCCTATATTCTAGGAATAAAGATTTATAAAGATAAATCTAAAAGGATATTTAGATTTTCACAAATAAGTATATAAAAGAGGTACTGAAAGGGTTGAATATAGAAACCCTCAAGAGGGGTTTGCTATCCTCTTGGACATAGATGTATGCTATGCTATGTACTTGATTTGATATATCTTGCTATGAGAGTCACGAGCAGATATTTATCGAATCTAGATTGAGAGCATTGGATTGTTGTGAAAATATCTCTAAGTACTTGAGAAGCACTAAGGGATTATTCTTGATTTTTGAAGAAGGGTTGGAGCTAAGAGTGGGAGGATATACTGATGCTTAAACACTTTATGTAGTAGAATAGATCATATTAAATATTTTAATCTAATAAATATGCTTCTAGATCAAATCTAAAATCTTATCCTAGGATCTATAACATGATATGATGCATGTATATGATCTGAAAATAAAACTTGCATGCATGATCATATCATAACACGCATCTGTAGATCACATCTACATAACTATCAAGTTCATAACTTGATACTTGAGCACGGGTAGCAGATCACTGCATCTGAAACATGAGGACTTGAGGACTCACTGGTTGCTTGCAGCCACATAGGGTGTCGGGCCTCTACGGTAGGTCCACTCGAAGCACTGTGCTGATCGATCTCTCGAGAGTGCTAGCTCGCATGAAGACCTTCTGGATGGCTGATCTACTCCTCTCTTCGAATCTCTCAGACTCTTCCAGAGCTGAAGATAGAATATGAAGGAGGATATGGTGATAGTAGAAGACAAAGATGAGAACTCTCTTCTCTTTTTTCTCTCTTCTCAAAACCCTAGAATTAGATCTAGGTTTTTCACTCACCCAAGAGGAGGAAGTTCTCCTCTAATCTCACACACCTAGAAAGGCCACCCACTCAAGACCTCACACCCATTTTTGAAACCTTAATGCACTCTATATCTTGCAATGATATGACTTCTATCGCACAAAAATTAGGGCTCTTCATAGATGGTGTGGATGGGGAGATAAGGATCAAGTTCGATTCAAATTCAAACTTAGATAAGAGTCAGGTTTATGAAAGAAGAGTGCCCTATAAGCCAATCGTAAGTGTGTTGTGATAAATTTTTTTTTTATAATTTTTCAACTCATATAATAATATTTATTATTTGACACATTGATTCATCATATTAGCTGCATCTTATTATGTCTAAGATTATGATGAACCTCAAAGATTAGGATAATGGTTTTAGGAGATATGAATGGGTTAAGCTAGTGAGACCTAAAATCCTAAAATCTTTATCTTAAATATTTCTGATCGTAGGATTATTGAGTCGGAGATCAATGTTCCGAATAGACTGGCACATCCTATGTATACTCAATGGAGAGGGTAGTAGATCTCACTAGCCACTTGTGTAAGACACTAATACAAAGATGTGGGTGCTCATTTGAAAAATAAGTCCACTTAATTGATTTGATGAAAGAGAACATCTTATGGAAGCCTTACTTGCTTGTCAAAGATGGTTCTCTAAGTGAGAGTTGTGCAAGTGATCCTTAGACCTGAGACCATCATGGAATCTTTTGCACATGATGTAGAAAATGGTGCAGAGTTTCATGCATGAATTTAAAATAATTTTAAAATATAACGCAGTGGAATATGTAAATTAAATAATTTAATATATAAATACATATAATCAGATTATTAAATCCTACAATTAGGACCTATAACATGTCATATTATATTTATAAATTAGAAAATAAATATTTTGGTATTGATCAAATCAATACCCTAGATCTAAAACCTAGATCACATCTAGATAAGAGAAGAGATCAGATCTCTTACCTTCATGTAGGTCGAGAACTCTGTGGTTGATTTTTTTTATTACCTTTAGAGCCACACATATGTCCGATCTCTACAGGTGATCCATACGAGGCTGCAACAAAATCGAAGGTTCATCGAATGAAGATCCGCTCGAAGTGCTAGCTTCTTGCAGATCCCTCTGGATGGTTAATCTAAAAATATTCTTCAGATCTTTTGGACATTCCAAGAGATGAAGAATAAGAAAGAACAAGGAAGAAGTCTAACCTTTTGACCTCCCTAAAATCAGAAATAATATGTAAAAGAAAAGGGTCCTAAGAGAAGGCAGATCTTCTTTTTCAATACATCAACGATTGATGTCCTGAGAACATCTCTATGCTAGGACATGAGAAGATCTTCTCTAGATATTTTCTAAATTTTCAGATCTTAGGATATCTAATTTTTCTCATAGAAAAATCTCATAATTGATGGAGAAGAAGGATTCTAAAATAAACCTTAAGAGAAGACCTTCTTTTCTTCTTCTTTTCTCATCAGAACATAATCTGATCATGTCCAAAAATTAGATCACCATGCCCCAACTAATTGGAGCATAAATTTATCACACCATCCCTCTTTCTCTCTCAAATTTTTATGACATAAAAACATAAAAATAAAGAGAAAATAATATAAAAAATAATAATAAGAGAAAATAATCTTCTCTCTTACCTTTTGTCTCTATAAGACATCAATTTTTAATCTCTTGATAGAAGACTCTCCTCCATGGATATTGGTGCCTCAAACCACCTATGCCATCCTCTTTCTTCTCTACTACTTTTATCAGAAAACCAATGATTTTTGACTCTTTTTTTTTTATCATATGGGGCGACAACTTTATATAAGGTGGACTAGGTCATAAGACCTAGTCTAACAAGGAGTCCATGGGGCGTCCAACTCTTGGATGCCCCTTGCCTTTTAATTTTCATGGAGAGCCTGATAACAAGCACAAAAGGGTGACAAAAAAGAAGGGATAAGCATGGAGGAAGTTGGCGCATGAGAAAATGGAAGAGTTCTTGTGAAGAGGGACTCTTTTAAAAAAGAAATGAATCTAAACCACTTTTCATAATAAACCATATTACTTTCCATATTGAATCAAATCAAATCTGATCCAAGTCTCTAGAATAAGTGGTGTGAGATTACTTTCCTTAGATGTGGATATCACATAAAAATTATCTAAAATTCAATATGTGGCGTGGGCTTGGAGTTTCTTAGGTGGCGTAAGATAAGAGATGGAATCCTAGTCTAATTAGGATTCTTATGTGGACTAGGTCAAGCTCTTTGAACCTAATTCAAATTAATTGTAACCTAATTAATAGTGATTCTAGTCCAACTAGGAGTCTAATTAAATCAAATTAAATCATATTTAATTCTGATTTAAATCCTAACTTAATTAAGAATTAGGTGTATACAAGTCCTAGTCGAACAGGGACTTGTTCTCCCTTGCAACTGGCTTATCCAATAAATTAATTAGATTTAATTTAATTAAATTTAAATTAATTTTAATTGAATCAAATTTAATTA
The DNA here is from genome assembly GCF_000442705.2 of Elaeis guineensis. Lineage (NCBI taxonomy): Eukaryota > Viridiplantae > Streptophyta > Magnoliopsida > Arecales > Arecaceae > Elaeis > Elaeis guineensis. The sequence goes on along the minus strand of NC_026005.2, from coordinate 31,186,391 downwards.
ACTTAATCTTAGCCTAATTGCTCAATCAGATTAAGCCAATTAGCAATCCAATTGCTAATCGATCCTCCTGCAATATTTGCATTAGGTCAAACATCAATCACATTGATCGTTTAACCTTAGAATGATTTTCAATCATCGATTAACCATTTGATTAGGTTACAACCTCTTATGCATGTAACTCTATAGGTTCAAACCTAAGTCGGTAGCATAGAAACCAATTTCTGTACCAATCGAAGTAACCATCTAGTAATAGTTTCCGACGTCTAGATAGGTCGAATGTAAATGTATGTAAAGCAACATTCCAAGAATCCTGACCCATGGTTACCGTATAATTTATCTTTTTGATCAATAATACTCAAGACGACTTCGAGTATGCTGTCAACACTCATATAAGTCATTTCTATTGTATCTTAAAATTTTGCAAATCTCGTGACTCCTCACGAGGATTACCCAGACCTAAGTTTTGCTAAATTAAAATACAGCGAGACATTCTCTTCATGAAGTTAATCAGGAGTGGTCAATCTCATCTTGACTCACACACCGACTTCACAAGTACTTGACTATATCTAGAAACTTTTTGAATCTATATTAAAAATACAGGTAGTCCAACACCAAAGCACAATGAGTTGCTTGTAAGTCATCATGGTGATCTCAGATCGGAGGGACACTTATACCCATTGACCTTAGCTAACTACTCTTGATAGTAGAGTGTTACATTAGTCACGTTCAATGCAGATGTACTCCTATATCTCACTTGGATGCCATACCAGTGTCTCTACACCACTTGATTACAAAGACAATCAACTCATATGGCATACAGCGATCTACACTTGATAAGTTATTGTCCTTGTTAATAACTTATCATTTGGTCATGAATAATTTAAGAACCATCCAATAAATCCTTCTTTATCGATTGATTATGGTTCTAAGGACTTCATCATAATTTAGACATTTATTTAAGGAAGATAGAACTTTTATGATGAACCTGTCAAATAACTATTATTATTAGATAATTCATATACTAATTCCAATCATCTACCACTTAGATGATTGGCTTTATGACACATTTTCCAATACATGAACCCATATTTTGGTTCATACTGAGGCATGACATTAAGAAATATATAGGGTGTTCTGGATATGGTGGAGTGTGTATGGAGGTTGTGAGTAGGTCAACATGGAATAGATCACTCAATCCTAGATGACTTGAAAAAAATCTTTTGACCAAAAGCAAAAAGGAGATTAGAAAGAGTTTTTAATTTTTCTTCATTGGAGTCATCATTGGTTAATTGAGAATCGAGATGAATATATGTTTGAGTTTGACATAATTCTGTACTCATGAATATATTTAGGGTGCAGAGATGATCAAAAGATTGAATTGTATGATAACTTGCCACTGAAGGATATATTTAGTATTTCTACCAAAATTTTATATCTTTTAGGTAGTCATGATACATTGCTAGATGTCAATCTTGACATGTAGATTTTTGATCGAATTAAAGAGTTTAATTCGATCGTCAGTTAGAAAGGATTATAATTATTGAACTTGGGATATTTTGATTAGACCTAAATTGATTAGATTATAATCTAATCAAATTTTTGGGGTAGAGAAAAATTGAAAAAAAAAAGGAAGTCTCGCACGCACGTGCAAAAGCATCGCATCTCTCCAAGATTTGGAGAGTGCTTATCCTCACCAAATTCTTTCAAAATGGAACAACTTTTAGTGATAATGTTTAAAATTTGATAGTCTATTTTTGGTAATTTTTTTAGAATTTTTTCAGACTTATCTGAAAGCCAAACGGATGCCATAAGTTCCTCCTTGTGCCCGCGTGTGGGGTGATCAGACTTTGCGTGAAAGGATGCGAGAACATATCCATTTGTGAGAATTTTTATCTACTCATTTGGTATTCTAGAATTAAAATTGAATCTTCTATCCATGTGGATTTTTGATGATTTTTTTGATTTGAGAAGGGATGCAAAAACATCCTTTCTCTGGTCGCACGCACAGAGTAGGATGCTGATCGACGTATCATTGATAAGAGTCATTCTGTTTGAAGGAACTCTTATCTCTGATAATCAGATCAGATAGATCTTTTGGATGAGGTGCATCTCTCTCTTTTGGCATCCCTCTAGTGGCTATAAATTGGTCAGGGCACTGAGTGTCTGAGGTAATTTAGAAAGAGTTTTCAATTTTATCTCCGTTGCTCTCTTTTCTTTCTTACAACCTATCTTAGTTTTAGGACAAGGCTCTGAGATTTAAGACAAAGCCATATCTAGTCTTAATAAGAGTTGTGAGAGTCCTAAAGAAGGAAGATCAAAAGTTCAGAGGAGGTTTTGAGAGGGTGGAGTCAGTTTCTTGAAGAAACATGACCGATATGAGGCTAGTCGAGTTATAAGGGCTAGAACTCTTGAAGCAATGTGAAGAAAGAGCACTGTCTTTGACTCAATTTTCATGTGGGTCATCATTGGATGGTGGACACTTGGATGTCTTATGAAAATTGAGATTAGCACTACAGGTATTCTTCTTATCTTAATTTATATTTATTGTACTTTGATTATTATAGTCAAAAGTTTCTGGGCATTGGGGTTTTCGGTGCATCGAGTGTTTTAAATGAAAATTTTAAACACCTAATCCTTCTGCTGCACCATCAGAACTCAATAGTGGTATTAGAGCCTACCTTGATCTATGTAATGAAAGTTTAGAATGTTGTCTTGATTGTGATCAAATATGGATTTTGGTTTGGTTCAAGTCGGGTCAAGGGTTGAACCTGATTGAACATCCAAACCCTCGCATATCTTAGAGATATGTTTTAAATATAAAATGTATGATGTATGTATAGAATTTTCTTAGTAGCTTAGTACTCTAATTGAGGTTCATCACCAAGCCATCCAGTCATAAGAGAAAGTAGGGTTCATAGATCCTCTCTTCCTATTCAATAAGGTACTCTTATGACGTGTAGGGGTGTCACTATGATGTCCCAAGAAGAAGAACTGTGAAAAGAGTATTTTGTATTCATGCATGTTATTAGAACTTCATGCATATGTGATATACTTAAAATACTAGTTATAATCATATTGTATAGTTATATTTTTCATATCTTAGAGATATGACTGGATGCTATGTTTAGCTGTTATAATTTTTAAAATATAACTATATTTGTGCATCATTGTGATTGAATTAAGATGTGCTTGAGACCATTAAAGCCCTCATAAAAATTATACTAAGTCGTAGTGTTATGAATCTGTAGTTGATCTATTTCTTGAATCGATTAATCAATTGGTGTCTAAAAAGTATTTCAAGTGCGGTGGTTATTTAATTGATTTCATTGCTGGCCTGACCAATTTTATTAGTATCTAAAAAAAGCAACGGAGGGACCCCCACCAATCTTAATACTTTTCTGATTAATTGGATTAGTTCAAATCTTGAATGAAGGTAGCTTAGTATTTAAAACACTATATATGTCTTCCTTCATGCCTAATCAATATCCTATCAAAAACCATAGTAGGTTTGTTGTGATATCCACAAGGCTTGCTATGGAGATTGATGTGGGTTTATCTTGGTGCATATTATATACTTTACAGTATATTTGGATATGTTGCTTTGTTGTGATATCCACAAAGACAGTATTTTTCAGATATGACTATATAGAAATGAAAGGTCTGACTTAACTAAAAATACTATAGTTTGTTGTGATATCCATAAGGCTATGAGTATTTTTATAGGCAGGTTATGTTGAGAGTTGCATAAGATGCAATTGGATAGATTTTTCTACCTTTGAACTCATTGAGGTTTGTTGTGATATCCACAAGGCTTCATTGAGGGATTCGGATCTCAACCCCATTAAAAAATTAGATTAGGGTTTCTCGTTTACCATAGGAGCGGACTATGGTATCTGATAAAATAGTGAAAGACATAACTAGTTTAAAAGTTCTCATCTAGTTATGCATGTCAAATATGAGTGGTCTGCTTATACTATTATTTTTTATTTATATAGATTTAAGTCTGCATTATGGCTTCTTTATTTGCACTGTATAACATCATAAATAAAAATATGTTGATGATCCAACTTTATGGATTGGTTGAGGAACTTGCAAATAAGGTTTGTATTAGAGAAAAACTCTGATGTTCTGGATATTCCTGATCTTAGGATGGTCAGTAATAATGAAAAGGCAAAAGATATCTATATGGATATTAGCTATTTATTTTATGGCAAGTTTGGACATTGGGAGTATAATTGCAAGAATAATCTTGCAAGTTTGAAGCAGGGTGCAAGTATAGCACCAAAAGGTGTGTATATAATACAAACTTATTTTTCATTGAGTGACTTAGACTCTGATATTTGGATATTAGATACCACCTGTGGATTGCATATTTGTAATTCATTACAACGACTACAGAATATCAAAGGTTTGAAAAGAGATGACCTCAAGCTCTGTGGTGCAAGTGGAGAGTCAATTAGTGCAGAGACTATGAAAATCTGTATGCTTGATTTGCCTTCGAGCAAAATTTTAGAATTAAAAGACTGCTATTATATGCCAAAGATCTTTAGAAATTTTATTTCTACACCTTTGTTATAAAAACAAGGTTATGAAATAAGGCTAATAAAAAATGGATGCTTCAATTTCTTTTCTAATGAATATTATGGCATTAGTTATATTGATAACAATCTTTTAATTCGTACACTCAATGAAAATATTTTTTATATTAAAAGAAATATGAAAAGAAAGAGAGAAGATGTGAATGTCACATGTCTCTGACATTATCACTTTGGTTATATTAGTGAGTCAAGGATTAATAAGTTATACAAAGAAGAATTCTTTGACCCATATGATTATGAATCATTGGAAACTTATAAATCTTGTCTCATGGGTAAGATGACCAAGACTCCATTTTCTGGATATGGAGAGAGGATGAATGAGTTGTTAGTCCTAGTACATATAGATATATGTAGACTAATGACAACTCAGGCCAGAGGAAGATACTCCAATTTTATCACTTTTATGAAAGATTTATCAAGGTTCGGATATGTGTATCTTATGAAACATAAATTTGAAGCCTTTGATAAGTTCAAAGAGTATCAATATATGATTGAGAAACAAACTGAAAAAGGTATCAAAATTTTTTGATCTGATCGAGGAGGAGAATACTTATCCAGTAAATTTTTTGATCATCCTAAAAGTAAAGGTATTCTCTCTAAATGAATGCCTCCTTATACACCCCAGTTAATGTTGTGCTCCAGGTGGTGTACCCAAGACCCAGGGGACCAAGGCTAAGGCCAAGGTCCATCATTCATGAGGGCTTCATGGAGGCTTTAGGGCTAGTTGGGCCCTAGGTTGAAAGGCTGTGGGCCTTTCGGGTTCTTGAGGTCTAGGTTATGTGAGTCTCAAGGGACCAATTCTTTATGGGCCAGGTCTGGACCCAGGATAGGTGAGATTAGGTCGAGTCATGGGTGTACATGGGCTTGGGTTAACCTAATCTCCCATAGAGTTGGTCAAGGAAGTTTTGGGTTTGGGTCATTTGACCCGGTGTTTATATATACATGTACTTGTATAGGTTTGATTAAGCCAAGAAAATAGACGACTCTTTCTCCAAAATCTCTCTCTCTCTTCTTCCTCTCTCTCCACCAATCTTCCACACACCAGGAGCAAGAAACCCTAGGGTTTCTTGCCGCCAGTCCATAAAAGGAAAGAAAGGAAGGGAGGTGCTAGCCTCTTCCCCCTTGCAGCCGCCAGCCATTTCTTCTCTCCCCTCTCTTGCAGGCACCCAAACACCAGGTTCAGGATCTGGAATCTCTTGAGAAGAGGTTGGTACAAGTTCCTCTCAGATATAGAGTTGATCTGAGGTCGTTTGAGGCACGGTGAGATCTCTATCAACAGATCTACAAAAAGGTTGCAGCAGGACAGATCTGCGAGGTCTGTCGCCATCTATCTTCTTCTCCATCTAGAATATTCTGATTCAAGATCTACAAATTGAAGAACCTCGATCCAGGTCTGATCTGGTTGGGTACCAGATCTTGGATTTTTTAGAGGTGGTTTCAAAGGCGTTCTTCATCTGGAACAAAAGGCTAACGAAGAAGACAGCAACCAGGCTGATTTCATCAAGGGCCTTGGATCATGTCCAGAAGTCTCCAGATCTATTCGTTGCTGGTTCCGCTATACCAAAGGTCTGTGGGAGGAGCCGAGATCATGCTCCAATAGTTGGTATCAGAGTCACATTGGTGAGGAAGTGGTTTCAAGCGCGAGAACTTGAAGATCCCAAGTGCTGAAAATTTTTAGCAAGGTACCATCAAGGTATATTCTATACTTCTTGATTTTATATTGCTTGTTTGGCTTGGATCTAGTCATGGCAGTAATATGAAGGTCGATGTCAAGAAGTTTGATGGCAAGGGGAATTTTTTCATGTGGAAAATTTGGGTGGAGAATCTTCTAGTGCAAGCAGATCTGGATCAGGCTTTGGATGAGAAGCCTGAGGGAATGACAGATAGACAGTGGGCATCATTGGAGAAGAAAGCATGCTCGATGATCAGAGGATGTTTGAAGGATGCGGCATTGTATTCGGTGCTGGAAGAAAAGACCCCGAAGGGCCTTTGGTCGAAGTTGCACACCATGTACATGGGGAAGAATATGTGCAACAAGCTGATGCTGAAGAAGAGGTTGTATAGTCTTCGGATGCAGAAGGGATCTGATGTGATTGGCCACATTCAGAGGTTTGACCAGTTATGCATGGAGTTGGTGAATATCGGGGTGAAGCTGGATGAGGAGGACAAGTCTCTATTGCTTTGATGTTCGCTGCCCGGATCATATGATTCTTTGGTGACTACACTGCTCTACGGCAAGGAGACTCTGGAGTATGAGGACATGGTCTCGGTGCTGAGGTCGAATGAGCAGAGGAAAAAGTTGACCAGAGATCGGGCTTCCCAGGAGGGTTTGGTAGTAGGGGAGAGGACAGGTAGTGGTAGAGGCAGAAGGAAGTCCAGGGGGCGGTCCAAGTCCAAGAAGGGAAAGAAAGAGGTGAAATGCTTCAAGTGCAATGAGTTCGGGCACTTCAAGCGAGAATGTCCACTATGGAAGAGCAAGAAGGGAGAAAGAAGTGGCTAAGAATCAGTAAGTGCAGTTACTGGGCAGCAGGTGGAGGATGATCTACTTGTGGTATCAGATGGTCACAGGCATTACACAGAGGAGTGGACACTAGACTCTGCATGCTCACATCACTACACACCACACAGGTCTTGGTTTGCGACATACACCAAGACAGATGAGGGATCAGTGACTCTAGGTGACAATTATCCTTGCAAGGTGGTTGGGATAGGGATAGTCAGGGTGAGGATGTTTGATGGGATTGTGAGGACATTGACAAATATAAAGCACATCTCAAAGCTGGAAAAGAACTGGTGTCACTAGGCTACTTGGAGCGCAGTGGATATAGCTTCAGCAGTAGGACTAGAAGCGGAGTATTGAACATCTCCAATGGAGCTATGGTAGTGATGAGAGGTAGGAGGTTGGACAATAACCTCTATCGCATGGAGGGATCTGTGGTGACCGGAGAGTCTGATGTAGCAGCTGCAGCACAGGACCAGTAGGGGGCTTATAGGATGTGGCACTACCACCTAGGCCACATGGGTGACAAAGGGCTGAGGGAGTTGAGCAGGAGAGGACTCATCTTTGATCTGGAGGATGGTACTACAGGAGAGATCTGTGAGCCTTGCCAGATGGGAAAGCAGAGAAGAATTCAGTTCACCATCAGTACAGCCCGGAGTGCAGCCCCTCTGGAGTTAGTACACACGGATGTGTGGGGACCAGCCCCAGTTTTAGCTAGGAATGGGGCCAGATACTTCATGACCCTGATTGATGATTTCTCAAGGAAACTCTGGATTTACTTCATGAGAGAGAAGTCAGAGGTCTTCACCAAGTTCAAGATCTGGAGAGCTAAGGTGGAGAAGGAGTAGGGGAGGAGCGTGAAGTGTCTGAGGTCAGACAATGGCGGAGAGTACACCAGCAGAGAGTTCCAGGACTACTGTGAGGAGTGTGGGATCAGGAGACACTTCTCAGTTAGGAGAACTCCACAGCAGAATGAGGTGGCCGAGAGGATGAACAGAATACTTTTGGAAAAGGCATGATGCATGAGGCTGCAGGCAGGGCTTCCAAAGGAGTTCTGGGTTAACACAGTTGACGCAGCGGGTTACTTGGTCAATCGGTCACCTCACACCTGGTTGGATGGTAGGCTTCCAGAGGAGGTGTGGTCTGGGAGGACAGTTGGGCTGGGCCATCTACGGATATTTGGGTGCACGGCCTATGTACACATTGGAGCTGGTGAGCGGAGCAAGCTAGACTCCAGATCACTCAAGATGGTGTTTCTAGGCTATCCGCGAGGAGTCAAGGGATATAGGCTGTGGGATCCCTTGGAAAAGAAGGCCATCATTAGTCGATATGTGACTTTTGATGAGGAGTCAGTCCTACGAAGGCGAGCAGGCATGGAGGAGCAGCAGGAGCAGGAGGAGGTCCAGCAGGGCGCTACTGGACAGCTTACCTCTTTTATTTTGCCTCTTGTAGGTACTACGGGAGGACATGACATTCAGGTGGAGAACCTACCTAAGGTGTCTCCACAGGTGGAGAGGACTCAGATGGATGATTGAGGTGGAGAGGTCCAGCAGGAGCGAGCTGGACCAAGAACTGATATCGATGTTGCCCTACACAAGCCCAAGAGGACCATCAGGCAACCGGACCGATATGGCTTCGAGGAGATGCTGTCATATGCCCTGGTGACAGTGAATAGAGACCCATATACGTATCAGGAGGCTATTGAGAGCCAGGATAGAGAGCGGTGGGTCCAGACAATGTCCGAGGAGATGCAGTCTCTCGACAAGAACCAGACGTGGCGATTGGTGCAGTTGCCACAGGGGAAGAGGCCCATTGGCTGCAAATGGGTCTACAGTCGCAAGGACAGAGTGGAGCTGGTTGAGGCCTTGGGACATCAAGGTGGAGATTGTTGTGGTCCAGGTGGTGTACCCAAGACCCAGGGGACCAAGGCTAAGGCCAAGGTCCATCATTCATGAGGGCTTCATGGAGGCTCTAGGGCTAGTTGGGCCCTAGGTTGAAAGGCTGTGGGCCTTTCGGATTCTTGAGGTCTAGGTTATGTGGGCCTTAAGGGACCAATTCTTTATGGGCCAGGTCTGGGCTCAGGATAGGTAAAATTAGGTCGAGTCATGGGTGTACATGGGCTTGGGTTAACCTAATCTCCCATAGAGTTGGTCAAGGGAGTTTTGGGTTTGGGTCACTTGACCCGGTGTTTATATATACATGTACTTGTATAGGTTTGATTAAGCCAAGAAAATAGACAACTCTTTCTCCCAAGTCTCTCTCTCTCTTCTCCCTCTCTCTCCAGCAATCTTTCATGCACCAGGAGCAAGAAACCCTAGGGTTTCTTGCCACCAGTCCATAAAAGGAAAGAAAGGAAGGGAGGTGCTAGCCTCTTCCCCCTTGCAGCCGCCAGCCATTTCTTCTCTCCCCTCTCTTGCAGGCACCCAAACACCAGGTCCAGGACTTGGAATCTCTTGAGAAGAGGTTGGTACAAGTTCCTCTCAGATATAGAGTTGATCTGAGGTCGTTTGAGGCACGGGTGAGATCTCTATCAACAGATCTACAAAAAGGCTGCAGCAGGACAGATCTGCGAGGTTTGTCTCCATCTATCTTCTTCCCCATCTAGAATATTCTGATTTGAGATATACAAATTGTAGAACCTCGATCCAGATCTGATCTGGTTGGGTACTTGATCTTGGATTTTTTAGAGGTGGTTTCAAAGGCGTTCTTCATCTGGAACAAAAGGCTGACGAAGAAGACAGCAACCAGGCTGATTTCGTCAAGGGCCTTGGATCGTGTCCAGAAGTCTCCAGATCTATTCGTTGTTGGTTCTGCTGCACCAAAGGTCCGTGGGAGGAGCTGGGATCATGCTCCAATAGTTAAATGGTGTAGCAGAAAGGAGGAATCACACTTTGATGGATATGGTGCAGTTCATAAAGTGATTCACTGATCTCCCAATATCTTTCTAGAGATATGTCCTAGAGACTGCCACATATATATTAAACAGGGTACGTTCAAAGTCTGTTGCAAGCACACCATATGAGATATGAAAGGGAAAGAAGCCTAATCTTAAACATCTTAAGACTTGGGGCTGTCCTGCTTATGTCAGAAATATTTTTGGACATAAGCTTAGTGCTAGATCAAACAAGTGTAGGTTTGTAGAGTATCCTAAGAAAATTAATGGATACTACTTCTACCATCCTACTGAACAAAAGGTGTTTGTTAGTAGGCACGTCACTTTTTTAAAAAATAAACTCATCCAAGAAGGAGGCAGTGGGAGAAATATTAAACTTATGAAAGTTCAGGATCAACAAATCGATCCAGAAATACCTGTGGTTGAACCACAAGAAGATCTTCAATCAGAAGTATCCAAGGATGAGGTACATCCACAATACACACCTCCTCTTTGAAGGTTAGATAGAGTGCATTATACACCTCTGAGATTTAGTTCTATCATTGAGAATGATAATATGATCAACATCATTCAGGATGATGATCTACTGACCTATTCGAAAGCTGTCATGAGTAGAGACTCAGACAGATGGCTGAAAGCCATAAAATCTGAGATGGACTCGATGTATATCAACCAAGTGTGGACCTTGGTTGATGCACCTAAGGGTGTGATCCTAATAGGGTGAAAGTGGATCTTCAAGAAGAAGATCAGAGCAGATGGCCAAATAAAAACCTACAAAGCTAGGTTGGTGGCGAAGAATTTCAGACAAAGACAAAGAATTGACTATGATGAAACCTTCTCATCAGTGGCTATGCTCAAGTCCATCCAGATTTTGCTTGCTATAGTGACATACTATGACTATGAGATCTAACAGATGGATGTCAAGATCATTTTCGTCAATGATAATTTAGAGGAAGAGGTCTACATGACTTAGTCAGAGGGATTTGTCTCAAGTGGGAGGGCAAATCAAGTATGCAAGCTAATGAGATCCATCTATGGATTGAAGCAGGCTTTGAGGAGTTGGAACATCCGATTTGATATGACAGTCAAAGAGTTTGACTTTATCAAAAATAAGGATGAACCATATGTGTATAAGAAGACAAGTGGGAGTGTTGTTTTCTTCTTGGTTCTGTATATCGATGATATATAATGCTTATTGAGAATGATATCCCAATGATGCAGTCAGTCAAGACTTGGCTATCAAATAAGTTTTACATGAAAGATTTGGGTGAAGCATCCTATATACTGGGTATAAACATCTATAGAGATAGATCTAAAAGGATGTTAGACTTATCCCAGTCACGGTACATAGATCTCATATTAAAGAGGTTTAATATGGAGGCTAGTAAGAGAGGTTACTTGCCTGTAAGTTATGGTATACGTCTCTCCAAGAAAATGTGTCCTAAGACATTAGAGGAGAGAAAGAGGATGAATAAAATTCCTTATGCTTCGACTATGGGATCAATTATGTATGCCATGCAATGTACCAGGCCTGATGTAGCTTATGCTTTGAGCATAGCTAGCAGATTCAGACTGATCCAAGAGAGGATCATAGGAAAGTGAATGATAGCAAGTCGATATCAGGGTATATATTTATCCTAAATGATGGGACAGTGAGTTGGAAGAGTTTCAAGCAGCAGATAGTATTTGACTCAATTACTGAGACAGAGTACATCGCTGCTAGTGAAGCCATTAAGAAAGCTGTCTGGATGAAAAAATTTATCATGAATTTAAGAGTCGTTCCTAAGAATGAAGGATCAGTATCACTCTATTGTGATAATATTAAAGCAATTATTCAAGCTAAGGAACCTAAATCTCATTATAATCCAAGCACATCCTCAAATGCTTCCATCTCTTTAGAGACAAGATATTGTCCTTGAACGAGTTGACAGAAAGAACAATATAGCAGACCCATTCATTAAGGCCATACCACAGCAGCTAAATGATTACCATCTTGATTATATGAGATACAAAGATGATTGGCTTTAGTGCAAGTGGGAGATTGAAAGAAGAGCGCCCTATAAGCCAATCACAAATTTGTTGCGATGGAACTTTTCTTTATAATTTTTCAACTCATGTTATAACAATTATTATTTGAGATATTGATTCATTATATTAGCTGCATCTTATTATGTCTAAAATTATGATGAACCCCAAAGATTAGGACAATGGTTTTAGGAGACATGAATGGGTCATACTAGTGAGACCTAAAATCCTAAAACTCTAATCTTAAATATTTCTGGTCGTAGGAGCATTGAGTCGGGGATCAATGTTTCAAATAGACTAGCACATCCTATATTTGCTCGATGGAGAGAGTGGCAGATCTCACTAGCCACTTGTGTGGGATACTAATACAAGGATGTAGGTGCTCATTTAGAAAATAAGTCCATTGAATTGACTCGATGAAAGAGAACATCTTATGGAAGTCTTACTTGCATGTCAAAAATGGTTCTCTAAGTGAGAGTTGTGTAAGTGATCCTTAAACCTAAGACCATCATGAAATCCTATGCACATGAACCCATATTTTGGTTCATACCTAGGCATGGCATTAAGACATGTACGAGATGTTCTGGATATGGTGGAGTGTGTATGGAGGTTGTGAATAGGTCAATATAGAATCGATCACTCTTAGTAAGAGGAGATCGCATCCTGTGTATTCTCAATCCTAGATAACTTGAAAAAAATCTTTTGATCAAAAGCAGAAAAGAGATTAGAAAGAGTTTCTAATACTTTTTCATTGGAGTCATTATTGGTTAATTAAGAATCGATATGAATATGTGTTTGAGTTTGACATGATTCCATACTCATGAACATATTCAGGGTGCGGAGATGATCGAAGGATTGAATTATATGATAACTTGCCACTGAAGGGTATATTTAGTATTTCCATCAAAATTCTACATCTTCTGAGTAGTCATGATAGGTTGCTAGACATCAATCTTGACTTGTAGATTTTTGATCGAATTAAAGAATTTAATTCGATCGCCAGTTAGAAAGGATTATAATTGTTGAACTCGGGTTAGCTCGATGAACCTAAATCGATTAGATTGAAATCCAATCAAATTTGATCAACTTATACCCAGACCTATTGCCAAGTAGATGTGAAACCCATTACACACACATATAGAACTTGGTCAAGGACTCTTTTGAAAAAGATTGATTGAAATTTTAGATTCAATCAGGGCTCCGATAAGCATACTAGAATGTGTGGAACCCTTGCTCCTTTGGAGATCAATTTGGTCTCATCCCTTGCTAATCAGCTAGTCCAATTTAGTGGGCATTTGGATCAGGTCATGCCACCTAGAAGCAATCCAAATTGGGGCACCACATCCCATTTTAACACCAATTATAAAGAGTCCAAGTTGTGAAGGACTCTTGGTGCAAACAGGTTCTGCGTACAAGTGTTGGCGTGGGCAGAAGAAAAGAGTCCTTCTAGAATAGGATTAAGATATGTGTGGTAGCCCATATCACCCTCCATCCTCTGATGCACATCTCAAAGTATGAGATGTATTTTTTCTGAAATTTTTGGGGTGGAGAAAAATTAGAAAAAGGAAGGAAGTCTCGCATGCACACGCAAAAGCATTGCATCTCTTTGAGATTTGGAGAGTCTTTCTCCTCATCAAATACTTTCAAAATAGAATAATTTTTTGTGATAATATTTTGCATTTGATAAAATATTTTTGGTGATTTGTTTAAAATTTTTTTAGACTTATCTAAATGCCAAACGAATGCCATAAGTTCCTCCTCGTGCCTGCACACAGGGTGATCAGACTTTGAATGAAAGGATGGGAGAACACATCCATTTGTGAGAATTTTTATCTACTCATTAGGTGTTCTAGAATCAAAATTAAATCTTCTATCCATGTGGATTTTTAAAGATTTTTTTGATTTAAGAAGGGATGCAAAAATATCCCTTCTCTGGTCGCGCGTGCAGAGCAGGGTGCTGATCGATGTATCATTGATAAGAATCCTTCTGTTTGAAGGAACTCTTATCTCTGATAATCAGATCAGATAGGCCTCTTGGATGAGGTGCATCCCTCTCTTTTGGCATCCCTCTAGTGGCTATAAATTGGCTAGGGCACTAGGTGTCCGAGGCAATTCAGAAAGAGTTTCCAATTTTGTCTCTGTTGCTCTCTTTTCTTTCTTACAACCTATCTTAGTTTTAGGACAAAGCTTTGAGATTTATGATAAAGCCATATCTGGTCCTAACAAGGGTTGTGAGGGTTCTAAAGAAGGAGGATCAGAAGTTTAGAGGAGGTTCTGAGAGGGTGCAGTTAGTTTCTTGGAGAAACCTGACCGATATGAGGCTAGTCGAGTTCTAAGGGCCAGAACTCTTGAAGCAAGGTGAAGAAGGAGCGCTATCTTTGGTTCAATTTTCGTGTGGATCACTGTTGGAGGATGGACACTTAGATATCTTGTAAAAATTATGATTAGCACTACAGGTATTCTTCTTATCCTAATTTATATTTATTGTACTTTGATTATTATAGTCAAGGATTTTTGGATATTGGGGTTTTTGATGCATCGGATGTTTTAAATAAAAATTTTAAACACCTAACCCTTCTGTTGTACCACCAGAATCCAACAGTTTAAAGTTAAATTTAAATCTAATTTAAAATCAACTTGAACCAGATCTTATCTCATCCTTTGGGGCATGTAGAGGGGGTGACAAAATACCTTTTGGCATGGAGTTTCTCATGCATATCTAATATTAGCATTGAGAAGTGTGGCGTGTGCAAGGGTGGTCGGTGGTAGGGATAAGTCCAACTTGGTTTGGACTCTTAGGTCTCCATCCTAATCAAATTAAGTTAGGCCTTAATCAAATAACTTGGACCCAATCTAATTAGGTACTAGACCAACTAGATTAAATCCTAATCAAATCAAAATTTAATCGAGTGTAATTACTGATCAAATCAGAAATCAATCACACTTAGTAATTAGGTCATCTCATTAGCTAATCGATCAAATTAAATTGAATCCAATTCAATTAGAGTTGAATCAAATTATATTGCTCAATCAAATTGAGCTTCATCAACAATTTAATTGCTTATCAATCCTCCTTCAATTCACTAATCCATAGCGAATTAATTTATTGCAACTTTTTACATCAAGTTAACCATTAATCATATTGATGACTACACCCTTAAATGATTCTTAATCATCATCAGCTACTTGATCAGATAGAAACTTCTTTTAAGTGTAACCCCATAGGTTCGAACTTAAGTTGGTAGCACATAAATAAATTTCTAAACTAATCGATGTAACCATCTAACAATGAGATCCGATGTCCGGATAGGCCAAATGATTACAAAATAATATTCAAGAACCTACTGGCATATGGTTATTATATAATTCATCTCTTTAACCCGAATGCTCAAATAGACCTAGGGTTTCACTTGAAGCGAAATTTGAGTGCAGGGGTAAAATGATAATTTTAAAACTTTTTCAAAATCACTATTTTACAGTGAAAATAATTAATTAATCTAATTAATTAACATATGTTTATCCGACACTAGGATCTAAATATGATATATAGCATGCATGCATTTAAATTTGAAATTCAAATTCGAACAGTAAATAATTTACTGTTCTGTGTTCAGAACACAATACCTTTATGCGGATAGTCGATCTCCACAATCTGATCACCGTCGGGAGGATCTGATCATCGCAACACAGCCACACAACATGTCTGACCTCTGTGGATTGTCCACACGAAGCTCCCGATCTGATCAGCTCCTCACGAGTGCTAGCTCGTTGTAGAGCCCTTTCGATGGTCGATACTGATCAAACTCCTTCGATCGATGTCTGCTGACTCTTTGGATACTCCGAATCATCAGCAAGTGTGCTTGAGAGGTTGATGAATCTTTTTCTAAAATTTGGTGGACTCACAACACTCGTAGCTCACCTTCTCACTTCTCGAACCCCAGGCTGAAACCTGAGGGAACACACTGAAAACCCTGCGCCCAATTTTCTTTCTTTTCTTTCTTTTTCTCTCAGAAGTTTTAGACTTCCTACTCATGCACAAGGGTTCGCACGCCCCACTTTCTCTCTCAAAAAATTTCTACGCATGCCCCACCTCCCTATCGCTTTTAAAACAGTTCAAAATGTATCTTATCCGCATGAGAGGATAAAGATAAGTGGTTGCACATTTGAATTCAAATCAAATTTGAATTCAAATGCAAACCAACTCATCCCTATCCACTTAGGCATGAGAAGAGAAGGTGCGTGGCTACTTTGTGCGTGAAAAGGTTTCATGAGAAACTCTTTCTCGTGTAAGATATGGGGTGCTAAAGAGGATAAGGACATGGCGCATGGATTGGTTGCTCATTCAAATTCAAACTTTGTTTTGAATTTGAATGGCCAACCAACCATCCTTATCCACCTATGTGGCACACAAATGTGGGGCATGGGAAGGGCTTTGCGTGAGAGAAAATTTATGAGAAGTTTCTTCTCGTGAATTCAAATGGGCACAAAGATATGAAGTGGTGCAGGGATTCAAATTTAAATGATGGTTTAATCTTAATTGAACCAACCTAATCAAAATAGGTTAAGCACAATTAGATTAAATTAAATCCAACTTAATTAGGCTTAATTTGGCTCAATAAAATCTTAATCAAATCAGGAATTGACTAAGCCCAACCCCTGATCAAATCAGGGACCAAACCATCTCGACAATTAGGTCAACTCTTAACCTAATTGGGTCAAACCCAACTGAATCCAATTCAATTGGACTTGATCAAAAAATAATTACTCCATCAAATTGAGTTAATTAGCGATCAAATCACTAATTAAATCTTTCATAAATATTGAGTCCAAATCGATGGTCAATCGGGCATCAGAATTCATCGATATGAAATTCTGATTGAAAAGTCCCAAACCAGTGGGACTCTTGATCCCGATACCCAAAATGTGTGGGACTCATGATCAGAGAATCCTGATTCTCGATCACAGAGTCCCAGACACGTAGGACTCATAGTCCATGAACATTAGGACTCTTCATCAGCCATCAGATTAGATCGAAACCTCTAATGTGTGTGACCCCGCAGGTTCGAACCTAAGCCGGTAGCACAGGAACCAATTCCTGTACTAATCGAAGTGACCATCTAGCAATAGTACCCGACATTCGGATAGATTGAATAGTCGCAATCACAATACTCAGAACCTACGTGAATATGGTTACTGTATAATTCATCCCTTTTGACCCCTGTGTTTAGGATGACTCAAGATTAAACTGTCAACCCTGAGTAGATCATCCGAATCGTGCTCAACTCAAACAGTCCTGTGACTCCTCACTAGGACTACCCTGGCCAAGGTTTTGCTAAATTGAAATATGACTGTACACAGCTCCTAAACTGGAGTGGTCAATCCCATCTTAACACACGTACCGACAAGTCAAGTACTTGACTACACCCAGCAGCCTTCCGTCACTGAATTAGAAATTCAGGTAGTCTAGTGCCTAAGTGCAGTGAGTTGCTTGCAAGTCACCGTGGCGGTCTTAGGTCGGAGGGACATTTATACCCATATCCCATCGGAGCAAATCTTGACAGTAGAGATAGCTCTGGAGTCAGTCACGCTCAGTGCAGATGTACCCTTACATCTCACCTGTATGCCATACCAGTGTCTTCACACTCCTTGGTTAAGAGGACAACCAACCTATATGGCACATAACGACCTATAATCGATAAACATTATTGTCCTTGGTAACAATGTATCAATTGGTTGTGAATAGGTTTAAGGACTAAACGACAAATCCTCCTTTGTCGAGTCTAAATAGTCCTAAGGACTTCACCACAACACAGGAGTTCATTAGAAGATGATAATTTGTGATGAAAAATATCAAAATAATTTTTATTTATTTATGATTTATGTACTAATACAACAAAGAGCACAACCATCAATAGGCTGACGATTGGCTTTGGGATACTATTCCCAATAATCTCCCACTTGGCCTAAAGCCAATCGGTGCAGTATCTAATACCCATCTTCGACTTGAAGTCGTCGAACTCCTTCACTGCAATGGCTTTAGTGAATGGGTCAGCCAGGTTCTCCTTTCCATCGATCTTCTGAAGGTCGATGTCTCCTCGATTTATGATTTTTCGGATGAGATGGTAGCAGCGCAGAATATGCTTCGTCCGTTGGTGTGCCTTTGGTTCCTTCACCTGAGCAATGGCTCCTGAGCTGTTACAGTAGATCAGAACTGGACCAACAAGAGAGGGTGCTACTTCGAGCTCGATGATGAATTTCCTCAGCCACACCGCTTCTTTGGCAGCATCTGATGTAGCGACATACTCCGCATCGCAAACTGAATCAGCCACTGTGTGCTGCTTGAAACTTTTCTAGCAGACAGCCCCACCATTAAGGGTAAAAATAAATTCCGACACACTCTTGCTGTCATCGTGATCAGATCGAAAACTAAAGTCTGTAAACCCTATAAGTCTCAAGTCTGATTCACCATAAATAAGCCACTGGTCCTTAGTATTTCTTAAATACTTCAGGATGGTTTTAACAACCTTCCAGTGATTCTCCCCTGGATCAGATTGGTATCTACTCACTACCCCTAGTGAGTATGCCACATCTGGTCGTATACATGTCATGGCGTACATGATAGATCCCACTACTGAAGCATATGGAATTCTACCCATACACTCTCTCTCTTGAGGTGATGTCGGACAATCCCTCTTCGAGAGAGAAATTCCATGGCCTATCGGTAGATAGCCTTTCTTGGAATTCTCCATGCTGAACCTCTTCAGCATAGTATCAATGTATGTGGACAGGGATAAGCCAAGCAACCTTTTAGATCTATCCCTATAGATTCTCATCCCTAGGATGTAGGACGCTTCTTTCAGATCCTTCATGGAGAATTATGATGACAGTCAAATCTTTATTCCCTGTAATGCAGGGATATCATTCTCGATTAAGAGAATGTCATCCACATACAATACAAGAAATACTACTACTGGACCATTAGCCCATTTATAAATGCAAGGCTCTTCTCCATTCTTAACGAGGCCATACGTCTTGATCGTCCTATCAAAACGTATGTTCCAACTCCGGGATGCCTACTTAAGTCCATAAATGGACCTCTGTAGCCTGCACACCTTAGACAAATCTGTGGATGTGAATCATTCAGGTTGTATCTATTGGAGCACGATCCCGACTCCTCCCATAGACCTTTGGTGCAGCGAAATAAGCAACGAACAGATCTGGAGACTTCTGGACTCGATTGAAGGCCCTTGACAAAATCAGCCTGGTTGCTATCTTCTTCGTTAGCCTTTCATTCCAGATGAAGAATGTCTCTGAAATCACTTCTAAAAATTTTAAGATCTGGTACCCAACCAGATCAGGTCTGGATCGAGGTCTTTCAATTTGTAGATCTCGAATCGAGTGTTCTAGATAGGGAAGAAGGTAGATGGAGACAGACCTTGCAGATCTGTCCTACTGCAGCCTTCCTGTAGATTTGTTGATGGAGATCTCATCCGCACCTCAAACGACCTCAGATCAACTCCAGATCTGAGAGGGACTTGTACCAACCTCTTCTCAAGAGATTCCATATTTTGGACCTGATGCTTGGGAGGCTGCAAGAGAGGGAGAGAGGAATCTGGTTGGCGGCACAAAGGGGGAGGGGCTAGCGCCTCCCCTTCTTTTCTTTCCTTTTTGGGACCTGGCGGCAAAAAACCCTAGGGTTTCTTGCTCTTGGGTCATGGAGAAAGCTAGAGAGAGAGAGAGAGAAGAGAGAGAGAGACTTGGGAGAAAGAGTTTCTGTATTCCTTGGCTTTTTCAAACCTATATAAGTACATGTATATATAAACACAAGGTCAAGTGACCCAAACCCAAAACTTCCTTGACCAACTCTATGGGAGATTAGGTTAATCCAAGCCCATGTACACCCATGACTCGACCTAATCTCACCTATCCTGGGCCCAAACCTGGCCCATAAAGAGTTGGTCCCTTGAGGCCCACATAACCTAGACCTCAAGAACCCGAAAGGCCCATAGCCTTTCAACCTAGGGCCCAACTAGCCCTAGAGCCTCCATGAAGCCCTCATGAATGATGGACCTTGGCCTTAGCCATATTTTCCTGGGCCTTGGACATACCACTTGGATCACAACAATCTCCACCTTGGTGTCCCAAGGCCTCAACTAGCTCCACTCTGTCCATCAGCCGAATCAGCTCAACATATCTCGGAAAGCTATCCCGTGGAAATACCTTCGTAAGTGCATCAACGGGTTCTCCTTGGTATGTACCTTTACCAGCTCCACCTCGCCATCCTCCACAAGCTCCCTGATTCGATGATACTGAATGTCGATGTGCTTTGTCCTTGCATGATAGACTGAGTTCTGTGCTAATAGAGGTGCACTCTGGCTGTCACAGTGCACTCTAATGGCCTCCTGAGTAAGGCCCATCTCCGTCAACAAACCCTTCAGCCAAATTACCTCCTTAGCTACTTCTGTCAGCCCGATGTACTCCATCTCTGTAGTGGATAGGGCCGTGATAGGCTGCAGAATCGATCTCCAAGAAATAGGACCTCCATACAGGCTAAAGATGAAGCCTGTTGTAGACCTCCGGGTATCCACATCTCCACCGAAGTCTGCATCTACATAACCGCCAATCAACCCCTGAGCCTCCCTGGACATGTCAGAGTATCCCACTGCACCTCCTCGCTGTCTGTAGCAGATGCTAACTCCAACTGAACCTGTCAGGTATCTGAATATATACTTCAGAGCTCTCCAGTGCTCCCTGCCAGGCTGTGCCATGAACCTGCTAATCTGACTCACTGCATGAGCGATGTTTGACCTACAACAGACCATCGCATACATCAAGCTCCCAACTCCTGAAGCATAAGGAACCGTCTCCATCTCTTGAGCCTCCACCTCAGTCTGTGGTGCCATGGTCTTCGAGAGTCTAAAGTGACCGGCAAGTGGCAGCTCCACCGGCTTTGCTCCCTTCATCCCGAACCTCTCTAAGACCTTCTGTATGTAGCCCCCCTGAAATAGATGCAACACCCTCCGGGCTCAGTCTCTGAAAATCTCCATGCCTAGGATCTTCCTTGCAGGGCCCAAATCCTTCATCTCAAACTCCCGAGATAAGGATGCCTTCAGATCCTGCACAACCTTCCTACTCTTGCATGCTATAAGCATGTCATCTACATACAAGAGTAGGAACACCCTAGAACCATCTTCAAGAGACTGAACATAAACACAGGGATCAAACTCGCACCTGGAAAGTCCAATGCTGCGCACATAGGAGTCGAACCGCTTGTACCATTGCCTCGACGACTGCTTCAGCCCGTACAGCGACTTCTGCAACAAACAAACCTTTCCCTCTGATCCTAGATCCCTAAAATCGGGTAGCTGCTCCATGTAAATCCTCTCCTCCAAATGCCCATGGAGGAACGCCATCTTGACATCCATCTGCTCTAGCTCTAAATCCTGAGCTGCTACAATGCTCAGCAATACTCTGATGGAAGTATGTCTGACGATGGGAGAGAAGACCTCGCTGAAGTTGATGCCTTCCTTCTGGGAGTATCCCTTGGCCACTAACCTCACCTTGAATCTGATACCTCCCTGCTCTGAAGGCCCTTCTTTGTGACTGTAGACCCATTTGCAGCCAATGGGCCTCTTCCCCTGTGGCAAATGCACCAATCGCCATGTCTGGTTTTGGTGGAGAGACTGCATCTCCTCAGACATCGCCTGGATCCACCGCTCTCTGTCCTGACTCTCAATAGCCTTCTGATACATATATGGGTCTCCATTCACTGTCACTAGGGCATATGACAGTGTCTCCTCGAAGCCATATCAGTCCGGTTGCCTGATGGTCCTCTTAGGCTTGTGTAGGATAACACCGATATCAGTCCTCAGTCCAGCTCGCTCCTGCTGGACCTCTCCACCTCGATCATCCGTCCGAGTCCTCTCCACCTTTGGAGACACCTTAGGTAGGTACTCCATCTGAATGTCATGTCCTCCAGTAGTACTTGCAAGAGGCAAAATCAAAGAGGTAAGCTATCCAGCAGTGCCCTACTGGACCTCCTCCTGCTCCTGCTGCTCCTCCATGCCTGCTCGCCTCCGTAGGACTGACTCCTCATCAAAAGTCACATCCCGACTAATGATGACCTTCTTTTTCAAGGGATCCCATAGCCTGTATCCCTTAACTCCTCACGGATAGCCTAGAAACACCGTCTTGCGTGATCTGGTGTCTAGCTTGCTCCGCTCACCAGCTCCAATGTGCACATAGGCCATGCATCCAAATATCCGTAGATGGCCCAGCCCAACTGTCCTCCCAGACCACACCTCCTCTGGAAGCCTGCCATCCAACCTGGTGTGAGGTGACCGATTGACCAAGTAACCCACTGCGTCAACTGTGTCAACCCGAACTCCTTTGGAAGCCCTGCCTGCAGCCTCATGCATCGTGCCTTTTCTAGAAGTGTTCTGTTCATCCTCTCGGCCACCCCATTCTGCTGTGGAGTCTCCTTAACTGAGAAGTGTCTCCTGATCCCACACTCCTCACAGTAGTCCTAGAACTCTCTGCTGGTGTACTCCCCACCATTGTCTGACCTCAGACACCTCACGCTCCACCCTTGCTCCTTCTCCACCTCAACTCTGCAGATCTTGAACTTGGTGAAGACCTCTAACTTCTCTCTCATGAAGTAAATCCAGAGTTTCCTTGAGAAATCATCAATCAGGGTCATGAAGTATCTGGCCCCATTTCTAGCTGAAATTGGGGCTGGTCCCCACACACCCGTGTGTACTAACTCCAGAGGGGCTGCACTGCGGGTTGTACTGATGTTGAACTGAACTGTCCTCTACTTTCTCATCTGGCAAGGCTTACAGATCTCCCTTATAGCACCATCCTCCAAATCAGAGATGAGTCCTCTCCTGCTCAACTCCCTCAGCCCCTTGTCACCCATGTGGCCTAGGCGGTAGTGCCACATCCTGTAAGCCCCCTGCTGGTCCTGTGCTGCAACTGCTGCATCAGACTCTCCGGTCACCACAGATCCCTCCATGCGATAGAGGTTATTATCCTATCTCTTGCCTCTCATCACTACCATAGCTCCATTGGAGATGTTCAGTACTCTACTTCTAGCCCTACTGCTGAAGCTGTATCCACTGCGCTCCAAGTAGCCTAGTGACACCAAATTCTTTTTCAGCTCTAGGATGTGCTTTACATTTGTCAATGTCATCATAATCCCATCAAACATCCTCACCCTGACTGTCCCTATCCCAGCCACCTTGCAAGGATGATTGTCGCCTAGAGTCATTGATCCCTCATCTGTCTTGGTGTATGTCGCAAACCAAGACCTGTGTGGTGTGTACTGATGTGAGCACGTAGAGTCTAGTGTCCACTCCTCTGTGTAATGCCTGTGACCATCTGATACCACAAGTAGATCATCCTCCACCTGCTGCCCAGCAACTGCACTCACTGATTCTGAGCCACTTCTTTCTCCCTTCTTGCTCTTCCATAGTGGACATTCTCGCTTGAAGTGCCCGAACTCATTGCACTTGAAGCATTTCATCTCTTTCTTTCCCTTCCTGGACTTGGACCACCCCCTGGACTTGCTTCTGCCTCTGCCTGTCCTCTCCTCTACTGCCAAACCCTCTTGGGGAGCCCGATCTCTGATCAACTTTTTCCTTTGCTCATTAAACCTTAGCACCGAGACCATGTCCTCATATTCCAGAGTCTCCTTGCCGTAGAGCAGTGTAGTCACCAAAGAGTCATATGATCCTGGCAGCGAACACAAAAGCAACAAGGACTTGTCCTCCTCATCCAGCTTCACCCCGATATTCATCAACTCCGTGCACAACTGGTCGAACCTCTGAATGTGGCCAATCACATCAGATCCCTCCTGCATCCGAAGACTGTACAACCTCTTCTTCAGCATTAACTTGTTGCACATATTCTTCCCCATATACATGGTGTGCAACTTCGACCAAAAGCCCTTCGGGGTCTTTTCTTCCAGCACCGAATACAACACCGCATCCGCCAAACATCTTCTGATCATCGAGCATGCTTTCTTCTCCAATGATGCCCACTGTCTATCTGTCATTCCCTCAGGTTTCTCATCCAAAATCTGATCCAGATATGCTTGCACCAGAAGATCCTCCACCCAGAATTTTCACATGAAAAAATTCTCCTTGCCATCAAACTTCTCGAAATCGACCTTCATATTGCTGCCCATGACTAGATCCAAGCCAAACAAGCAATATAAAATCAAGAAGTGTAGAATATACCATGATGGTACCTTGCTGAAAATTTTTCAGCACTTGGGATCTTCAACTTCTCGCACTTGGAACCACTTCCTCACCATCGTGGCTCTAATACTAACTATTAGAGCATGATCCCGGCTCCTCCCACAGATCTTTGGTTTAGTGGAACAAGCAACGAACAGATCTGGAGACTTCTGGACTCGATTGAAGGCCCTTGACAAAATCAACCTGGTTGCTGTCTTCTTCATCAGCCTTTCGTTCCAGATGAAGAACACCTTTGAAATCACCTATAAAAATTCCAAGATCTGGTACCCAACCAGAATAGGCCTGGACCGAGGTCTTCCAATTTGTAGATCTCAAATCGAGGCATTCTAGATAGGGAAGAAGGTAGATGGAGACAGACCTTGCAGATCTATCCTGCTGCAGCCTTTCCTATAGATCTGTTGATGGAGATCTCACCCGCACCTCAAACGACCTCAGATCAACTCCAGATCTGAGAGGGACTTGTACCAACCTCTTCTCAAGAGATTTCAGGTCCTAGACCTGATGCTTGGGTGGCTGCAAGAGAGGGAGAGAGGAATCTGGTTGGCGGCACAAAGGGGGAGGGGCTAGCGCCTCCCCTTCTTTTCTTTCTTTTTTGGGACCTGGCGGCAAGAAACCCTAGGGTTTCTTGCTCCTAGGGTGTGGAGAAAGCTGGAGAGAGAGGGAGAAGAGAGAGAGAGACTTGGGAGAAAGAGTTTCTATATTTTTTGGCTTTTTCAAAGCTATACAAGTACATGTATATATAAACACAGGGTCAAGTGACCCAAACCCAAAACTCCCTTGACCAACTCTATGGGAGATTAGGTTAACCCAAGTCCATGTACACCCATGACTCGACCTAATCTCACCTATCCTGGGCCTAGACCTGGCTCATAAAGAGTTGGTCCCTTGAGGCCCACATAACCTAAACCTCAAGAATCTGAAAGGCCCACAGCCTTTCAACCTAGGGCCCAACTAGTCCTAGAGCCTCCATGAAGCCCTCATGAATGATGGACCTTGGCCTTAGCCTTGGTCCCCTGGGCCTTGGGCACGCCACCTAGATCACAACAGTATCATATACATCTCTTCGTTCAGCTCTCCGTTTAGGAAAGCTGTTTTCATATCCATCTGCCAGATTTCATAGTCCAGATGGACAGCTATCGCAAGCATAATCCAAATGGATTTGAGCATTGCCATAGGAGAAAATGTGTCGTCATAGTCTATACCATAACGTTGATGATATCCCTCGGCAACCAGACGGGCTTTATAAGTTTTCACCTTTCCGTCTGCGCCCCTCTTCTTTTTGAAGACCCATTTACATCTTATGGGTTTTACTCCTTCGGGGGGTCAACCAATGTCCACACATCGTTGACCTTCATGGACTCCATTTCGGATTTCATGGCCTCTAGCCATTTCTCAGAGTCAGATCTCTATATTGCATCCATGTAGATGATCGGATCCTCATCATTTTCATCAAGTTCGATAGGATCTCCATCCCGGACCAAGAAAACATAGTATCTGTCCGGTTGACGTGGTACTCTACCAGATCGCCTTAAGAGTGCAGGAACAATAGGCTTTGGATCTGATCTAATCAAATCCAATTCAGGTTTAGCTACTTGTGTCGATTTTTCCACCTACCAAACTTCCTCAAGTTCGACCTAAGAGGCAACAATTCCTTCACCAAGAAACTCCTTTTCTAAAAAGATTGCCTTAAGGCTGACAAACACCTTTTGCTCATCAGCTAGGTAGAAATAATACCCTTTGGTCTCTTTTGGGTACCCTATGAAATTACACTTGTCAGACCTAGGTCCAAGCTTGTCTGTAATTAAACATTTAACATAAGTCGAACACCCCCAAACCCTAAGGTGCGAGAGTACTAGCTTACGTCCTATCCATAACTCATATGGCATTTTGGTTACAGACTTATTCGAAACCCTATTTAGAAGGTAACAAGCCGATTTGAGCACATATCCCTGGAGAGAGATCGGCAGACTAGCAAACCCCATCATGGATCGGACCATATCTAACAAGGTCCGATTCCTCCTTTCAGACACACCATTATGCTGTGGTGTTCCAGGAGGAGTCCACTGAGAGAGAATCCTATTCTCCCCTAAATATGTCAAAAATTCATTGGAAAGGTATTCACCTCCTCGATCAGATCGAAGAGTTTTAATACACTTTTCAGTTTATTTTTCTACCTCATTTTGGAATAGTTTGAACATTTCAAATGACTCCAACTTATGCTTCATTAAATAGACATACCCATATCTCGATAGGTCGTCTGTGAAGGTTATGAAGTAGAAATATCCACCTCTTGCACTTGAGCTCATGGGTCCACATACATCAGAATGTACTAGACCCAAGAGTTCACTGGCTCGCTCACCTTTTCCAGTAAAAGGTGACTTGGTCATCTTCCCAAGAAGACAGGACTCACAGGTTGGAAGTGATTCACTATCATCAACTTCAAAAATTCCTTCTTGAGCCAACCTGTTTATCCTGTTCTTATTGATATGACCTAGCCTACAGTGCCAAAGGTAGACATCTGACACATTATCTATTCTAGGACATTTACTAGAGGTTTGAACCACATTAACAGGCTATGACAGTAAGTAAATTCTATTATCTAGTTGTCCAATAAACATTGTAACACCATTCAAAATGATATTGCAAACATTTTTTTTATTAAAAATTGATATCCGTACATGACCAAAAGGCCTACAGAAATAATATTTAATAAAAAGCTTGGATAATAGTGACATTCACTTAGAATTACATTACGAGAATTGATTACAAGGTTCATGATTCCTAAAGCTAGAACTGGAACTTTACTTCCATCTCCAACATTCAGGAACCTCTCGCCATCATCAAATCTCCTACTGACTTGCAAACCCTGCATCGAATTGCAAATATGATAAGGGCTTTCGGTATTCAATACCCAGGCAGTAGTATCACAAATGGAAAAGTTGCAAGGTGTTATCATATAATTACCTTGTTTCTTCTTTGGCCTGTTTGGATCCAGGGAGGCAATGTATAGAGGACAGTTCTTCTTCCAGTGCCCCTGCTTCTTGCAAAAGAAGCACTCCACCTGGCTCTGGTCGGACTTGCGCTTCTTGGTCTAACCCTGTGTAGACGTCCCAGAATGCGGCTGCACCTTCTTATTTTTTTTCTTCTTATTTTTCTTCCTTTCTTAAAGTGTCAAGACCAGAAGAAGATCTTCCCACAACATTCACCGACTCCTTATGGAGCTGGTGGTCCTTCTCAAAGTTTTGCAGCAACCCCAATAAGCCATGGTAGTTCACTGCAGACTTTGTCATTTGAAAATGAGTAAGGAAGGGGAGGAAGGACTTGGGCAATGAATTAAGGATCACATCCTTATCGAGCTGCTCATGCAGGGGAAAGCCCAGTTTACTTAGGCGCTCAATCATTTCGATCATGTACAGTACATGATCGGTGACCGAGGCCCCATCCCTCATTCGAGCATTAAAAATGGCACAACTAGTTTTGTGCCTTTCAACGTCGTCAGGTGTGCCAAAGGAGTCACTCAACATTTGAAGCATCTCCTGTGGCTTGGTGTTCTCAAACCTGTGGCTAAACTCATCATTCATTGCCGCCAGCATTATGCATCGAACGATGGTGCGGTCGTTGAGCCACTTCTGGTAAGTGTCTCGGACCGTCCCTCTAACGTTCGAGGCTGGCTCCTCGGGTGCCGGATCCGTTACTACATAAAGGATCCGCTCATGCTCAAGGATGATTTTTAATTTTTGATACCAGCTATCGAAATTAGGTCCCATGAGCTTGTCATTATCTAATAATGATCGGAGCGACAGGGTAGTGGCCATAGCTGCATAAAAGAAAATCAGACCTTAATTAGTACATAAATTATTAATACTAAAGACTTGGATTTTAGTCTAAAGTTTTTTTCAATATTTTTACGAACTGGTAGCCTCAACCTCCAATTCAAGGAATTACTTTAATTCCTTAGTGGGTACTAGAATCCACACAGACTACACACGAGCCCAACTTTGGTTGGTCAACCCATGTACATCTATGGGTAGGTTCATAACCAGTTGTTTCTCTAAACAACTTCTAGTAATTAATTTTGCCCCAGAACCTAATCAGTAGGCTTTGGCCTCCACTGAAAAGATCTGGTTAGGTCCAACCATTAACATGACTTGATTTGGTGAATCGAACCAATAAATGATCAGGCCCGACTTTGGCCGGCCAACCTGACCACCATCAGAAAGACTCAAACCAAATTATCATACTATGAATGATAATTCCATTAGTCAATAAGCACCAAGCCTTTGGGCCTCCAATGATTATTAAACTAATGGACTCATTATGACTCACTTAATGGGAGGCTATGACTTAGTTATCACTATAACTTAATCATTTTAGGGACCTAATAATTTTTGAGGATTTCTTAAAGGATAGAAGAGAAGAAATTAACCAACCAATTTCAATCTTCCCATTGACTTCACCAAGTCAGATTAAAAAGGATTTAATTAAAGCTGGCATTAGGAGCACCTAAATCAGTCACACTGATTTACCTAATGACATGGGTGAGCTCTAATCACCAAGTGATCTAATCAAAACCTAACTCACCAGGTTGGCCAGGTAAGTGAGATCAGTGGTGGGGATATGCCATTAACTCGTCAGAGATCGAATCAATGCGAGTAGCTCCCACTTAAGAACCACTGGTCAAACTGCCGAACTTACCTTAGACACCAACCGATTCATTAGTTTTAATTTGATCAACTTAGTAAATAGGGTTCCACCGCGTAGCCATGAATTAAGTGTTGGGAATAGTGTCCCAAAGCCAATCGTAGTCTGTTGACAGTTGTGCTCATTTTTGTATTTGTACATGAATTATGAATTAATAAAAATTATTTTGGTATTTTTCATCATAAAATATTTCATCTTCTAATGAACTCCTATATTGTGGTGAAGTCCTTAGGACTATTTAGACTCGACAAAAGAGGATTTGTCGTTTAGTCCTTAAATCTGTTCGTGACCAAATGATACGTTGTTATCAAGGATGATAATGTTTATCAAGCAAAGGTCATTGTGTGCCATATAGGTTGGTTGTCCTCTTAACCAATGAGTGTGGAGACACTGGTATGGCATACAGATGAGATGTAAGGGTACATCTGTACTGAACGTGACCGACTCCGGAGCTATTTCTACTGTCAAGATTTGCTCCGATGGAATATGGGTATAAATATCCCTCCGACCTGAGACCGCCACAGTGACTTGCAAGCAACTCACTGCACTTAGGCACTGAACTACCTAAATTTTTAATTCAGTGACGGAAGGCTGCTGGGTGTAGTCAAATACTTGACTTGTCGGTGCGTGTGTCAAGATGGGATTGACCACTCCAATTTAGGAGCTGTATACAGTCGTATTTCAATTTAGCAAAATCTTGGCCAGGGTAGTCCTTGTGAGGAGTCACAGGACTGTTTGAGTTGAGCACGATTCGGATGATCTGATCAGGGTTGACAGTTTAACCCTGAGTCATCCTAAACACAGGGGTCAAAAGGATGAATTATACAGTAACCATATTCATGTAGGTTTTGAGTGTTGTGATTGTGACTTTTTGACCTATCCAGACGTCGGGTACCATTGCTAGATGATCACTTCGATTAGTACAGAAATTGGCTCCTGTGCTACCGGCTTAGGTTCGAACCTGTGGGGTCACACACATTAGAGGTTCCTATTTGATCTGATGGCTGATGTAGAATCCTACATATTTGGGACTCAGTGATCGAGAATCAAGATTCTCTGATCATGAGTTCCACACATTAT
Source organism: Elaeis guineensis (assembly GCF_000442705.2). Classification (NCBI taxonomy): domain Eukaryota; kingdom Viridiplantae; phylum Streptophyta; class Magnoliopsida; order Arecales; family Arecaceae; genus Elaeis; species Elaeis guineensis. The sequence goes on along the minus strand of NC_026005.2, from coordinate 31,156,334 downwards.
GGGTACCGGGGTCAAGAGTCCCACTGGTTGGGACTTTTCGATCAAGGTTACATATCGATGAATTCTGATATCCGATTGCCCATCTGATTTGGACTCAGTATTTATGAGAGATTTAATTAGTGATTTGATCGCTATTTAACTTAATTTGATTGAATAATTATTTTTGGATCAAGTCCAATTGAATTGGATTCAGTTGGGTTTGACCCGATTAGGTTAAGAGTTGACCTAATTGTCAAGATGGTTTGGTCCCTGATTTGATCAGGGGTTGGGCTTAGCCAATTCTTGATTTAATTAAGATTTTATTGAACCTAATTAAGCCTAATTAAGTTAAGTTTAAATTAGTCTAATTGGATCTAACTTATTTGGTTCAATTAGGTTGGTTTAAATAATTAAACCACCTTGACCCAATCTCCATGCGCCACCTCACTTCCATTGCACCCATTTGAATTCATGAGAAGAATCTTCTCATAAATTTTTTCCTCATGCCAAGCCCTCTCTACGCCCCACTTTAATGTGTCTATGAATGGATAAGGATGATTGGTTGGCCATTCAAATTTAAAATAAAGTTTGAATTTGAATGGGCAATCAATCTTTGCACCTTATCCCTTTTTTTATGCCCCATTTATTACATGAGAAAAGGTTTCTCATGAAATCACTCCATGCATAATTTAAGCCACGCCTCACGCCTTTAGTGGATAAGGGATGAGTTGGTGTCCATTTAAATTTCAAAATTTGATTTGAATTCAAATGTGCAATTACTCATCTTTATCCTTTCTTTTGGATAAGATGTTTGACGTTGTTATAAAAGGAGGAGAAGAGTGGAGCGTGCAAGAAAAATTTTTTTTGAAGAAAAATTCTAGGGTGTGAGGAAGTCTTGTGTGTGAGAAGAAAGTCCATATCCTTCCAAGAGAAAAAGAAAGAAAAAAAAAAAAGAAAAGTGGGTGCAAGGTTTCTGGTGAATTCCTTAGAGTTTTAGCCTGAGGTTTGGGAAGTGAGAAAGTGAGCTACGAGTGTCGTGAGCCCACAAAATCTTAGAGAGATCTTCAACATCCTCTCAAGCATGTCTGTTGACAATCTGGAGCATCTGAAGAATCGACAGACATCGATCAAAGGAGTTCGATTAGTATCCGCCATCAAAAGGGCTCTACAATGAGCTAGCATTCGTGAGGAGTCGATCAGATCGGAAGCTTCGTATGGACGATCCACAGAGGCCAGACACGTTGTGTGGTTGCATCACGATGATCAGACTCTTCCGACGGTGATCAGATTGTGGCGATCTACTATCCGCACAAAGGTATTGTGTTCTGAACACATTACAGTAAAGTGTTTACTGTTCGAATTTGAATTTCAAATTTAAATTAATGCATGCTATATATCATATTTAGATCCTAGTGTAGGATAAATTTATGTTAATTAATTAGATTAATTAATAATTTTTACTATAAAATAGTGATTTTGAAAAGCTTTAAAATTACTATTTTACCTCTATACTGAATATCTCCATAAATGGTATCAGAGTGGGTTCTTAGATATGATATATATATTTGCATGCGTAGATTAAGTTATAATCTAAAAGTTTAAATTTAAAATTTAAAATTCAAAATTTAAAATTTGAATTTTGAAAGTTATTCAAAATTCAAAATTCAAAAATTTAAAATTTGAAATTTGAATTTTGAATTTTGAAATTTATTCGAAATTCAAAATTTAAAATTTTGAAATTCAAAATTTGAAATTTGGGTGAAATTTTAAATTTGAAATTCAAAATTTAAAATTTAAAATTTGAAATTCAAAATTTGAAATTCAAAAATTTGAAATTTGAAATTTGAAATTTGTTTGAAATTTGAAATTTAAAATTTAAAATTTAAAATTTAAATTTTGAAATTAGTATATTTAGATATACTTGATCCAAGTAGCAAATAATCGAATTGGGTTGGTTGCCATGGCCGTCCGGTCATAGGAGAAAAGCAGGGTTTAAAGGCTCTCTCCTCTCATTCGATGGGGTCTCTTATGGCGGTAGGGGTGCCGCTGTAATTATATCCCATACAGATGAAGCAGCGAAAGAAATTAAGATGTAAAGGTTCAATTGTAAAATTTATCATGAATGTGTTAGATTAGATCTAAAGGAATATTCATGATTTATTTTGATTGAGTTATTTTCTGTTATGTAATTAGCAATAGGATTGCTATCTATGAAATGTGCTGATCTATTTGTGAAATGAGTCAACATATTTGGTAAACAAAAAATAAAACCTTTCAAATTTGAAAATTATTTTCGAAATACCAAACCCTGACCCATCAGCCCAAATACTTAATTAAAAGAATTAAGTGTTATCTAGTAGGTCTAGAATTGTGAATTAAGACCTAAGACAATTGCATAAACTTGTGGGTCAATGGGTTAGATGGATTAGGTCCATAATTAGGTTAGACCTAATGTTAGCTTAAAGAAATGGACTAAATTAGAGTAATTGATCAAATCTAATCAAAAGTTGAATTAGATTAGGTCAAAGATACTCTAGACTCAACTCCAATAGTTGTAGTTGAATGGGTCCATGTCTTTAACTAGACCAAGATGGACTTAATTCATGGCTATGCGGTGGAACCCTATTTACTAAGTTGATCAAATTAAAACTAATGAACCGGTTGGTGTCCAAGGTAAGTTTGGCAGTTTGACCAGTGGTTTTTAAGCGAGAGCTACTCGCAGTGATTTGATCTCTGACGAGTTAATGGCTTATCCCCACCACTGATCTCACTTACCTGGCCAACCTGGTGAATTAGGTTTTGATTAGATCACTTGGTGATTAGGGCTCACCCATGTCATTAGGTAAATCAGTTTGACTGATTTAGGTGCTCCTAATGCCAGCTTTAATTAAATCCTTTTTAATCTGACTTGATGAAGTTAGTGGGAGGATTGAAATTGGCTGAATTTTTTCTTCTCATTTATCTTTTAATAAAATCCTCAAAAATTATTAGGTCCCTAAAAATGATTAAGTTATATTGATAACTAAGTCATAGCCTCCCATTAAGTGACTGATAATGAGTCCATTAGTTTAATAATCATTGGAGGCCCAAAGGCCTGGTGCTTATTGACTAATGGAATTATCATTCATAATATAATAATTTGGTTTGAGTCTTTCTAATGGTGGTTAGGTTGGCCGGCCAAAGTTGGATCTGATCATTTATTGGTCCGATTCACCAAATCAAATCATGTTAATGGTTGGACCTAACCAGATCTTTTCAATGGAGGTCAAAGCCTACTGATTAGGTTCTGGGGCAAAATCAATTACTAGAAGTTGTTTAGAGAAACAACTGGTTATGAACCTACCCATAGATGCACATGGGTTGACCAACCAAAGTTGGGCTCGTGTGTAGTCTGTGTGGATTCTAGTACCCACTAAGGAATTAAAGTAATTCCTCAAATTAGAGGTTGAGGCTACCAGTTCGTAAAAATACTGGGAAAAACTATAGACTAAAGTCCAAGTCTTTAGTATTTATAATTTATGTATTAATAGAGGTCTGATTTTTCTTTATACAGCTATGGCCACTACCCTGTCCCTTCGGTCATTATTAGATAATGACAAGCACATGGGACCTAATTTCGATAGCTGGTATCGAAAATTAAAAATCATCCTTGAGCATGAATGGATCCTTTATGTAGTAACAGATCCTGCACCTGAGGAGCCAGCCCCGAATGCTCGAGGGATGGTCCGAGACACTTTCCAGAAGTGGCTCAATGACCGTACCATCGTTCGGTGCATTATGCTGGCGGCAATGAATGATGAGTTCAGCTGCAGGTTCGAGAACACCCAGTCACAGGAGATGCTTCAAATGTTGAATGACTTTTTGGCACGCCTGACGACATTGAAAGGCACAAAACTAGTTGTGCCATTTTCAATGCTCGGATGAGGGATGGAGCCTCAGTCACTGATCATGTACTGTACATGATCGAAATGATTGAGTGCCTAAGTAAACTGGGCTTTTCTCTGCACGAGCAGCTCGGTAAGGATGCGATCCTTAATTCTCTGTCCAAGTCCTACCTTCCCTTTCTTACTTATTTTCGAATGACAAAGCCTACAGTGAACTACCACAGCTTGTTGGGGTTGCTGCAGAACTTTGAGAAGGACCACCAGCTCCATAAGGAGTCGATAAATATTGTGGGAGGGTCTTCTTCTGGTCGTCGACCCTTTAAGAAAGGGAAGAAGAACAAGAAGAAGAAGAATAAGAAGGTGTAACTACATGCTGGGATGTCTGCACAGGGTCAGACCAAGAAATGCAAGCCCGACTATAGCCAGACGGAGTGCTTCTTTTGCAAGAAGCAGGGGCACTGGAAGAGAAACTGTTCTCTATACATTGCCTCCTTGGACCCGAACAGGCCGAAGAAGAAGTATGGTACTTATATGATAACACCTTACAACTTTTTTATTTGTGTTACTACTGCATGGGTATTGGATACTGAAAGCTCTTATCATATTTGCAATTCGATGCAGGGTCTGCAGGTCAGTAGGAGATTTGATGAAGGCGAGAGGTTCCTGAACGTTGGAGATGGAAGCAAAGTTTCAGTTCTAGCATTAGGAATCATGAACCTTGTAATCAATTCTCGAAATGTAATTCTGAGTGAATGTCACTATTGTCCAAGCTTTTTATTAAATATTATTTCTGTAGGCCTTTTGGCCATGAACGGTTATCAATTTTTAATAAAAGAAAATATTTGCAATATCATTTTGAATGGTGTTACAATGTTTGTTGGACAACTTAATAATGGAATTTATTTTCTATCACAACCTGTTAATGTGGTTCAAACCTCCGATAAACGTCCTAGAATAGATAATGTGTCAGAAGTCTACCTTTGGCACTGTAGGCTAGGTCATATCAATAAGAACAGGATAAACAGGTTAGCTCAAGAAAGAATTCTTGAAGTAGGTGATTGTGAATCACTTTCAATCTGTGAGTCCTGTCTTCTTGGTAAAATGACCAAATCACCTTTTACTGAAAAAGGTGAGCGAGCCAGTGAACTCTTGGGTTTGGTACATTCTGAGGTATGTGGACCCATGAGCTCAAGTGTAAAAGGTGGATATTTCTACTTCATAACCTTCACAGACGACCTATCGAGGTATGGGTATGTCTATTTAATGAAGCATAAGTCAGAGTCGTTTGAAATGTTCAAACTATTTCGAAATGAGGTAGAAAAATAAACTGAAAAGTGTATTAAAACTCTTCGATCTGATCGAGGAGGTGAATACCTTTCCAATGATTTTCTGACATATCTTGGGGAGAATGGGATTCTCTCTCAGTGGACACCTCCTGGAACACCACAACATAATGGTGTATCTGAAAGGAGAAATCGGACCTTGTTGGACATGGTTCGATCCATGATGGGGTTTGCTGGTCTGCCGATCTTCCTCTAGGGATATGCACTCGAATCGGCTTGTTACCTTCTAAATAGAGTTTCGAGTAAGTCTGTAACCAAAATGCCATATGAGATATGGATAGGATGTAAGCCAGTACTCTCGCACCTTAGGGTTTGGGGGTGTCCGGCTTATGTTAAATGTTTAATTATGGATAAGCTTGGACCTAGGTCTGACAAGTGTAATTTTATAGGGTACCCAAAAGAAACCAAAGGGTATTACTTCTACCTAGCTGATGAGCAAAAAGTGTTTGTCAGCCTTAAGGCAATCTTTTTGAAAAAGGAGTTCCTTGGTGAAGGGAAAAATCGATACAAGTTGCTGAACCTAAATCGAATTTAGTTAGATCAAATCCGGAGCCTATTGTTCAAGCACCCTTAAGGCGATCTGGTAGAGTACCATGTCAATCGGACAGATACTATGGTTTCTTGGTCTGGGATGATGATCCTATCGAACTTGATGAAAATGATGAGGATCCGATCACCTACATGGATGCAATGTAGAGACCCGACTCTGAGAAATGGCTAGAAGCCATGAAATCCGAAATGAAATCCATGAAGGTCAGGATGACCCATCCGAAGGAGTAAAACCCATAGGGTGTAAGTGAGTCTTCAAGAGAAAGAGGGGCGCAGACGGAAAGGTAGAAACCTATAAAGCCCGTCTGGTTGCCAAGGGATATCGTCAACATTATGGTATAGACTATGACGAGACGTTTTCTCCTGTGGTAATGCTCAAATCCATTCGGATTATGCTTGCATTAGCTGCTTATCTGGACTATGAAATCTGGCAGATGGATGTGAAGACAGCTTTCCTAAATGGAGAGCTGGATGAAGAGGTATATATGATACAACCTGAAGGATTCACATCCACAGATAAGTCTAAGGTGTGCAGGCTACAGAGGTCCATTTATGGACTTAAGCAGGCATCACGGAGTTGGAACATATATTTTGATAAGATGATCAAGACGTATGGCTTCGTTAAGAACGGAGAAGAGCCATGCATTTATAAGTGGGCTAATGGTCCAGTAGTAGTATTTCTTGTATTGTATGTGGATGACATTCTCTTAATCGGGAATGATGTCCCTGCATTATAGGGAATAAAGATTTGGCTGTCATCACAGTTCTCCATTAAGGATCTAGGAGAAGCTTCCTACATCCTAGGGATGAGGATCTATAGGGATAGATCTAAAAGGTTGCTTAGTTTATCTCAGTCCATGTACATTGATACTATGCTGAAGAGGTTCAGCATGGAGAATTCCAAGAAAGGCTATCTTCTGATAGGCCATGAAATTTTTCTCTCGAAGAGGGATTGTCCGACAACACCTCAAGAGAGAGAGCGTATGGATAGGATTTCATATGCTTCGGTAGTGGGATCTATCATGTACGCCATGACATGTACACGATCAGATGTGGCATACTCACTAGGGGTAGTGAGTAGATACAAATCTGATCCAGGGGAGAATCACTGGAAGGTTGTTAAAACCATCCTAAAGTATTTAAGAAATACTATGGACTAGTGGCTTGTTTATGGTGAATCGGACTTGAGACTTATAGGGTTTACAGACTCTAGTTTTCAGTCTGATCACGATGACAGCAAAAGTGTGTCGGGATTTATTTTTACCCTTAATGGTGGGGCTATCTGCTGGAAAAGTTTCAAGCAGCACACAGTGGCTGATTCAGTTTGCGAAGCGGAGTATGTCGCTGCATCAGATGCTGCCAAAGAAGTGGTGTGGTTGAAAAAATTCATCACTGAGCTCGGAGTAGCACTCTCCCTTGTTGGTCCAGTTCTGCTCAACTGTGACAGCTCTGGAGCCATTGCTCAGGCAAAGAAACCAAAGGTATACCAGCGGACGAAGCATATTCTGCGTCGCTACCATCTCATCCAAGAAATTGTGGATCGAGGTGACGTTGATCTTCAGAAGATCGATGGGAAGGAGAACCTGGCTGACCCATTCACTAAAGCCATTGCGGTGAAGGAGTTCGACAACTACAAGTCAAAGATGGGTATTAGATACTGCACCGATTGGCTTTAGGCCAAGTGGGAGATTGTTGGAAATAGTGTCCCAAAGCCAATCGTCAGTCTGTTGATGGTTGTGCTCATTTTTATATTTGTACATGAATTATGAATTAATAAAAATTATTTTGATATTTTTTATCATAAAATATTTCATCTTCTAATGAACTCCTTTGTTGTGGTGAAGTCCTTAGGACTATTTAGACTCGACAAAGGAAGATTTGTCATTTAGTCCTTAAATCTGTTCGCGACCAAATGATACGTTGTTACCAAGGACGACAACGTTTATCAACCATAGGTCGTTGTGTGCCTATAGGTTGGTTGTCCTCTTAACCAATGAGTGTGGAGACACTGGTATGGCATATAGGTGAGATGTAAGGGTACATCTGCACTGAACGTGACCGACTCCGGAGCTATTTCTGCTGTCAAGATTTGCTCCAATGGAATATGGGTATAAATATCCCTCCGACCTGAGACCGCTACGGTGACTTACAAGCAACTTACTACACTTAGGCACTGGACTACCTGAATTTTTAATTCAGTGACGGAAGGCTGCTGGGTGTAGTCAAATACTTGACTTGTCGGTGTGTGTGTCAAGATGAGATTGACCACCCCAGTTTAGGAGCTGTGTACAGTCGTGTTTCAATTTAGCAAAATTTTGGCCAGGGTAGTCCTTGTGAGGAGTCATAGGACTGTTTGAGTTGAGCACGATTCGGATGATCTGATCAGGGTTGACAGTTTAATCCTGAGTCATCCTAAACACAGGGGTCAAAAGGATGAATTACAGTAACCATATTCATGTAGGTTCTGAGTGTTGTGATTGCGATTTTTCGACCTATCCGAATGTCAGGTACCATTGCTAGATGGTCACTTCGATTAGTACAGGAATTGGTTCCTGTGCTACCGGCTTAGGTTCGAACCTGCGGGGTCACACACATTAGAGGTTCCTATCTGATCTGATGGCTGATATAGAATCCTACATGTTTGAGACTCAGTGATCGAGAATCAGGATTCTCTGATCACGAGTTTCACACATTATGGGTATCGGGGTCAAGAGTCCCACTGGTTGGGACTTTTCGATCAGGGTTACATATCGATGAATTCTAATGCCGATTGCCCATCGAATTTGGACTCAGTATTTATGAGAGGTTTAGTTAGTGATTTGATTGTTAATTAACTCAATTTGATTGAGTAATTATTTTTGAATCAAGTCCAATTGAATTGGATTCAGTTGGGTTTGACCTGATTAGGTTAAGAGTTGACCTAATCGTCAAGATGGTTTGGTCCCTAATTTGATCAGGGGTTGAGCTTAGTCAATTCCTGATTTGATTAGGATTTTATTGAGCCTAATTAAGTCTAATTAAGTTGGATTTAAATTAGTCTAATTGGATCTAATTTATTTGGTTCAATTAGGTTGGTTTAAATAATTAAACCACCTTGACCCAATCTCCATGCGCCACCTCACTTTCATTGCACCCATTTGAATTCATGAGAAGGAACTTCTCATGAATTTTTTCCTCATGCCAAGCCCTCTCCACGCCCCACTTTAATGTGCCATATGAATGGATAAGGATGATTGGTTGGCCATTCAAATTCAAAATAAAGTTTGAATTTGAATGGGCAATCAATCTTTGCACCTTATCCTTTTTTGTACGTCCCATTTATTACATAAGAAAAGGTTTCTCATGAAATCACTCCATGCATAATTTAAGCCACGCCTCACACCTTTAGTGGATAAGGGATGAGTTGGTGTCCATTTAAATTTCAAAATTTGATTTGAATTCAATTGTGCAATTACTCATCTTTATCCTTTCTTTTGGATAAGACGTTTGACGTTGTTATAAAAGGAGGAGAAGAGTGGGGCGTGCAAGAAGAATTTTTTTTGGAGAAAAATTTTGGGGTGTGAGGAAGTCTTGTGCATAAGGAGGAAGTCCATATCCTTCCAAGAGAAAAAGAAAGAAAAAAAAAAAGAAAAGTGGGTGCAAGGTTTCTGGTGAATTTTCTAGAGTTTTAGCCTGAGGTTCGGGAAGTGAGAAAGTGAGCTACGAGTGTCGTCAGCTCACAAAATCTCAGTAAGATCTTCAACATCCTCTCAAGCATATCTGTTGATAATCTGAAGCATCTGAAGAATCGATAGACATCGATCAAAGGAGTTCGATCAGCATTCACCGTTAAAAGGGCTCTACAACGAGCTAGTACTTGTGAGGGTCGATCAGACCAGGAGCTTCATGTGGACGATCCACAGAGGTCAGACATACTGTGTGGCTACATCACGATGATCAGACTCTTCCGACGGTGATCAGATTGCGGCGATCTACTACACGCACAAAGGTATTGTGTTCTGAACACATTACAGTAAAGTGTTTACTGTTCGAATTTGAATTTCAAATTTAAATGAATGCATGCTATATATCATATTTAGATCCTAGTGTAGAGTAAATTTATATTAATTAATTAGATTAATTAATAATTTTCACTGTAAAATAATAATTTTAAAAAAAAATTAAAATTACTATTTTACCCCTGCACTGAATATCCCCAAATTAAGTCCATCTTGGTCTAGTTAAAGATATGGACCCATTCGACTACAACTATTGGAGTTGAGTCTAGAGTGTCCTTGACCTAATCTAATTCAACTTTTGATTAGATTTGACCAATTACTCTAATTTAATCCATTTCTTTAAGCTAACCTTAGGTCTAACCCAATTATGGACCTAATCCATCTAACCCATTGACCCACAAGTTTATGCAATTGTCTTTGGTCTTAATTCACAATTCTAGACCAACTTGACAACACTTAATTCTTTTAATTAAGTATTTGGGCTGATGGGTCAGGGTTTGGCTTTTCGAAAATAATTTTCAAATTTGAAAGGTTTTATTTTCTGTTCACCAAATATGTTGACTCATTTCACAAATAGATCAGCACATTTCACAAATAACAATCCTATTACTAATTACATAATAGAAAATAACTCAATCAAAATAAATTATGAATATTTCTTTAGATCTAATCTAATATATTTATGATAAATTTTACAATTGAACCTTTACAATTAAGTCCTTTCGCTACTTCATCTACATGGGATATAATTGCAGCGGCACCCCTACCGCCATAGGAGACCCCATCGAATGGGAGGAGAGGACCTTTAAACTCTACTTTTCTCCTATGACCGGACGATCATGGCAACTAACCCAATTAGATTACTTGCTACTTGGATCAAGTATATCTAAATATACCAATTTCAAAATTTAAATTTCAAATTTTAAATTTCAAATTTTAAATTTTGAATTTCAAATTTCAAACAAATTTCAAATTTCAAATTTTTGAATTTTAAATTTTGAATTTTAAATTTTGAATTTTAAATTTTGAATTTTAAATTTTGAATTTCAAATTTGAAATTTCAACCAAATTTTAAATTTTAAATTTTGAATTTCAAATTTTTGAATTTTGAATTTCAAATTTCAAAATTCAAATTTCAAAATTTGAATTTCAAATTTTTGAATTTTGAATTTTGAACAACTTTCAAAATTCAAATTTCAAAATTTGAATTTCAAATTTCAAATTTAAACTTTTAGATTACAACTTAATCTATGCATGCAAATTCATATATCATATCTTAGAACCTGTTCTGATACCATTTGAAGCGAAATTTGAGTGTAGGGGTAAAATGATAATTTTAAAATTTTTTCAAAATCACTATTTTATAGTGAAAATAATTAATTAATTTAATTAATTAACATATATTTATCCTACACTAGGATCAAAATATGATATATAGCATGCATGCATTTAAATTTGAAATTTAAATTCGAACAGTAAACAATTTAATGTTTTATGTTCAGAACATAATACCTTTATGCGGGTAGTCGATTTCCATAATCTGATCATCATCGAGAGGATCTAATCATCACAATGCAGCCACACAGTATATCTGGCCTCTGTGGATTGTCCACACGAAGCTTCCGGTCTGATCAGCTCCTCACGAGTGCTTGCTCGTTGAGAGCCCTTTCGACAGCCGATGCTGATCGAACTCTTTCGATCGATGTCTGTCAACTTTTCAGATGCTTTGAATCATCAGCAAGTGTTAGAGAGGTTGATGAATCTCTTCCTAAAATTTGGTGGGCTCACGACACTCGTAGCTCACCTTCTCACTTCTCGAACCCCAGGCTGAAACCCTAGGGAAACACACTGAAAATCCTGTGCCTAATTTTCTTTCTTTTCTTTCTTTTCCTCTCGAAAGTTTTAGACTTCCTACTCACATACAAGGGTTCCTCACATCCCACTTTCTCTCTCAAAAAATTTCTACACACGCCCCACCTCCCTATCTCTTTTAAAACAGTTCAAAATGTGTCTTATCTGCATGAGAGGATAAAGATAAGTGGTTGCACATTTAAATTCAAATCAAATTTGAATTCAAATGCAAACCAACTCATCCCTATCCACTTGGGCGTGAGAAGAGAAGGTGCGGGGCTGCTTTGTGCATAGAAAGGTTTCATGAGAAACTCTTTCTTGTGTAAGATATGGGGCGCTAAAGAGGATAAGGACATGGCGCATGGATTGGTTGTTCATTCAAATTCAACTTTGTTTTGAATTTGAATGGCCAACCAACCATCCTTATCCACCTATGTGGCGCACAAATGTGGGGCGTGGGAAGGGCTTTGCGTGAGAGAAAATTCATGAGAAGTTTCTTCTTGTGAATTCAAATGGGCGCAGAGATATGAAGTGGCACAGGGATTCAAATTCAAATGGTGGTTTAATCTTAATTGAACCAACCTAATCAAAATAGGTTAAGCACAATTAGACTAAATTAAACCCAACTTAATTAGACTTAATTAGGCTCAATAAAATTCTAATCAAATTAGGAATTGACTAAGCCCAACCCCTGATCAAATCAGGGACCAAACTATCTCGACGATTAGGTCAACTCTTAACCTAATCGGGTCAAACCCAACTGAATCTAATTCAATTGGACTTGATCCAAAAATAATTACTTCATCAAATTGAATAATTAATGATCAAATCAATAATTAAACCTCTCATAAATATTGAGTCCAAATCCGATGGTCAATCGGGCATCAGAATTCATCGATATGAAATTCTGATCGAAAAGTCCTAAACCAGTGGGACTCTTGACCCCGATACCCAAAATATGTGGGACTCATGATCAGAGAATCCTGATTCTCGATCACAGAGTCCCAGACACATAGGACTCATAGTCCATAAATATTAGGACTCTTCATCAGCCATCAGATCAGATAGGAACCTCTAATGTGTGTGACCCCGCAGGTTCGAATCTAAGCCGGTAGCACAGGAACCAATTTTTGTACTAATCGAAGTGACCATCTAGCAATGGTACCCGACATCTGGATAGATCGAATAGTCACAATCACAACACTCAGAACCTACATGAATATGGTTACTGTATAATTCATCCCTTTTGACCCCTGTGTTTAGGATGACTCAGGGTTAAATTGTCAACCCTGAGTAGATCATCCGAATCGTGCTCAACTCAAACAGTCCTGTGACTCCTCACTAGGACTACCCTGGTCAAGATTTTGCTAAATTGAAATACAACTGTACATAGCTCCTGAACTGGAGTGGTCAATCCCATCTTGACACACGCACCGACAAGTCAAGTACTTGACTACACCCAGTAGCCTTCCTTCACTGAATTAGAAATTCAGGTAGTCCAGTGTCTAAGTGCAGTGAGTTGCTTGCAAGTCACCGTGGTGGTCTCAGGTCGAAGGGACATTTATACCCATATCCCATCGGAGCAAATCTTGACAGCAGAGAGCTCTAGAGTCGGTCACATTCAGTGCAGATGTACCCTTACATCTCACCTGTATGCCATACCAGTGTCTCCACACTCCTTGGTTAAGAGGACAACCAACCTATATGGCACATAGCGACCTATGCTCGATAAATATTGTTGTCTTTGGTAACAACGTATCATTTGGTCGCGAACAGGTTTAAGGACTAAATGACAAATTCTCCTTTATCGAGTCTAAATAGTCCTAAGGACTTCACCACAATATAGGAGTTCATTAGAAGATGAAATATTTTATGATGAAAAATACCAAAATAATTTTTATTAATTCATAATTCATGTACAAATACAAAAATGAGCACAACTGTCAACAGACTACGATTGGCTTTGGGACACTATTCCCAACATCACTATCAACCCTAGAATAGTCAACTACATTGTATTTCAATCTTTCAAATTTATCACATGGATTATCCTGACTAAGATTTTATTAAATTGAAATATAGTAATGCATTAACTCCTATAATCTGAAGGGGTCAATACCATCTTGACTCACACACCGACTTAATAAGTACTTGACTGTGTCCAAAAATCTTCCATCACTGAATTAAAAATTCAAGTAATCCGACACCAAAATACAGTGAGTTGCTTATAAGTCACTGTGGTTATCTCAGGTCAGAAGGATACTTATACCCATACTCTTCGTGAGCTACTCTCAACAGCAGAGTGCTCCATAGTTGATCATGTTCAGCAAGATGTACTCCTACATCTCACCTGTATGCCATATTAGTATCTCCATACTCCTTCGTTAAGAGGATAACCAATCCATATGGCACACAATGACCTACACTTGATATAGCTATCATCCTGATAAAAGCATATTATTTGGTCATGAATAAGTTTAAAGACTAAATGATAAATCCTCCTTTATCAATTTAAAATAGTCTTAAGGACTTCATCACAACACAGGAGTTCATTAAAGAAGATGTACATAATTTTGTGATGAAAAAGTCAAATAACTTTTATTATTGAATAATTCATATATAATTATAAAATAAGCACAACCATCAATAGGCTGACCATTGACTTTGGGACACAATTCCCAACAAGTACAGGGAGATTTGCAAAAATATCCTGATGCATTATTGGGATAAATAAAGTCGATGCGGCCACTTAGACAGACGAGACTGTCGGTGATAAGGAGGGCTGTGCTGAAGTAAACCACTCTACTAGCGCTCCAAGGCAATGATGTATTTTTTCTTTTGTAATCTGAACTTTGTAATCATTTTGATGCAAATGAATAAAACTCATTTTTGTTATTAATACTCACTACATTTGAATGGATGAATGCAAAATACATTTCAAGCCATATTGGCTGAATTCCAATCCATACTAGAAGATCCATACTAGGAATTTAGTTATGATTTAAATCATAAGGCATAATCTAAGCTACGATTCGAGCTATAACTCGAGCTGCAATCCGAGCTATATGACTCATACATGTTGTGTAGGTTTTGAAAGGATCAAAATTCAAATCACCTTCACGTGATAGGTACCATCGTATGTCTCTTCACGTCTCTTCGAAAATGGTGCAGGGCATGATTTGCTTGCCACTGGCATTAACTACTATATCAACAGTAGGAATTATATCCGACTGATGACTGCCATGCGTCAAGCATCCATTCAAACCTCACTGGTCATGCCTCCTACCATTAGTGCTCTGAGAGAAAGTGTTGTTTGAAGATCTTCTGAGTTTAGATTTATTTAAACCCCAGGTGAGACTGGATTTAGACTTCTAAGATTTTTGATTGTCCTTTTCTTTTGTCGTAGGTTCTCCTCCTTCATCTTTCACCTCAGAGTTTTTTTTTCTATGAGGAGAAGTGGCTTCTGGAGGCTCCAACTTTGCCCCACTAGAATTTCAATCCGAGCTGATAGAGAGAGAGATGTGGTATTGCTCCATAAGCAGTTTCAGATCCTTCTGTTGTTCCAAATGAAAATCTCAAGGTCGAATGATCGAGTTTGCCATCCCTCCTAGATCAGCTAAGCCTCTATGAAGAGTGCTTCTGGATTAGGCTGAGGCTTCCTCTCCATCCCTTCTTTATAACTCTTCTTCAATTTCTTGAAATGTCACCATGCTCGATAGTTTCGAACTTATGGTGGCATATCTGTGGTTTTACCGTGGTGTGCATATTGGCTAGGATTGATCCCAGCATCATACTTTTTCACTCTTTCTTCAGCCTCAAGAGGCATTCTGAATCACGCATGTGGTGGTATGTGTCACCACGAAAGAAGAAGAATGTTCTCCCGTTGATCCAGGATGCTCCGTCAGACGAGGATTGGGGGCTCATCATCTGGGGTGAACCTCAAGAGGATGTATTGAAAGAGACCTCAATAGATTAGCACTTGAGATGGGAGGTGGAGACCCTACGTAACTTTAAGGCCCTGATGTTGAAGGAGCTTCTATTAGTGTAGATATTGTTTAATGTCTGCATCAGCCAGGCCAGTCCCCAAGGTGCACACAGGTTGCCTACCTCAAAGCCATTCACTCTCTCTCTCTCTCTCTCTCTCTCTCTCTCTCTCTCTCTTTTTAAATGCTAACCACTAGACCACTTTGGTTGCAGTGATAGACCCAAGCTTGCTGAAAAAATTGGAGCAAAAGGTCCACCAAAAAAGGGTAGCAGTGCCTATGGGTGGCCAGAGCACCAGCATCAAGATTAAAAGTTCCTCCATACCACTGGCTTCCGAGTCAGAGGGATCTGAACCTCTTTCTGCTGACAACTTCAGAGTCATGAGGATTCACTCAGGCTCAGCTTCTCCGACCTCTGATGGGGATTGAAGAAGCTGAACAAGTCAAGGAAGTAACTCTGAGCCTATCGAAAGAAGTAATTCTGAGCATGCCAGCTGCTCAAGTTGTCTACCTTTCCTTAGAAGAGGCATCAACTGAGGCAGTTGGGGCTTTTGGGATCGTGCCAGCTAGCCTGAAGCTCGAGGCTTCAGCTCTGGAGAACTATAAGCTGGCGCACAAATTGTTCATCGGGATGCTCCTCCCGACCGATGGGAACAAGCTGCTGGCCTCATCACATGACGCAATAAGAAAAAGAGTTATGGAGTGCTTCATCCAAGTAAGCTAAAGCTCCTGTAGTGGTGAGGAAGCATAAGGCTGATGCCAAAACACTCAAAACCACAAAGGACAAGGCTAAAAAGGAGGCTGGAGAGGCCTCCATGAGGGTCGATGCTACCATGAGAAGGGCTGAGATGCCGAAGTGGCCCTAGGAGGAGCTGTAGAAGAAAATCTTGACTGCTAGGCATCCAGGAAGCACCGACAGTAAGAATAAAGGAGTTTGAGATCCTCCTAAAGAAGAAAAAAGCCACAATCAAGATAGTAGACAGGAATATAGCAGAAGGTACCTCAAAGGCCATTGAAGATTTCCAAGCATCAGAGAAGTACAATGACGAGAAGATTGAGTTTGCCACTGATGCTTATATCAATGGGAAGCAACTAGTCTGGGACAGAGTTATGCCAAGTATCCAGAATTAGATCTAGATTTTTTAGATGAAGTCTGGGAGCCCACTGCAGTCGATGCACCCCCGACGGACACTCCCACACCAGATGCTGCCCCTTAGATTTTCTATTTCTTTTCTTTTGTACTTGGAACTTTCAAGGCCATTGTAAGACTTTGAAGAAATGAATGAAGTTTATTTTTCTTCATACTCTCCGTATTTTATTCATGCTCGCATATTTTTATTCAACATGTAGAGATAGATTCGATCTGAGGAACTTAGAATTATCGCAACTCGATTCAACTCCAACCTTAGGAATTTAGATGAATCCATTCCAACTGAGAGATAGAACTATTTCGAGTGAAAGAACTTCGATAAAAATGGCTCCAAGCAAAGGAACTCTGGTTAATAAAGGAACTCTGGTTCCCAACAAGGGAACCTAAGTAGCAATAGTTTCGAATAAAGAAACTTTAGTTTCGAACAAAGGAACCTCCACAGCAATAGTTTCGAACAAAGAAACTTTAGTTTCGAACAACTACAACTACAGCGTCAACAGTTCTGAACAAAAGAATTTTGGTTCTGAACAAAGAAACCTCAACAGCAACAGTTTTGAATAAAAAAACTTTAGTTCTAAATAGAGGAATCTCAATGGCAACAGTTCCAAATAAAGAAACTTTAATTTCGAACAAAGAAACCTCAACAGCGACAGTTTCAAACAAAGAAATTTTGGTTCCGAATAAAGGAACCTTAGCAGTAATAGTTCCAAACAAATAAACTTTGGTTTCGAATAAAGAAACTTTGGTAAAGCTCATTGGGCAGGAGCTTTGGCCTTTAATACCACTTTTATGTTCAAACACGAGTTGATGAATCCAAAAATTCATATATATATATATATATATATATAGGTGTGTGTGTGTGTGTATGTAGGTATGTATGTATATATGTATATATATGTAAATATATATATGCATATATATATATATATATATATATATATATATATATGTATGTATGTATGTATGTATGTAGTATACATATTTATACATGTATATATATATATATAAAATAAAATAATGTTACAGCATCACTGATAATACATACATAGATTGGTCAAATTCCATGGCCTGCGGAGTGAAGTCCCATCAAGTTACTTCAGTTGATATATTTTCGGGCATACCACTATTAGAAAATTAGGTAGACTAGCATATATAGATTTCAAAATATTTTAAAATAATAGTGAAAATAGATCTAGGTTAAATCTTTTAACCCCACATACTATAGATCTAATCTACATCTACTTGAGTCCTGGATCTAAGATATGCATATAATCTGAAAATTAACAATTAAAATTGAGATTAGATCTTAATACCTTCAACCAATGATCTTGGATCTGAAGGTTTTTGAGCCACACACGTATCCGACCTCTACAGGTATCCACCAAAATCATTCTTGAACCTTTCTTCTTGTTGTAGATCCTTCTTCTCCAAATAGGTTCTTAGTCTTTTAAACCTTTGATCAATCTTTGATCTTTGACCACAAGCTCAACACTTGAACAGCAACCTTTCTCCTCATTCTTGATGTAGAAGCAAATCACCCTCTTCAACTTGGGTGTGTGAGAAGATGGGACACGCAACTCTTGGGTGTTGGAAAGAGAGGAAGAAGGAAAGATGGCGTGGAGAAGGAGAGAGATTTGAAATCTCAAAAATTCAATTACCTAAAATCTTAGGAGACTATCTCCTTAAATAGGTCTTTTTTTAATTCTAAATCATTATCCAATCAGACTAAAAAGATTAGTTCTTATCTCATAAGGTCACTTGCCTTTTTATCTGATTTTCTTTTCAAAAAAATCAGATCCAATTAAAAAGGCCCTTGCCTCAAATGTCAAGTGAATTTAGCACCCTCATCTTATAAGACAAGATGAGGGGTGCCACTTGATTTATAAGGCAGGTAGTTGGGTAGCCAACTCTTGGTGCCCCCTTAGGGTTTTAAGTGCTCAAGAAAGGGGGTGTGGCCCCTCTCTCTCTCTACTCTAATGCCTAAAAAAAAAAGGGGTTGGTCCCTCTTTCCTTCATCCACCCACTCTAAGGTATATGCTCTTGGTCTTTCCAAAAAGGGAGGCATGCACCTCCACTTTCTTTCCAATTAATCCTTGCAATAAAAGAAAAATCAAGAGAGAAGATAAGAAGATTTGTTTATCAACTAATTGGCTTGATCCAATTTTTTTAGGCCCACAAATAGGTGCCTAACTAAACCCAAATCAAAATGAATTTAAATTAGGTTCAAGGCTATGGACTTGATCCAATCCTTATCTAATAAGAAATCGAAGTCCAGAGAAGAATTGAGTTTAACCATGTGCTAGCATGATTTTCTTAAACCTAATAGGATTTCACTAAATCCTAATCTAATTACAACTTCATAAGTTCAATTGGTTAATTCAAGATTAAATCTCTTAATGTGTGATCCCATAGGTTCCATTCTATCTGATAGCGAGATATATTATGATCTCCATCACAATATCATCAAAAATTTTTTTGATGGATTGAAACAATTTCAACTCTACCCTTCGAGGGTCATCGATCATTAAGATGATGTTCGATGAGTCCCACAATCTACCAGTGACACCTAGCAATATGTAATAGCAATCCAGTAGAATGAAAGTTTGAACCCTTAGATGCAGTTATTGTGGGATTCAGTCCTTCTATCATGAGTCCCAACTTGATAAAGGTCATGGAGAACTCGTTAGACCCCATCGTCAGTCATATACTAGATTGACTCAACTCGAGTTCACTTGTGAATCTCTTGAAAACTCTTTTCCAGTATTTACACTTGCTTTGACTAAAGCTCTGAATTCAGTTTCACAAATCACATAAGACTTTTTCTTTTCTACTAAGATCGATAGATTCCTTCTAGATACATCCTACTCTTAATAATGAATCTGAACCAACTGTAGCCAACATATACACCAAGATCCCAAATGGTTTGGGACCAAGGAAATGTGTAGTCAAACTCAATAGCTTCGTTGTGAATAGTCGATGACATCATAAGTCAAAAGGTCACTCATACTACTGCAACATCAAGATAATCACTGACGAGTGAGTAGATATCCAAATAGTTTCTCATATTGGTCATGCTCAGTGCAAGTTGTTCTCTAATAATCACTTGTACTCTCACTTCAGTGTCTCTACACTGCTGACCTGAGACTCATCTATCTAGAAGGGAGATGATCCATGCATCGATCTTTAAATGGATTAATCACTATCCTCTGTGATGATTCTTTGATCAGGAGTATTTAAAAACTATCTACTAATTAATGTATATCTCAAATTCTCAACACCTTAAAAGTATATAAAAATCATCTTTGTTAATTTCTAAGACAAATCATGAACACATAAACATAATTGAAAATAAAAATATCTTTTATTAATAATAAAAGAATTACAAGTATAAAGTTAAGCCTTGAAATTATATAATGTGTCAGCCAATAATTAGCTTCTAGGGCACTCATCTGACAAATTCTTATTTGACCTAAAATCAATTGGCCATATACATTAGACCCATCTTCTTAAGGTGAGCTTCGATCTTCTGTTGGCTGAGACATTTGGCCAGTAGGTCCATCACATTTTGTGTGGAGTCGACTCTTTACACCTCTATGAACTTCTTCTCGAGGTATTCGCGTATGAAATAGAATCGCCGCTCTATATACTTAAACTTTTGGTGAGATCTGGGTTCCTTAGCAAGAGCCATGGTACCGTTGTTATTGCAGTGTAGTGCAATAGCATCTGATGGCATCACACCCAGCTCCACAACAAACTTTTTGAACTAGAAAGCTTCCTTAGTAGCTTCAGAGATGGCAATGTACTTGACTTTCATGGTCGAATCTGCAATGATCGACTATTTGAAACTCTTCCAGCTAATCGATCTTCTATTATATAAGAAAATACATCCTGATGTAGATTTTCTATCATCGATATCAGTCATGAAGTTTGAATCGGTGTATCCCTCCACTTTCAGCTTCGATCCTTCACCAAAAATCAAGAATAAATCTTTAGTCCTTTTCAAGTACTTAAAAATATTCTTCATGGCAATCCAGTGTTCTTCATCTGGATTTGCTTGATATTTGCTTGTGACACTCACAACAAGGGCTGTATCAGGTCATGTATATAATATGACATACATGAGACTCCCTATTATCAAAGCATAAGGGATCTTGCTCATGCATTGGATCTCCTCAGGTATGTCGGAGCACATCTTCTTGGATAGATGAATGCCATGTCTAAGGGGCAAGAGTCCCCTCTTGGAGTCTTCCATGCCGAACCTCTTCAGTACCTCCTCTATATGCATTCGCTATGAGAGTCCTATCATTCTCTAAGATCTATCCCTATACATCTTTATACCAAGAATGTGGGAAGCTTCTTCTAGGTCTTTCATGGTGAATTCTTTTGACAACCATACTTTGATCGATGTTTGCATGAAAATATCATTTTCAATTAGGAGGATGTCATCTACACATAATATGAGAAATGTGACAGCACTCCCATTAATCTTTTTATACACACACGGCTTCTTCTTATTTTTGATGAAACCAAATATTTTGATCATATCATTAAAGTGAGTGTTCCAACTTTGAGATACTTGCTTGAGTCATATATGGACCTTTGCAGCTTGTAAACCTTGTAATCACTATCATTGGATTTGAAACCTAAAGGCTATACCATATAGATATCTTTCTCAAGATATTCATTTAGGAATGCAGTTTTCATATCCATCTATCTAATTTTATAATCATGAACAGCTGCAATTGCAAGTAGAGTCCGAATGGATTTTAGCATGGCCACGAGCGAAAAGATTTTTTGATAGTCAATATCTTCGCATTGACTATAATATTTCACAACTAGCCTTGCCTTATAGGTCTCTTTCTTACCATCCGATCTAATTTTTTTTTATAAATATATTTACACCTAATAGGTACAATACTTTCAGGTAGATCTACTAAGAATCAAACCTGATTGAAATGCATGAAATTAATTTCTGACTTCATCGCTTCCATCCATTTTTCGGAGTCAATATCTAACATTGCCTCATCATAGGTCATGGGATCATTCCTTATGTCTCTATCTCCTACAAGGAATATTTCCTCTAGATCCTCCATAAGAATACCCATGTATCTTTCAAAAGGATAGGAGATCCTATTTGATCTATGAGGTGGAGGAGGTATCATATCTACTGGCTCACTACTGAGTTCAGATTCTTGGACTCAATGTTTTTCATAGACTTTCTCTTCGAGCTCAATCTGCCTACCACTACCTCTATCTTGGATAAATTCTTTTTTCAAGAAGATGGTATGATGGCTCATATGTTGGAAAATATGTCCCAAAAGCCAATCGTCAGCCTGTTGACGGTTGAGCAACCTTGTATTGTAATTGATTTGTTAATAAACAAAATATATTTTTGGCATTTTCATCATAAGTTTTCATCTTCTAATGAACTCTGTTGTTGTAATGAAATCCTTAGGACTATTTAGGTTCAATAAAAAGAGGATTTATCGATTAGTCCTTAAAACTGTTCACGATCAAATGATAGGCTGTTAATAAGGACGATAGCTTCTATCAAGCATAGGTCGCTGTAGGCCATATGGGTTGGTTGTCCTCTTAACTAAGGAGTGTGGAGATACTAGTATGGCATACAGGAGAGATGTAAGGATACATCATCATTGAACGTGACCAACTCCAGAGCATTCTACTGTCAAGAATATCTCTGATAGGATATAGGTATATGTGTCTCTTAGACCTGAGATCGCCTCAGTGACTTGCAAGCAACTCACTGTGCTTTGATATTGGACTAACGAAATTTTTAATTCAGTGATGGAAGGCTTCTGGATGTAGTCAAGTACTTACGAAATCGGAGTGGGACCAAGATGGGATTGACCACTCTAGGAGTTAGAGAAGAATGAGTCACTATATTTTAATTTAGCAAAACCTTAGCTAGGATAATCCATCAAATGGATTTGATATTTTGAAATATTTGATATTGGACTAACGAAATTTTTAATTCAGTGATGGAAGGCTTCTGGATGTAGTCAAGTACTTACGAAATCGGAGTGGGACCAAGATGGGATTGACCACTCTAGGAGTTAGAGAAGAATGAGTCACTATATTTTAATTTAGCAAAACCTTAGCTAGGATAATCCATCAAATGGATTTGATATTTTGAAATACAATGTAGACAACCTGATTAGAGTTGACAGTTGAACTCTGAGATGTCCTATGAGATTTTGATCAAGGAGATTAATTATATGGAAACTATATCCGTAAGGGTTCTAAGGATGTTGTTCTACACATTTGACCTATCTGGCCGTTGGATATCATTGCTAGATGGTCACCTCGATTGATACAAAAATTTATTCCTATACTATCGACTTAGATTTGGACCTATGAGGTCACACACATTAGAGTTCACGATCCGATCGGATGGTTGATCAACGATTAAGAATTATTCTAGGGTTAAACGATCAATACGATTGACATTTAACCTAGTGCAAGTGTTGAAGGAGGATCGATTAGCAATTCGATTGCTAATTGACTTAATTTGATTAAGCCAATTGAATATGATTTAATTAGTCTAATTGAATATGATTTAATTAGATTTAGTTTGGACTTGATTGGATCAAGTTCAATTGGTTTATTGGATAAACCAAGTGCAAGGAAAAATTAGTCCTAGTTCAATTAGGACTTAGGTCAACCTAATTTCTAATTTGATTAAAAAATTAAATCTAATTTAAATCTAATTTAATTTGATTAAATTAGATTCTTAGTTAGATTAAGATCTATTTTAATTGGATTGATTTGGTTTTGGTTTGATTTCGTTTGAGAAACCAAATTTGAACAAGTCATAGATTGAACCCTAATAAGACTAGGATTCCACCTTGCGCCACCTTAGCCCCCCATGCCCACTCTCTCTTATTTTGTGTGACAAAACCTTTTCTCCCAGGCCTTCACACATGCCCAAAGCTTTTCACTCTTTCTTTCTTTCATGGAATGTGGTTGTGGATCAAGTCAAAGTAGGAATTAGTTTGGATTTTAAATTCTATGAGACAAAATTTTAGGAAACAAAAACTCTTTCCTTATGGCACTAATTTTATCCAAATTCTTTTTGAGATTTTTGTAGGTTTTATGGAACATATTGTGCACCCTTTACTGGTAGTCCATGGCAGAAAAAGAAGGAGGGGGTGCCCAAGAGTTGGGCACCCCTTGTCTTGCCCTGTTTAAATTTTCCTTGACTAGGTGTTTGACCTAGATAAGGATTCTTTATATCTCTTGATTTAAGATGAATTTCTTTTGAAAATTTTTGTGGATTATAGAGCATTAAGAGACCTTTGGGGTGTGTGAAAATTAAAGAGAAAGAGTGTTGGGGCATGGAGATATAATAGACACAAAACTAAGTATCTGGGTTAGAGAAAAGAGAAGAAGAAGAGGATCTTCTTCTAGGGTTGCAGAGTTCACCTCTTCCCTTCCTCCATCTATGAATTTTCTGAGAGTGTCTCAAATATAAAACTCCTTCTCCTACTTCTCAT
The DNA here is from genome assembly GCF_000442705.2 of Elaeis guineensis. NCBI lineage: Eukaryota > Viridiplantae > Streptophyta > Magnoliopsida > Arecales > Arecaceae > Elaeis > Elaeis guineensis. Next base: position 31,132,083 of record NC_026005.2, on the reverse strand, counting down.
CTTTGGAAGTGTCTAAATCAAGAAGAAGGAGGCATCTGATTGACCATTGAAGAAGGATAAGCACAGTACTAGCATATTGTGCTGATTTCCTGGACCAGGACTTCTGATCGTGATTCGTGGGCTCGTGTGGATGACTTCTAGAGCTCGGACACGTGTGCGATTCGCAAATTCATCTTCAAGCCTAGATTAGTAAAGTTAGAACATCTAACTTGCAAGATAATAGATCTAATCTATTATATTTTACATACATTAGATGTAGTTTAGAAACATGTTGATATGATCAACATGTAGTTCTTGCTCTTTATATTTTAATTTTTAATTTAATTCCATGGAATAATCATGTAATAGAATCTTAGATCTAGGAATTCTCTAATTTTAATAAGATAAATTTTGATTTATTTTAGTCTTCTGCTGCCTGATCTTGAAAAAGTTTCAAGATCTAACCTTGAAACCCTAGATCTGGTTCCTTCAATTGATATCAGAGCCCAGGTTTGTTTATTACATGATTATTTATACATGCTTAGATTATTTCTTAGATTAAATTTAATTTATAATCTAATTGTTAAATATAAAATTAAAATATTTAGATCAATCAAGAACTGTAGGATGTTCTGCTGTAAGGTTTACCCCTCACAATGCAAAGGTTATCCTAGTTCGTGTAGATCTATCTTTAATCATAAATTTGTTAGATGTGATCTAGATTAAATTTATGATTTATTAGATTTAAAAGATGTTTAAATCTAAAATAAAATCTTTTTGTTAATAATTCCTATGCAAAGAGCTATTGGCAGTTCTGCTGAAACCAGTTGGGCCAGCTCGGGCACACAGCTGACTGGCTCAGGGATTAATCGAGCCGGCTCGATGCTGATTCAAGCCGGCTCTCTTAGGCAGACAAAACTAATGCTCGGGCGAAACATCATCGAGCCAGCTCGACTTCAATGAAGAGCTGGCTTGACCATCATATATTTGTCTGAAAAATTTACGCAGTTTAAAGTTAAAATTATTTCAATTGCATGAACCTGTTTAGATTAGATCTAAAGTAGTTTCATGCTTATTTCACTTGTATTTTGATTATGAATCAAACATGCAACGTGGTTGGTAGAATCATATTATAAAAATATTTTATAAATATGAAAATTATTTTCAAAAAGTCGAACCCCAACCCTCAGCCCAAAACTTAATTGAAAATTAAGAAGTTGTTTGATTAGGTTCTAGGATTGTGAATTGAAGAACCTAAGACACAATCCATAACACATTGATTAATGGGTTAGTGGAAATTAGGTCCATTAATTGGGTTAGACCTAAGGTTAGATTAAAGATGGACTTAATTAGAGAATTGACTAAATCTAATCAATTATTATCTTAGATTAGGTCAAAGATTCTTTAGATCAATTACAATAGTTGTAGTTGGTCAAGTCCATGTCTTTAACGAGAACCAAATGGACTTGATTCTTCGCTAAGCGGTCTAGCATGAACTGTTAGGTTGATTTTATCGAACTAATTAAACCAGTTGGTGTATAAGATAAACCAGACCGGTGGTTTTTAATTGGCAGCCTGCTTACCTGGCCATTTTTTATGGTGTCTATGGCAAGCTTTGACAGACCCTCCCACTGATCGAACTTACCTAGCCTCTTGATGAAATTATATTTTAATCGGATCACTTGACTATTCGAGCTGACCCATGTCAGCCAGGTAAATCAGTGTGATTGATTTAGGTGCTTCTAGATCAGCCCTTTTAATGGTCTCCCTTGAGCTGACTTAGTGAAGCCAATGGAAGGATCATGATAAGCTGGTTTATTTGACCTCCTCCTCTAAATCAATTAAATCTTCTAAAATTATCAGATCCTTAAAATAAAATAGTTATGGTGATAACTAGATCATAGCCCCCATTAAGTGGATGATAATGGGTCCATCAGTTGGATAATCATTGGAGGCCCAAAGGCCTGGTGCTTATCGACTGATGGAATTGTCATTCATAATATGATTTCTTAACTGCATCTTCTTAAATGGTGGTTAGGTTAGCAAACCAAAGTTGGGCCTAATCATTCATTGGCTAGATGGGTCAAGTATGGTCATGTTTATGGTTGGACCTAACCAGACCTTTTCAATGGAGGCCAAAGCCTACTGATTAGGAACTGGGGCAAAATTAAAATTACTAAAAATTATTTAGAGAAATAATTGGTTATGAACCTATCCTTAGATGTACATGGGTTGGCCAACCAAAGTTGGGCTTGTGTATAGTCTAAGTGAATTCTAGTACCCACTAAGGAATTAGGATAATTCCTCGAATTGAAGATAGAGACTACCAATTCGAATAAAATAGTGGGAGAAATCTTTTGATTAAAGTCCAAATCTTTAGGTTTAAATGAATCAATTACTAATTAGGTTATGATTTTCTTTTGTACAGATATGGCCAGTTCCCTATCATTCCGATCATTGTTGGACAATGATAAGTTAGTGGGACCCAACTTCGACAGCTGGTACCAAAAGTTGAAGATAGTCTTAGAGTATGAACGGATCTTATATGTGATAACGGATCTTGCACTTGAGGAGCCAGCTACCAATGCACATGGAACAGTCAGAGATACTTACCAGAAGTGGCTCAGTGACTGCATCATGATGCACTGCATCATGCTGGTTGCCATGAGCAACGAGTTCAATAGCAGATTTGACACGGCTCAGCAAAAGAACATGCTTCAAGTGTTGGAGGATGCCTTTGGCACACCCGATGACATGGAGAGGCACAAGATTAGTTGTGCCATCTTCAATGCCAAAATATGGGATGGTGCCTCTGTCACTGATCATGTATTGTACATGATCGAGCTGATGGAGTGTTTGAGCAAGCTCGACTTTTTCTTGCATGAACAGCTTGAGAAAAATGCAATACTGAACTCGCTGTCCAATTTTTTCTTCCATTCCTCACTCATTATAGAATGACAAAGCCTGAAATAAACTACCACAGATTACTGGGATTGCTTCAAAACTTTGAGAAGGATCACTAACTCCACAAAGAGTCGGTGAACTTAGTGAGAGGTTCATCTTCTGATTCTCGACCCTTTAAGAAAGGGAAAAAGAATAAAAAGAAGAAAGTGAAGAAGGTGCAAGTTCAGACTGGGACATCAGTGTAGGACCAGACCAAAAAGATCAAGTCCGATAAGAGTCAAACTAAATGCTTCTTTTGCAAGAAGCGGGGGCACTGAAAGAGGAACTGTCCTCAGTACATTGCCTCACTAGACCCGAATAGGCAAAGAAAGAAGCAAGCTATTGCTGGGCAAGGTATTTATATGATAACTCCTTGTAATTTCTCTATTTGTGATATAACTGACTGGGTATTGGATATCGGTAGCCCTTACCATATTTGCAATTCGTTGCAGGGGTTGTAGATCAGTAGGAGATTCGAGCAAGGCAAGAGGTTCCTGAACATTGGAGATGGAAGATCAGTTCTAGTTCTAGCATTAGGAATCTTGAAACTTCTATTTGAGTCCCATATCGTTGTTCTTAATGATTGTCATTTCTATCCCAGTTTCTTTTTAAATGTTATTTCTGTAGGCCTTCTGGCCAAAAATGATTATGAAATTTCAATAAAGAAACAAGTTTGTAATATCATTATGAATGGTGTTACTATTTTTTGTGGACATTTGAATAATAGTGTGTATATGTTATCACAACCTGTGAACGTAGTCTATTTTACTGACAAGCACCCCAGATTAGATAGTGTATCAAATATCTACTTATGGCACTATAGGCTAGGTCATATAAATAAGAATAGGATAAACAGGTTGACTCAAGAGAGAATCCTCGAAGTCAGTGATTGTGAATCACTTCCAACCTGTGAGTTCTATCTTGTTGATAAAATGACCAAGTCATCTTTTATTGAAAAAGGTGAGAGAGCTACTGAGCTCTTGGGCCTAGTACATACTGATGTATGCAGGCCCATAAGCACAAGTACTAGAGATGGATATTTCTACTTCATTACTTTCACGGATGATCTATCTAGATATGGATATGTCTATCTGACGAAACATAAGTCGGATTCATTTAAAATATTCAAACGATTCCGAAGTGAAGTAAAAAAACAAACTGGAAAGAGTATTAAAACTCTTCGGTCTGACCAAGGAAGGGAATACCTTTCCAGTGAGTTTCTCACATATCTAGGAGATAATGGAATTCTCTCCCAATGGACTCCTCCAGAAACACCACAGCATAATGGTGTGTCTGAAAAGAGAAATCAGACTCTGTTAGATATGGTCTGATCCATGATGGATTTTACCAGCTTGTCGATATCCTTCTGGGGATATGCACTCGAATCGACCTGTTATCTATTAAATAGGGTTCCAAGTAAGTCTATAATTAAGACTCCATATGAGATATGGATAGGGCGTAAGCTAGCACTTTCACACCTTAGGGTTTGGGGGTGCCCAGCCTATGTCAAACGGTTAGTTACAGATAAACTTGGATCTAGGTCTGATAAATACACATTCATAGGGTACCTCAAAGAGACCAAAGGATATTTTTTCTACTATACTGATGAACGAAAGGTGTTCGTCAGGCTTAAGGCAATCTTTTTAGAAAAAGAGTTTTTTGATGAAGGAACCGTTGCCTCTAAGGTTGAACTTGATGAAGTTCAACAGGTAGAAGGACCGACACCAATAGCTGAACCTAAGTCGAATTTGATAAGATCAGATCCGAAGCCCAATGTACCTGCACCATTAAGGCGATCCGGTAGAGTACCACATCAGCCGAACAGATACTACGATTTTTTGGTCCGGGACAGTGATCCCATCGAACTCGATGAGAATGATGAGAATTCGATCATCTATATGGATGCAATGCAGAGATCTGATTTCAAAAAATGGCTTGAGGCCATGAAATCTGAAATAGAGTCCATGAAGGTAAGGATGTATGGACATTGGTTTACCCACTTGAAGGGGTTAAACCCATTGGGTGTAAATGGATCTTCAAAAAGAAGAGGAGCGTAGACGAAAAGTTGGAGACCTATAAAGTTCATCTGGTTGCCAAGGGGTATCGTCAATATTATGGTATTGACTATAACGAGACGTTCTCCCCTGTGGCAATGCTCAAATTCATTCGGATAATGCTTGCAATAGCTATCCATTTGGATTATGAGATCTGACAGATGGATGTAAGGTAGTTTTTCTGAATGAAGAGCTGACCAAAGAGGTGTATATGATACAACCTGAGGGGTTTACATCCACAGATGAGTCCAAGGTGTGCAAGCTTTAGAGATCCATTTATGGATTGAAGCAAGCTTCTCAGAGTTGGAACATGCATTTTGATAAGGTGATCAAAACGTATGGCTTCGTTAAGAATGGAGAAGAGCCCTGCATCTATAAATGGGCAAATGGTCCAGTTGTAGTATTCTTTATCTTGTACATGGATGACATTCTCTTAATCAAAAATGACATCCCCACACTACAGGGAATAAAAGTTTGGTTGTCATCGTAGTTCTCCATGAAGGATTTGGATGAAGCATCCTACATCCTAGGGATGAAGATCTATAGGAATAGATCTAAAAGGATACTTGGGTTATCCTAGTCCACGTATATAGACACTGTGCTGAAGAGGTTCAGCATGAAAAATTTCAAAAAGGGCTATCTACCAATAGGCCATGGAATTTCTCTCTCTAAGAAGGATTGTCTGACAACTCCTGAAGAGAGAGAGTGTATGAGTAGAGTCCCATATACTTTGGTCATGGGATCTATCATGTACGCCATGACATGTACAAGACCAGATGTGGCATACTCCTAGGAGTGGTGAGTAGATACCAATCTGATCATGGAGAAAATCACTGAAAAGTGGTTAAAGCCATCCTTAAGTATTTGAGAAATATTAAAGACCAATGGTTGGTTTATGGCGAGTCAGATCTGAAACTTGTGGGGTTCACAGACTCCAGCTTTCAATTTGACCATGATGACAGCAGAAGCGTGTCGGGTTATATCTTTACTCTGAATGGTGGAGCCATCTGCTGGAAGAGTTTCAAGCAACATACTGTGGCAGACTCTGTTTGTGAGGTGGAGTACATCGCAGCATCGGATGCCGCAAAAGAAGCTATGTGGCTGAGAAAATTCATCATCGAGCTCGAAGTAGCACCCTCCCTCGATGGTCCGTCCTACTCTACTGCGCAGCACTGGTACCATTGCTCAGGCAAAAAAATCCAAAGCACACCAGCGGATGAAGTACATTTTGCATCACTTTCATCTGGTCTGAGAGAACGTGGATCGAGGTGATGTCGACCTTCAGAAGATCGACGGAAAGGAGAAGTTGGCCGACCCCTTCACTAAAGCCCTAGTGATAAAGGAGTTCGACAATCACAAGTCGAAGATGGGTATTAGATACTGTGCCGAGTGGCTTTAGGACAAGTGAGAGTTGTTGGAAAATATATCTCAAAAGTCAATCGTCAGCCTGTTGACGGTTGAGCAATCTTGTATTATAATTGATTTATTATAAATAAAATATATTTTTGATATTTTCATCATAAATTTTCATCTTCTAATGAACTTTGTTGTTGTGATGAAATCCTTAGGACTATTTAGGTTCGATAAAGAGAAAATTTATCGATTAGTCTTTAAAACTGTTCATGACCAAATGATAGGCTATTAATAGCTTCTATCGAGCATAGGTTGCTGTAGGCCATATGGGTTGGTTGTCCTCTTAACCAAAGAGTATGAAGATGCTGATATGGCATACAGGTGAGATGTAAGGGTACATCGTCATTGAACGTGACCAACTCCAGAGCATTCTGCTGTCGAGAATATCTTTGATGGGATATAGGTATAAGTATCCCTTAGACCTGAGATCGTCTCAGTGACTTGCAAGCAACTCACTGTGCTTTGGTACTGAACTAACTGAATTTCTAATTTAGTGTCGAAAGGCTTCTAGACACAGTCAAGTACTTGCGAAGTTGGAATGTGATCAAGATGGGATTGACCACTCCAAGACTTGGAGAAGAATGAGTTGCTGTATTTCAATTTAGCAAAATCTTGGCCAGGATAATCCATCACATGGATTTGATATTTTGAAATATAATGTGAACAACTTGATCAGAGTTGATAGTTAAACTCTGAGGTGTCCTATGAGCATTTTGGTCAAGGAGATGAATTATATGGAAACTATATCCGTATGGGTTCTAAGGATGTTGTTCTACACATTCGACCTATCTGGCCGTCCGGTATCATTGCTAGATGGTCACTTCGATTGATACAAAAATTTATTTCTATGCTACTAATTTAGGTTTAGACCTATGAGGTCATACACATTAGAGTTCATGATCCGATCGGATGGTTGATCAACGATTAAGAATCGTTCTCGGGTTAAACGATCAATATGATTGACTTTTAACCTAGTGCAAGTGTTATAGGAGAATCGATTAGCAATTTGATTGCTAATTGGCTTAATTTGATTAAATCAATGGGATGAGATTAAGTCTAATTGAATATGATTTAATTAGATTTAGTTTGGGCTTGATTGGATCAAGTCCAATTGGTTTATTGGATAAGCCAAATGCAAGAAAAAACTAGTCCTAGTGCAATTAGGATTTGGGTCAACCTAATTTCTAATTTGATTAGAAAATTAAATCAGATTTAAATATAATTTAATCTAATTAAATTAGGTTCTTAATTAGGTTTAGACCTATTTTAATTAGGTTGATTTGATTTTGATTTGATTTGGTTTGAGAAACCAAATTTGAACAAGTCATAGATTGAACCATAGTAAGACTAGGATTCCACCTTGCACCCCCTTAGCCCCCCGTGCCCACTCTCTCTTATTTTGTGCAACAAAACCTTCTCTCCTAGGCCTTCACACACACCCAAAGCTTTCTACTCTTTCTCTCTTATATGAAATATGGTTGTGGACCAAGTCAAAGTAGGAATTAGTTTGGATTTCAAATTCTATGAGATAGAATTTTAGAAAACCAAAACTCCTTCTTTATGGTACTGATTTTATCCAGATTTTTTTTGAAATTTTTGTAGATTTTATGGCACATATTGCGCACCCTTTGCTGGTGATCCATGATAGAAAAAAGAGGAGGGGGCACCCAAGAGTTAGGCACCCCTTGTCTTGCCCTGTTTGAATTTTCCTTGACTAGGTATTTGACCTAGACAAGGATTCTTTATATCTCTTGATTAAGATGAATTTCTTTTAAAAATTTTCATGGATTGTAGAGCACTGAGAGTCCTTTGGGGTATATAAAAATTAAAGAGAAATAGTGTTGGAGCATGGAGATATAATAGACACAAGACTAAGTGTCTGGGTTAGAGAAAAGAGAAGAAGAAGAGGGTCTTCTTCTAGGGTTGTTGAGTTCACCTCTTCCCTTCCTCCATCCGTGAGTTTTTTGAGAGTGTCTTACATCTAAAACTTGAAGGAACCTTATCTAGGGTTTCAGGGTTAGATCTTGAAACTTTTTCAAGATCATACAGCGGAAGACTAAAATAAATCAAAATTTATTTTTTAAAATCAGAAAATTCCTAGATCTAAGATCCTATTACATGATTATTACATAGCATTAAATCAAAAATTAAAATATATAAATATAGCATGAACTACATGTTGATCATATCAACATGTTTCTATACTGCATCTAATGTATGTATTAAACAATAGATCAGATCTATTACCTTGCAAGTTAGACGTTCTAACCTTATTGATCTGGGCTTGAGGATGATGTTGCAAGCCGCACATGCGTCCGGCCTCTAGGAGTCATCCACACGAGCCCACGAATCTCGATCAGAAGTCCTGCTTCAGGAAATCAGCACAGTATGCTAGTACTGCACTGATCCTTCTTTGATGGTTGATCAGGTGCCTCCTTCTTCTTGATTTGGACTCTTCCAAAGATGAAAAGTAGAAGGAGGAGTTTCAAATCTGAGATGCTCTCAGGAAACTCAAGATGGGGGGAGGAAAGATATGAAAACAAAAACCCTAGAAGAAGACCCTCTTCTTCTTCACGTTTTTCTCTCTAGACACCCAAACTTGCATCTCTTATATATCCACAACCCAAAGGTATTTCTTTCTAATTTTTGGATGGCACAAAGGTCTCTCAAATCTCTAACTTTCTCTAAAATTTCACAAAGAAACTCATCTTATATAGAGAGATATGATAGAGTCCTTGTCTAGGTCAAACACCTAGTCAAGGCTTATCCAAACATGGCAAGTTAAGGGATGCCCAACTCTTGAGCACCTCCTTCATATTTTCATGCATGGATTACCAGAAAAGGGTGCACAATGTATACCCTAAAAGCCATGAAAATTCCAAAAAAAATTTGGATAAATTTGGTGTAAAATTGAAAGAGTTTTGGATTTCTAAAACTCTATCTCATAGAATTCGAAATCCAAACTTATTCCTTTTAGATTTGATCCAAACCACCTTCCATGTAAGAAAGAAGAGAGGAGACCTTTTGTGAATGTTGGAGAGATCTGGGAGAGGGCTTTTGTCACACAAAATAAGTGGAGATTGGCATTGAATAAGAGAGAGGGCGTGGAGAAGGCTTATGTGGCGCAAGGTGGAATCCTAGTCTTACTAGGATTCTGTCTTATGACTTGTTCTAATTTGGTTTTCCAAATCAAATCAAATCAAAATTAGATCAACCCAATTAAAATAGGTCTTAACCCAATTAAAAACCTAATTTAATCAGATTAAATTAGATTTAAATCTGATTTAATTTTCTAATCAAATTAGAAATTAGATTGACCCAAGTCCTAGTTGAACTAGGACTAGTTTTTCCTTGCACTTGGCTTATCCAATAAACCAATTGGACTTGATCCAATCAAGTCCAAACCAAATCTAATTAAATCATATTTAATTAGACTTAATCTCAGCCGATTGGCTTAATCAAATTAAGTCAATTAGCAATCGAATTGCTAATCGATCCTCCTGCAACACTTGCACTGGGTTAAATGTCAATCGTATTGATCATTTAACCCTAGAATGATTCTTAATCGTTGATCAACCATCCGATCGGATCATGAACTCTAATGTGTGTGACCTCATAGGTCCGAACCTAAGCCGGTAGCACAGGAACAAATTTCTATACCAATCGAAGTGACCATCTAGCAATGGTACCCGACGATCGGATAGATCGAATGTGTAGAACAACATCCTTAGAACCCATGCGGATATAGTTTTCATATAATTCATCTCCTTGACCAAAATGATCATAGGACACCCCAGAGTTCAACTGTCAACTCTGATCAGGTTGTCCACATTGTATTTCAAAATATCAAATCCATCTGATGGATTACCCTGGCCAAGATTTTGCTAAATTTGAAATACAGCGACTCATTCTTCTCCAACTCTTGGAGTGGTCAATCCCATCTTGATCACACTCTGACTTCGTAAGTACTTGACTGTGCCCAGAAGCCTTCCATCCCTGAATTAGAAATTCAGTTAGTCCAGTACCAAAGCACAGTGAGTTGCTTGCAAATCACTGAGGCGATCTCAAGTCTAAGGGACACATATACCTATATCCCATCAGAGACATTCTCGACAACAGAATGCTCTGGAGTTGGTCACGTTCAATGATGATGTACCCTTACATCTCACCTATATGCTATACCAGTATCTCCACACTCCTTGGTTAAGAGGACAACCAACCCATATGGCCTACAGCGACCTATGCTCGATAGAAGCTGTCGTCCTTATTAACAGTCTATCATTTGGTCGTGAACAGTTTTAAGGACTAATCGATAAATCCTCTCTTTATTGAACTTAAATAGTCTTAAGGACTTTATCATAACAATGGAGTTCATTAGAAGATAAAAGCTTATGATGAAGATGCCAAATATATTTTATTTATTAACAAATCAATTACAATACTTGGTTGCTCAACCGTCAACAGCTTGATGATTGGCTTTTTGGGACACATTTTCTAACAACTCCCACTTGTCCTAAAGCCACTCGGCACAGTATCTAATACCCATCTTCGATTTGTGGTTGTCGAACTCCTTTATCGTCAGGGCTTTAGTGAAGGGGTCGGCCAGGTTCTCCTTTCCGTCGATCTTTTGAAGGTCGACGTCATCTCGATCCACGATCTCCCAGACCAGGTGGAAGCGGTGCAAGATGTGCTTCGTCCGCTGATGTGCTTTGGGTTCCTTAACCTGAGCTATGGCACGAGTGCTGTCACAGTAGAGCAGGACTGGACCATCGAGGGAGGGTGCTACTCCGAGCTCGTTGATGAATTTTTTCAGCCACACAGCTTCCTTCGCGGCATCCGATGCTGCGATGTACTCTGCTTCACAAACAGAGTCTGCCACAGTATGCTGCTTGAAACTCTTCCAGCAGATGGCTCTACCATTCAGAGTAAAGATATAACCCGACACGCTCCTGCTGTCATCATTGTCAGATTGGAAGCTGGTGTCTGTGAACCCCACAAGTTTCAGATCTGACTCGCCATAAACCAACCATTGGTCCTTAGGATTTCTCAAATACTTAAGGATGGCTTTAACCACTTTCCAGTGATTTTCTCTAGGATTAGATTGGTATCTACTCACTACTCCTAGTGAGTATGCCACATCTGGTCTTGTACATGTCATGGCGTACATGATAGATCCCACAGCTGAAGCATATGAGACTCTACTCATACGCTCTCTCTCTTCAGGAGTTGTCGGACAATCCTTCTTAGAGAGAGAAATTTCTTGGCCTATCAGTAGATAGTCCTTCTTGGAATTCTCCATGCTGAACCTCTTCAGCACAGTGTCTATGTACATGGACTGGGATAACCCAAGCATCCTTTTAGATCTATCCCTATAGATCTTCATCCCTAGGATGTAGGATGCTTCACCCAAATCCTTCATGGAGAACTGTGATGATAACCAAACTTTTATTCTCTGTAGTGTGGGGATGTCATTTTCGATTAAGAGAATGTCATCCACGTACAAGACAAGGAATACCATAACTGGACCATTTGCCCATTTATAGATGCAGGGCTCTTCTCCATTCTTAATGAAGCCATACGTTTTGATCATCTTATCAAAACGCATGTTCCAACTCCGAGAAGCTTGCTTCAATCCATAAATGGATCACTGAAGCTTGCACACCTTGGACTGATCTGTGGATGTAAACCCCTCAGGTTGTATCATATACACCTCTTCGGTCAGTTCTCCATTCAGGAAAGCTGTCTTTACATCCATCTGTCAGATCTCATAATCTAGATGGGCAGCTATTGCAAGCATTATCCGAATGGATTTGAGCATTGCCACAGGGAAAAACATCTCGTCATAGTCAATACCATAACGTTGATGATACCCCTTGGCGACCAGACGGGCTTTATAGGTCTCCACCTTTCCGTCTGCGCCCCTCTTCCTTTTGAAGACCCATTTACACCCAATGGGTTTAACCCCTTCAGGTGGGTCAACCAATGTCCATACATCGTTGACCTTCATGGACTCCATTTCGGATTTCATGGCTTCAAGCCATTTCTCGGAATCAGGTCTCTGCATTGCATCCATATAGGTGATCGGATCCTCATTATTATCATCAAGTTCGATGGGATCACCGTTCCGGACCAAGAAATCATAATATCTGTCCGACTGATGTGGTACTCTACCGGATCGCCTTAATGATGCAGGTATATTGGGCTCCGGATATGATCTAATCATATCAGACTCAGGTTCAGCTATTGGTGTCGGTCCTTCTACCTGTTGAACTTCATCAAGTTCAACCTTAGAGGCAACGGTTCCTTCACCAAGGAACTCCTTTTCTAAAAAGATTGCCTTAAGGCTGACAAACACCTTTTGTTCATCAGCATGGTAGAAAAAATATCCTTTTGTCTCTTTGGGGTACCCTATGAATGAGCATTTGTCAGACCTAGGTCCAAGTTTGTCTGTGACTAATCGTTTGACATAGGCCGGGCACCCCCAGACCCTAAGGTGTGAAAGTGCTGGCTTACGTCCCATCCATATCTCATATGGAGTCTTAATTACAGACTTACTTGGAACCCTATTTAACAGATAACAGGCTGATTCGAGTGCATATCCCCAGAAGGATATCGGCAAGCTAGCAAAACCCATCATGGATCGGACCATGTCTAACAGAGTCTGATTCCTCCTTTCAGACACACCATTATGCTGTGGTGTTCCTGGAGAAGTCCATTGGGAGAGAATCCCATTCTCTCCTAGATATGTGAGAAATTCACTAGAAAGGTATTCTCCTCCTCGATCAGATCGAAGAGTTTTAATACTCTTCCCAGTTTATTTTTCTACTTCACTTCGGAATCGTTTGAACATTTCAAATGAATCCGACTTATGTTTCATCAGATAGACATATCTATATCGGGATAGGTCATCCGTGAAAGTTATGAAGTAGAAATATCCACCTCTAGCACTGGTGCTCATGGGCCCGCATACATCAGTATGTACTAGGCCCAAGAGCTCAGTAGCTCTCTCACCGTTTCCAATAAAAGGTGACTTGGTCATTTTACCAAGAAGACAGGACTCACAGGTTGGAAGTGATTCACAATCATTAACTTCGAGGATTCCCTCTTGGGTCAACCTGTTTATTCTGTTCTTGTTTATATGACCTAGCCTACAGTGCCATAAGTAGATATCTGACACACTATCTAATCTAGGGTGCTTGCCAGTTGAATAGACTACATTAACAGGTTGTGATAACATATACACACCATTGTTCAAATGTCCACAAAAAATAGTAACACCATTCTCAATGATATTATAAATTTGTTTCTTTATTGAAATTTCATAATCATTTTTGGCCAGAAGGTCTACAGAAATGACATTTAAAAAGAAACTGGGACAGAAATGACAATCATTAAAAACAACGATATGGGATTCAAATACAAGTTTCAAGATTTCTAATGCTAGAACTGGAACTGGTCTTCCATCTCCAACGTTCAGGAACCTCTCACCTTGCTCGAATCTCCTACTGACCTGCAACCCCTGCAACGAATTGCAAATATGGTAAGGGCTACCGGTATCCAATACCCAGTCAGTTATATCATAAATAGAGAAATTGCAAGGAGTTATCATATAAATACCTTGCCCAGCAATAACTTGCTGCTTTCTCTGCCTGTTCGGGTCTAGGGAGGCAATGTACTGGGGACAGTTCCTCTTCCAGTGCCCCCGCTTCTTGCAAAAGAAGCATTCAGCTTGACTCTTATCGGGTTTGATCTTTTTGGTCTGACACTGCACAGATGTCCCAGCCTGAACTTGCACCTTCTTCACTTTCTTCTTCTTGTTCTTCTTCCCTTTCTTAAAGGGTTGAGAACCAGAAGATGAACCTCCCACTAAGTTCACCGACTCCTTATGGAGTTGGTGATCTTTCTCAAAGTTCTGAAGTAACCCCAGTAATCTGTGGTAGTTTACTTCAGGCTTTGTCATTTTATAATGAGTGAGGAATGAGAGATAAGACTTGGGCAGCAAGTTCAGTATTGCATCTTTCCCAAGCTGCTCATGCAAGAGAAAGCCGAGCTTGCTCAATCGTTCCATCAGCTCGATCATGTACAATACATGATCAGTGACAGAGGCACCATCTCGCATTTTGGTGTTGAAGATGGCACAACTAGTCTTGTGCCTCTCTACGTCATCGGGTGTGCCAAAGGCATCCTCCAACACTTGAAGCATGTCCTTTGGCTGAGCCGTCTCGAATCTGCGACTGAACTCGTCGCTCATAATAGCCAGCATGATACAGCGCACCGTGGTCCGATCATTGAGCCACTTCTGGTAAGTATCTCTGACTGTTCCACGTGCATTGACAATTGGCTCCTCAGGTGCAGGATCCATTATCACATATAGGATCTGTTCATGCTCCAGGACTATCTTCAACTTTCGATACCAGCTACCGAAGTTGGGTCCCACCAACTTATCATTGTCCAACAATGATCAGAGCGATAGGGAAGTGGCCATATTTACACAAAAGAGAACCATAACCTAATTAGTAATTGATTCATTAAACCTAAAGATTTGGACTTTAATAAAAAGATTTCTCCCACTATTTTATTCGAATTGGTAGCCTCTACCTCCAATTCGAGGAAATACCCTAATTCCTTAGCGGGTACTAGAATCCACTTAGACTGCACACAAGCCTAACTTTGGTTGGCCAACCCATGTACATCTAGGGGTAGGTTCATAACCAATTGTTTCTCTAAACAATTTTTAGTAATTTTAATTTTGCCCCAGAAACCTAATCAGTAGGCTTTGGCCTCCACTGTAAGGATCCAGTTAGGTCCAACCATTAACATGATCATACATGGTGTATCTAACCAACGAATGATTAAGCCCAACTTTGGTTGGCTCACCTAACCACCATTAGAGAGACACTTCCAAGTCATCATATGATGAGTGATAATTCCATTAGTCAACAAGCACCAGGCCTTTGGGTCTGCAATGATTATTGAGTTAATGGACTCATTATCAAACACCTTAATGGGAGGCTATGATTCAGTTATCTCCATAACTTTATCATTTTAAGGACCTAATAATTTTAGAAGATTTAAATAATATAGAGGATGAAGTCAGATGAACCAGCTTATCATGATCCTCCCACTGGCTTCACCAAGTCAGCTTAAGGGAGACCAGGGCTGGTCTAGGAGCACCTAAATCAGTCACACTGATTTACCTAGCTGACATGGGTCAGCTCGAATAGTCAAGTGATCCGATCAAAACATAATTTCATCAAGAGGCCAGATAAGTTCGATCAGTGGGAGGGTCTGCCAAAGCTTACCTTAGACACCATCAGAAATGGCCAGGTAAGCGGGCTCCCAATTAAAAACCACCGGTCTGGTTTACCTTAGACACCAACTGGTTTAATTAGTTTCGATTAGATCAACCTAACAGTTCGTGCTAGACTGCTTAGCCAAGAATCAAATCCATTTGGTTCTCGTTAAAGACATGGACTTGACCAACTACAACTATTGTAATTGATCTAGAGAATCCTTGACCTAATCTAAGACAACAATTGATTAGATTTAGTCAATTCTCTAATTAAGTCCATCTTCAATCTAACCATAGGTCTAACCCAATTAATGGACCTAATTCCCGCTAACCCATTAACCCAATGTGTTATGGTTTGTGTCTTAGGTTCTTCAATTCACAATCCTAGAACCTATTCAAACAACTTCTTAATTCTTAATTAAGTTTTGGGCTGAGGGTTGGGTTTGGCTTTTCAAAAAATAATTTTCATATTTGTAAAATAATTTTACAATATGATTCTATCAACCATATTGCATGTTTGATTCATAATCAAGATGCAAGTGAAATAAACATGAAACTACTTTAGATCTAATCTAAACAGGTTCATGTAATTGAAACAATTTCAACTTTAAATAATTTCTTTGCACAAAAATTATTAACAAAGAGATTTTATTTCAGATTTAAATATATTTTAAATCTAATAAATCATAAATTTAATCTAGATCATATCTAACAAATTTATGATTAAAGATAGATCTACACAAACTAGGACAACCTTTGCACTGTAAGGGGTAAACCTTACAGCAGGACAACCTTGCAGTTTGTGATTGATCTAAAATTTTAATTTTAGATTTAATAATCAGATTATAAATTAGATCTAATCTAAAAAATAATCTAAGCATGTATAAATAATTATGTAATAAAGAACCTGGCTCTGATACCAATTGAAGGAACCTTATCTAGGGTTTTAGTGTTAGATCTTGAAACTTTTTCAAGATCATACAGTGGAAGACTAAAATAAATCAAAATTTATTTTTTAAAATCAGAAAATCCCTAGATCTAAGATCCTATTACATGATTATTATA
Organism: Elaeis guineensis; assembly: GCF_000442705.2. Taxonomy (NCBI): domain Eukaryota; kingdom Viridiplantae; phylum Streptophyta; class Magnoliopsida; order Arecales; family Arecaceae; genus Elaeis; species Elaeis guineensis. Next base: position 31,115,337 of record NC_026005.2, on the reverse strand, counting down.
TAGTATTAAATTAGAAATTAAAATATATAAATATAGCATGAACTACATGTTGATCATATCAACATGTTTCTATACTACATCTAATGTATGTATTAAACAATAGATCAGATCTATTACCTTGCAAGTTAGACGTTCTAACCTTGTTGATCTGGGCTTGAGAATGATGTTGCAAGCCGCACACGCATCCGGCCTCTAGGAGTCATCCACACGAGCCCACGAATCTCGATCAGAAGTCCTGCTTTAGGAAATCAGCACAGTATGCTAGTACTGCGCTGATCCTTCTTTGATGGTTGATCAGGTGCCTCCTTCTTCTTGATTTGGACTCTTCCAAAGATGGAAAGTAGAAGGAGGAGTTTCAAATCTGAGACGCTCTTAGGAAACTCAAGATGGGGGGAGGAAATATATGAAAACAAAAACCCTAGAAGAAGATCCTCTTCTTCTTCACGTTTTTCTCTCTAGACACCCAAACTTGCATCTTTTATATCTCCACAACCCTAAGGTATTTCTCTCTAATTTTTGGATGGCGCAAAGATCTCTCCAATCTCTGACTTTTTCTAAAATTTTACAAAGAAACTCATTTTATATAGAGAGATATGATAGAGTCCTTGTCTAGGTCAAACACCTAGTCAAGGCTTATCCAAACATGGCAAGTTAAGGGACGCCCAACTCTTGAGCACCTCCTTCATATTTTCATACATAGATTACTAGAAAAGGGTGCACAATATATACCCTAAAATCTATAAAAATTTCAAAAAAAATTTGGATAAATTCGGTGCAAAATTGAAAGAGTTTTGGATTTCTAAAACTCTATCTCATAGAATTCGAAATCCAAACTTATTCTTTTTAGATTTGATCCAAACCACCTTCCATGTAAGAAAGAAGAGAGGAGACCTTTTGTGAACGTGGGAGAGATCTGGGAGAGGGCTTTTGTTGCATAAAATAAGTGGAGATTGGCATTGAATAAGAGAGAGGGCGTGGAGAAGGCTTATGTGGCGCAAGGTGGAATCCTAGTCTTACTAGGATTCTGTCTTATGACTTGTTCTAATTTGGTTTCCCAAACCAAATCAAATCAAAATTAGATCAACCCAATTAAAATAGGTCTTAACCCAATTAAGAATCTAATTTAATCAGATTAAATTAGATTTAAATCTGATTTAATTTTTTAATCAAATTAGAAATTAGATTGACCCAAGTCCTAGTTGAACTAGGACTAGTTTTTCCTTGCACTTGGCTTATCCAATAAACTAATTGGACTTGATCCAATCAAGCCCAAACCAAATCTAATTAAATCATATTTAATTAGACTTAATCTCAGCCGATTGGCTTAATCAAATTAAGTCAATTAGCAATCGAATTGCTAATCGATCCTCCTGCAACACTTGCACTGGGTTAAATGTCAATCGTATTGATCATTTAACCCTAGAATGATTCTTAATCGTTGATCAACCATCCGATCGGATTATGAACTCTAATGTGTGTGACCTCATAGGTCCGAACCTAAGCCGGTAGCACAGAAACAAATTCTTGTACCAATCGAAGTGACCATCTAGCAATGGTACCCGACTACCGGATAGATCGAATGTGTAGAACAACATCCTTAGAACCCATGCGGATATAATTTTCATATAATTCATCCCCTTGACCAAAATGATCATAGGACACCCCAGAGTTCAACTGTCAACTCTGATCAGGTTGTCCACATTGTATTTCAAAATATCAAATCCATCTGATGGATTACCCTGGCCAAGGTTTTGCTAAATTTGAAATACAGCGACTCATTCTTCTCCAACTCTTGGAGTGGTCAATCCCATCTCGATCACACTCTGACTTCGCAAGTACTTGACTGTGCCCAGAAGCCTTCCGTCCCTGAATTAGAAATTCAGTTAGTCCAGTACCAAAGCACAGTGAGTTGCTTGCAAGTCACTGAGGCGATCTCAAGTCTAAGGGACACTTATACCTATATCCCATCAGAGACATTCTCGATAGCAGAATGCTCTGAAGTTGGTCATGTTCAATGATGATGTACCCTTATATCTCACCTGTATGCCATACCAGTGTCTCCATACTCCTTGGTTAAGAGGACAACCAACCCATATGGCCTACAGCGACCTATGCTCGATAGAAGCTGTCGTCCTTATTAACAGCCTATCATTTGGTCGTGAACAGTTTTAAGGACTAATCGATAAATCCTCTCTTTATCGAACTTAAATAGTCTTAAGGACTTCATCATAACAACGGAGTTCATTAGAAGATGAAAGCTTATGATGAAGATGCCAAATATATTTTATTTATTAACAAATCAATTACAATACTTGGTTGCTCAACCGTCAACAGCTTGGCAATTGGCTTTTTGGGACACATTTTCCAACAAAACTCCATCTCCTACTTCTCATTTTTGGAAGAGTCCAAATCAAGAAGAAGGAGGCATCTGATCGACCATCGAAGAAAGCACAGTACTAGCATACTGTGCTGATTTCCTAGACCAGGACTTCTGATCGTGATTCGTGGGCTCGTGTGGATGACTTCTAGAGGCCGGACACATGTACGGCTCACAACTTCATCCTCAAGCCTAGATCAGCAGAATTAGAATGTTTAACTTGCAAGGTAATAGATCTGATCTATTATATTTTACATACATTAGATGCAGTATAGAAACATGTTGATATGATCAACATGTAGTTCTTGCTCTTTATATTTTAATTTTTGATTTAATGTCATGCAATAATCATATAATAGGATCTTAGATCTAGAGATTCTCTGATTTTAATAAGATAAATTTTGATTTATTTTAGTCTTCCACTGTCTGATCTTGAAAAGGTTTCAAGATCTAACCCTGAAACTCTAGATCTGGTTCCTTCATCACAATCACATTGTGATCCTTAAGAAGATAGAAGTAGTATCCCATAGTTTTCTTAGGATACTCTATAAAGCAAGCCCTAAAAGATCTAGCCTCTAACTTATCTATTTGCTGTCACTTGACATGGGCTGAATATCTCCAAATCTTGAGGTATCCAAGAGTTTGCTTCTTACCATGCCATAACTCGTATGGAGTGGTAGGAACAGATTTAGAGAAAATCTGATTCAAAAGATGAATTATAGAAAGTAGTGCATATCTCCAGAGAAAGATAGGAAGGTCTGTGAAGCTCATCATAGATCAGACCATATCTAATAGGGTCTGATTCCTTCTTTTAGAAACCCCATTGAGCTGAGGCATCTCTGAAGGTGTCCACTATGAGACTATATCATTATTCTTGTGATAGACCTAAAATTATCTACTATGGTGTTCTCCTTCTTGATCTCATCGAAGAATCTTTATTGATTTTTCGATCTATTTTTCTACTTCATGTCTGAACTCTATGAACTTTTCAAAGGCTTCAGACTTACGATGCATCAAATATACAAAACTATACTATGAATAATCACTGATAAAAGTTATGAAGTAGACATAGCCACCATTGGCTTGTACATCAAATGGATTGCACATGTCAATGTGTACCAGGGCTAATATCTCAGTGGTCCTTTCCCTTTGTCCCACAAAGGGCAGCTTAGCTATTTTTTTTTGAAGACAGAACTCACAAACTGGATAAGACTTGTAAGTCAATGGCTTAAGAAGATCATCTTTCTCCATTTTGTTGAGTCTGTCCTCTCCTATATGGCCTAGCTTAAGGTGCCATAGATACTTTTGGCTAATCCTATCTCTAAATCTCTTAGACCCTACGGCATTCACAGTTTGCTCATTAATGTTAACACTCACATCCATATACAAATGATAAAGACCGTCAATCAAGAAGCACATGCAACAATTTTATTTTCAAAATAAATTACACATATATCTTTATTGAAATAAAAATTATAGTTATCCTATGCCAGCATTAATATGATAATTAAATTTTTATTAGCTATAGGTACATAATAGCAGTCTTTCAAAATTAAACTAATTCCTAATGGTAATCATAGAGAGTAGGTCCCAATGGCCACAGCAGCAACTCTTGCTCTATTATCGATCCGAAGAGTGATCTCGCCTTCCCTCAGCCCTCTAACTTCTTTAAAACCCTACATAAAAGTGCACAAACAAGCACTTGAACTAGAATCTAGAATCAACTAGAAAAAGAGGAAACTATTAAATTAGTTTCAATTACGACCAAATCAGATGTACCTTCAGAAGGCCCATCCTCCTTGTTCTTCACAGTCATCAGATATGCCAGATAGTTCTTTCTCTAGTGACCTTCGATATTGCTATGAAAATACTTTCCCTGATCGTCAGCCTTCTTCAGAACCTATTTCTTTGGCTTGGCCTTATTCTTTTGCTTCTTTGTAGGCTTCTTTTTTTTCTTGAAAAAAAATTTTCTCATAGAAGAAGGCTGCTCCACAGTCAGAACCATACCCCTTGAACCTTTCAAAGTGCCCTCAGTTGTTGTCAACATGTTCAGTAATTTGGACAAAGTGTTATCAATCATATTCATATGATAGTTTATAATGAACTATCTATAAGAATCTGTAACTTTTTATCCATGTTCATCCCAAGCTTCTGAAGCTCTTCGACATCCTTGATCATTATCAAATAATGATCATTGATGGAATGTCCATCACATATTTTCACTTTGAATAGTCTCTGAGAGACCTCAAAGTGAGCTGTGCGACTCTGCTCATCGTACAATACTGGCAGGTGAGTCAGTATCTCCTTAGCAGTCCTCATGTCTTCATGCTGTCGCTGAAAATCATTGGATATGGATGCTAGAATATAACACTTCGCCTTATTATCCTCATCCATCCACTTTTTAAGTATAGCTCGTTGATCAGGGGATGGATGAGCTAGTAACACAAGTGTATCCTGATCTAGGATATGGGTTAGTTTCTCGAAATTGAGAACGATTCTCAAATTTTGGAGTCAGTCTTTGTAGTTTGTTCTAGTCAATCTATTTTGTCAAGAATATGAACTAAAAGATTGAAACTTGATATGATTATCTACAGAGAAAATAATTTTTAATTAAATATTTATACTTATTAAATATTTATTCTAAAAATTTTAAAAAACAAACAAGGCTCCCACTATTTTTTCGAATCTCCCACACTCTTCGGGTGGAGAAATGAAAATCGATATGCAATAGATTTTTATTGAAAATTATATCCTAAAGCCAATCATTTGATGATTGTGCTAAATATAAATATACATAAATTGATCAATAATAAAAGTTATTTGACCTTTTTCATCACAAGATTAAAGGGAAGAAAAATTATTTCTCTTCAGATGACTCAAGTTATATCTAAATTTTTTTTTATTAATCTACATGAATAAAGATCAAATCTTTATCTAATTAGCAGTGGAACCAAAGATGAAATCTTAAATAATTTGATATAAATCTTTATGAAGGCCTGGATGTGCAAACTCTCTACTTCGCATGCACGTCAGATGCCACAAGAAAGTAGGAAGAACTCCGATATTCACAACTCAATCAAACGAGGGAGAAGATATGCTAGTATAACACCTCACACCAGTAGGTGGGATGTCCAAGGAGGGCCCACACCCAAGGGAGAAGGGGTAGCACCAAAGAGGAGAGGCTAAGGAGAAGAAGAAGGGCTTCTCTCTTCTTACGTCTCTCTCTCTTTCTCTCTTCTCTCAATTTAAATTGTTCGCTATGTATCCATAGGTAGAGACCTTCTCTATTTATAGATGAATTTTATAATCAAATAAGTATAGGAGTCCTAACTCAAATCTAATTTGAATCAATCCAATACTCATGAAAGAAGGATTCCTACATGAGATAGAATTTGCCATCACTTATGATAACCACTTTGCATCCACTCTCTCACCCAATGGGACACCCCAAACCAGTACTATTCTAGGTGTTGGTCGGCCAACATGAGAGGAAAATCCTAGTGTAAGTAGGATTTCTCATATCTCATCCAAAATGAATCTGATTCGAATCTAATTCGAAGTTGGTTTGAAATAATTTCGAAAGGCTATCAATCCCAAACTCTTTAGGATTTTTATACCAAGTCTAACTTAAATTTTTGAATCCAATTAAGCCTAATCAATTTAGATCTAATCTAAAATTAATCAGTACTTAAATCTAAACTTTCATATGCTCTATGGATCATAGATCAGAAACTGTTCATTCATGGGATCGAACTTGAACCTCATGTGTAATGCTAGCTAGACATAATGAACTCTTCAATCTTATTTGATTCATAACTAATCAAGTTAGCTTATATGTTCAATCAAGTTAAGTACTTTCAAATTAGACATATAAATATAGGTCAATTCTTTTCTACTTTGTCTGACTTGTGTGCGTGACTCTATAGGTTCAAACACAAGCCGGTAGCATAGAAACCAATTTCTCCACTAATCGAGATACCATCTAGCAATGATTCTCGATGTCCAGAAAGGTCAAATTATCATAAAAGAATATTTTGAAACCCATACATATGGTTACTGCATAATTGATCCTTTTGACCTTGGATGCTCTATGATGGTCTTAGGTTAACTGTCAACCGAGATTGCTTCATCCATATTGTATTTCAATCTTTCAAATCCATCTCATGGATTATCCTGACCAAGACTTTGCTAAATTGAAATATAGCGATACATCAACTCCAATAATTCGGAGGGGTCAATTCCATCTTGATCCACACACAGACTTCGCAAGTACTTGACTATACCAAGTAGCCTTCCGTCACTGTATTAGAAATTCAGATAGTCCGGCACCAAAACATAGTGAGTTACTTGCAAGTCACTATGGTGATCTCTGGTCTGAATTACACTTATACCCATGTGCTTCGCGAGCAGCTCTTGACAGTAGAATGCTCAGCAGGTGAGTCACTTGTTCAGTGACGATGTACTCCTACATCTCACCTACATGACATACCAGTGTCACCACACTCCTTGGTTAAATGGACAACCAACCCATATGGCACACAATGACCTCCACTTGACAAACATCATCATCCTGTAATGACATATCATTTGGTTATGAATATGTTTAAGAACTATACGATAAATTCTTTTGTTATCGTACACTAGCATAGTTCTAAGGACTTCGTCACAGTACAAGAGTTCAAGAAAGATGTTATTTTGTGATGAAAAATGTCAGAATAACTTTTATTCAATGATCAATAATTCATATTCAAAGAGAAACTCAATCATCACACGATTGATTTTAAGACATAATTTCCAACAACTCTCACTTGGACAAAAGCCAATCGGAGCAGTATTTTGTACCCATCTTCTATTTGAAATCATCGAACTCTTTGATCTCGAGAGCTTTAGTGAAGGGGTCGGCTAAGTTCTCCTTCTGTCGATCTTCTGAAGCTCAATGTTACCTCAATTCATGATTTCTCGCACCAGATGATAGCGACGTAGAACATGTTGCCGCATCTGATACAGCATTGTATTTTGCTTTGCATACAGAATCAGTCACATTATGTTGCTTGAAACTCTTTCAGCAAACAGCTCCTCCATTCAAAATAAATACGTAGCCCAACATGCTTCTGCTGTCATCACAATCTGACTAAAAACTAGAATCAGTATATCCCATAAGTTTTAGGTTAGTGTCTCCATAGATAAGTCATTGATCTTTAGTATTTCTTAAATACTTAAGAATTGCTTTTACAATCTTTCAATGCTTCTCACTTGGATCAGACTGGTACCTACTCACTATCCCTAGTGAATAGGTCACATCTGACCTCGTACATGTCATAGCGTACATGATAGATCCCACTGTCGAAGCATATGGTATTCTACTCATGCACTCTCTCCTCAGGAGTTATCGAATAATCCTTCTTAGAAAGAATAATTCTATGGCATATCAAAAGAGCCTTTCTTGGAATTATCCATGTTAAACCACTTCAACAAGGTATCAATATACATGGATTGAGATAATCCAAGCAACCTTCTAGATCTATCCCTATAGATCTTCATCCAAAGGATGTAGGATGCTTCTCCCAAATCCTTCAAGGAGAACTGTGATGATAACCATAACTTCACACTCTGCAAAGCCAGGACGTCATTCTTTAGTTACAGTATGTCATCCACATACAGTATAAAAAAGATGACTACAAAATCAAAAGTCCATTTGTAGATGTAAGGCTCTTCTCCGTTCCTAATGAAGCCATACGTTTTGATCACCTTATCAAAATGCATGTTCCAACTCCTAAACTCCTGCTTAAGTCTATAAATAGATCTTTTCAGCTTGCATACTTTTGACTCATCTATGGATGTGAACCCTTCAGGTTGTGTCATATATACCTCTTCTTCCAGCTCTCCATTGAGGAAAGTGGTTTAAACATCCATCTGTCAGATCTCATAATCTAAGTATGCAGTGATAGCAAGCATAATCCGGATGGACTTGAGTATTGCCGCAGGAGAGAATGTCTCGTCATAGTTAATACCATAATGCCGACGATAACCCTTGACATGTAGATGGACTTTATAGATCTCTACCTTCCTGTCTACTCCTCTTTTTTTCTTGAAAATTTATTTACACCCTATGGGTTTTATCCCTTCGAGCAGAGCAACTAGTGTCCATACACCATTGATCTCCATGGACTCCACCTTGAATTTTAAGGCCTCAAGCCATTTCTAAGAGTCGGACCTTTGCATGGCCTCCATATAGGTGATCAGATCCTCATCATTCTCATCAAGTTTGATGGGGTCACTGTCCATGACCAAAAAACTATAGTATCTGTCCAGCTGATGTGGTACTCTACCAAATCTCCTCAATGGCGCCTCTACTGGCTTCAAATTCGATTCACCAATCAAATCTAATTCTGTGTGTGTCAGTCCTTCCACCTCATGAACTTCATCAAGTTTAATTTTATAGGTATTAGCTCCTTCACTAAAGAACTCTTTTTTCAAAAAGGCTGCCCGATTGCTGACAAACATCTTTTGCTCTACAGTGAGGTAGAAGCAGTATCCTTTAGTTTTCTTTGGGTACCCTATGAACAAGCATCTATCGGACTTCGGTCCAAGCTTATCTGTCTTTAAACACTTAACATAAGCTGGATGCCTCTAGATCCTAAGGTGTGAGAACACCGGCTTACGTCGAGTCCATATCTCATATAGAGTTTTATCGATAGTTTTGCTGGGCACCTTATTCAAAATATAGCAGGCAGTTTCTAAAACATATCCCCAAAAAAAAATTGGCAGACTCATAAAGCTCATCATAGATCGGACCATGTCTAGCAAGGTTCGATTCCTCCTCTCTAACACTCCATTATGTTGTGGTATTCTAGGAGGGATCCACTGTGAGAGAATCTTATTTTTTTTCAGATATGTTATAAACTCATTGGTGAGATATTCACCTCCTCAGTCTGACTGAAGGATCTTAATATTCTTTTCTGTTTGTTTCTCTACTTCAGTGTGAAATCGTTGGAATATTTCATATGATTCTGACTTATGCTTCATAAGATAGACATACCCATACCTCGATAAGTCATCTGTAAATGTAATGAAGTAGAAGTATCCTTCTCTAGAACTTATGTTCATAGGTCTGCATACATCAATATATATTAGACCTAGGACATCGCTGGCTCTTTCATCTTTTTTCTTAAAAGGTGACTTAGTTATTTTACCAAGTATATAGGATTTGCAGGTTGGTAATGATTCACAATCATTTATCTCAAGGACACGTTCCTTGATCAACCTGTCAATCCTACTCTTGTTCACATGACTAAGGCTACAATGCCAAAGGTAGGATTTACTGACATTATCTAACTTAAAATATTTACCGGCTGTGTACATTATACAAACAGGCCATGATATTATTTATGTATATGCCATGTTTTAATTGTCCATGCATAATTGTAGTATCATTCATAATGATATCACAAAAATCATCCTTTATTATAAACTTGAAACTAAGTTTGGCCAAAAGGCCTACAGAGATGACATTCATTATAAAGAAGGGACAATAATGATAATCATCTAACATGATACTACTAAACTCGTAGACAAGCTGTAAAGTTTTCAAGATCAGAACTAGAATAAGACTTTCATCTCCAACGTTAATGAATCGCTTGTCCTCTCAAAACTTCCTACTTACCTGCAGTTCCTGCAACGAATTGCATATATTAATAGAACTTCTGATATCCAATACATAGATAGAAGTATCACTGTTGGGTTCCGACCACATAGTAAAAAGTAATTTTTAAAATTTTTAAAACATTCAAATCAATAGCTTTATTAAATAAGACTATCGAGCTGAACCCAAAACCCTAGAATCACCTTGTCGAACACAATCAAAGCAAATTCAAGCATGCAAAGAGCTAGAATATTATACTTTAACCAAAATAGAAAAATATCACATTGGTTTTCTCCACAAGACCCCAAGGTAGAAGTTCTCCAACGGTGATCCACACAAAAGTTGGCCAAGGTCCTTCCCATCCGGTGTGTAGCCACAGCCTTGTCTTCTAAAGAACACTACCGGCTTCAAACTTACGTCACGATTGCACCAAAGCCCAGTTGCTTTTGATATTACTACCAAAACGATACCAAGAAGGCACTCTTCAGATTTTATACAACCTAGAATTTAATTTTTAACTTCAATATATGAAAAAATCATATCCTAGGGCACTCCAGCAATACTTACTGAAAATCTCACCACCCTTGTAGCAACTTTTGCCACTCAAATTCTTCTCTTTTTTTTCTCAATTTTTTTTAGATTTTTTATTATTATTTTCACATCCATTCTCTCTAGCTCATCTAAAACTCTCAACCAGAAACCATCTAAGGTGTCCCCTATAAACAAGGGACCAGGGGACATTACATGGGATGAAGGGGCACCAACTTTTAGCACTCCAACCTCCCACACACCAAATAAATTCATCGAGTAAATTTCTAGTGATTCATATACTTAGAGTAGAAGAACTCTTCCTTCTCTACATTCCATAAAAATTTTATTAATTTTTGGCATCAAAACATAGGATTTCTGATTTATCATCTAAGGCAACGCATTTAATAAAGAGCCTTCTTTAAGAAGGACTCTTTATTTCTCATGCTAATTTGAGGTGGGTGGCAATCATATTTTTGTATGGATTTTGGTGAATGTGGAGGAGTTCTTCTACACTTAAAACTAGTCCAAGATAGATAACGATCCAATCCAAATTGATCCAATCCCATTAGGTCAAAGCCAACTGGTCTAGGTTAGCTCAAATACTTTGAACCAAACTAATTTGGGAACTTGGGTTAATATAATGTGCTAGCATATCAAATTAACTAATAAAATTTATATTAAACTCTAATTAAATTAGATCAATGTCAAATCTCAAAGTGTGTGATCCATGGGGTTCCAAATCTAGCTAGCAGTGGATCCGAACTTTCGACGTAACCCTAATCTGATGAGATTAGGTCACCCGAAGAGTCCCAATCAACTTGGACTCTTCCAAATTGATTTTAGAATTAAATTTTTTTAATTTTTATCATGTCCATAAGTTCAAATTGATGTTTAGCAATATATCATGACTATCCAAAAGATTTAAAATTTTGATAGAAAATTATCAAAATATCCTTTAGTGGTAAGTTCTCGTGTAATTCAATCCTTTAGTCAAACAATATCCTAGATGAGCTGTGGGTATGAAAATATGTCAAACCTAATTACTTATCTTTACGTATCTGAATCTAAAAGGTGATGATTCAATTGATGATGCATTAAAAATTTTTTCTAATTATCACCCTACTTTGGCCAATGACTTTCAGAATCACCGTCCTATGAGATCACATAGCATGTTCGCTCTCCTTATTAGGAGTGACTGATCCTTTATTGATCACTCACAACCTCCATACATACTTCACCATATCCAGAACACCCCACATAAGGATCAGAGAATCAAGTTAGGTAGTGAACCAAAATATGGATCCATATACATAAGGTACCATAGTGACCTCAGGTCAAAGGATCACTTACACAACTCCTACTAGAGAATTATCAGTGGACATGTAAATAAAACTCCATCTGATTATTCTCTCGCAAGTCAATTCAATGAATTCATTCTCTAATGAGCACCTATATCTTTGTATTAGTGTCACCACATAAGTGATTGTGAGATCAACCATCCTTATTTCTGAGCATACATAGGACATGCCAGTCTTACCGATATTATTGATCCCCGACTCAATGTACCAATGACTAGAAATATTTTAGATCAGGGCTATCAAGGATTTAGGTCTCACTGTCGTGATCTCATCATGATCCTAAAACTATTGCCCAAACCTATGGGGTTAATTATAATCTTAAAATTAATAAGATGTAGCATATAATAAATCAAAAATACTAATTTTATTAATAATATTAATGTCAATAATATGAGTTTGAAAGATAAATTATAATAAACATCCTATCGCATCTCATATACGATTGGCTTGTAGGGCATAATTCTTTCAATCTCCCACGGCACTAAAGCCAATCGCCTCCATGCTATCAAGGTGGCAGTCAAACTACTGCATTGATAAGGCCCTAGTGAACGGGTCTGCTATATTATTCTTGATGTCAACTCCACGATCAGATTGCATCTTTCGACTATCTCCCGAACGAGGTGGAACCATCTTAGGATGTTCTTGGATTTATGATGAGATCTTGGTTCTTTGGCTTGAGCAACTACCTCAGTATTGTTACAATAAGGAGGCACTAGTTGTTCAATCTCTGAAACCACACCCAACTCTGTGATGAACTTTTTCATCTAGATGGCCTCCTTAGCAGCTTCACTTGCAGCAATATACTCTGCCCCAGTGACCAAGTCAGCAACAGTTTGCTATTTAGAACTTTTCCAACTTACGGCACCACCATACAAGGTGAACACATATCCAAATATCAATTTACTATTGTTGGTGCAAAAATCCGCTTGCGCCGGAGAAGCTGGAGTTGAGGAAGTCGCGGTCGCCGCCGGGACCTGTAAAGGAAGTCTAAACTGGAGGTGGGGTTGCTCCGGCAAGACCCTCCGACGCTCAAGTCAGTTCTCTGCCTCAACAAGAATGGAGTGCTCGAACGGAGAATTTAGCAGAGTTTTTAGATGAAAGATGAGAGCTTATCGAATAACGTATCTGGGGTTTCCCTTTTATAGACGGAGAGGGCAACAGATTGATAGCGACGCCTGTAACCGTCTGGTAGTGGGCCACTCAGAGTCAGGAGGAATTTATTGCGGAGAGTAGTGGAGCGGGGTCGTGGCTATTGCCGTGGCTCGCCACGCGGGATCAGTTACGGGGAGTGGAGCGGCGTCCGCAATCGTGACTCATCTGGGGGTGGTGGAATCGCACAGGATCCGCCGCAGGGAGTGGAGCAGAATCATGGCTGTTAATACAGCCTGTCAGGGAGTAATGGGGTCGCGTAGGGTCTGCCGTAGGGAGTGGAGCAGTGTTGTCCATTATTGTGGCCCGCCAGGGGGTCCAGACTTGTCGGTCGGAGCTTGGTTGGAGTCGGTAGCGAGGTCCGGCACCCGTAGAAGCCCGGACGAAGTCTACTTGCAGTTGGGGTCGTGGGCAGAGTCTGGCTCCCGCAGGAGTCCGGACGAAGTCTGTCTGCAGCCGTTGGTGTCGAGGATGGAACTCGGCTCCCGTAGGAGACCGGGCGGAGTCCTCTCAGAGTTGATGTGGTGGACGGAGTCTAGCTCCCGTAGAAGTTCGAGCGGAGTCCTTCTGCAGTTGAAGTTGGCGATGGAGCTCGGCTCCCGTAGGAGTCCGGGCGGAGTCCTCCTGCAATTGAAGTTAGGTGCGAAGTCCGGCTCCCGTGGGAGTCTGGACGGATCTTACCGGCGGTTGAAGTTAGTGACGGAGCTCGGCTCCCGTAGGAGTCCAGGCGGAGCCCCCCTGCAATTGAAGTTAGGTGCGAAGTCTGGCTCCCGTGGGAGTCCGGACGGATCTTACCGGCGGTTGAAGTTGGTGACGGAGCTCGGCTCCCGTAGGAGTCCGGGCGGAGTCCCTCTTGAGGTTGGAGCTGTGGACAGAGCCCATCTCCCGTGGGAGTTCGGGCGGAGTCCTTCTGCAGTTGAAGTTGGCGATGGAGCTCGGCTCCCATAGAAGTCCGGGTGGAGTCCCCCTGCAATTGAAGTTAGGTGCGAAGTCCGGCTCCCGTGGGAGTCCGGACGGATCTTACCGGTGGTTGAAGTTGGTGACGGAGCTCGGCTCCCGTAGGAGTCCGGGCGAAGTCCCCCTGCAATTGAAGTTAGGTGCGAAGTCCGGCTCCCGTGGGAGTCCGGACGGATCTTACCGGCGGTTGAAGTTGGTGACGGAGCTCGGCTCCCGTAGGAGTCCGGGTGGAGTCCCTCTTGAGGTTGGAGCTGTGGACAGAGCCCATCTCCCGTGGGAGTTCGGGCGGAGTCCTTCTGCAGTTGAAGTTGGCGATGGAGCTCGGCTCCCGTAGAAGTCCGGGCGGAGTCCCCCTGCAATTGAAGTTAGGTGCGAAGTCCGGCTCCCGTGGGGGTCCGGGCTGAGCTCGCAAGGGCTAATCCCGCTGAGAACTTCGGCCGTGGGTATTTTGTACCCAACACTAGTCCCCCTACTTTCGAGTTTGAATTTTGAATGAAGGAAGTACAGAGAAATGGGCATGGCCGAAGTTATCCCCTCGAATCCTGCGCATAACCGCCCTTGGATATGTTGGCATTTATTGTGCACACGTCAGAGCCCTTTTTCCGGTTAAGGCGACCTGAAGAGTCTTTTCGGAACTCCCGTCGAAACGTGATCCCAAGCGTCGCGCTACGGAAATTTGCGAACAGTCAATCCTCGATAGCGGCGAGTGGGACACGCGGGATACGTGGCATGCACCAGTTGGCCTAGGGACACCCGCCGCCATAACTGCGCTAAGATTCATTGGCTATTTAAACCCCCTGCTCTTCCTTCGGGGCTTCATCCTGCCGAGAGGATGGCACCTTTCTTTCGTCTGAGAGCCTAGCTACTCAGCCACTTCCTCCGCACCGGTCCTTGCCATCTTCAGCCCCTCGATTCTTCTCTAAGGGGTTCCCACGTCATGTCCTCCACCCCGGAGGCCATCCTCGAAGGGATGTCTAGGGCTTGGAGGAAGGCGAGGAGGAGAACAGCGGCCGGTGAGTTCTCCGGTCATCAAGTGGCCGCTGAGGATCCCCGTCGTTTCAAAGGGGGCTCAAGGAAGAATTCCTTCAACAACAGGGGTTTAATAATGGGGGCCGCCGGTAAAGGTATTCTGCCCGAGAATTTCGGAGTAGCAAGGCGGGGTGATACCGGTCAAGAGGGCAGAGCTGTCGTCACAAGCTGTGGTGGGATCCTTGATGCCGTCGGGGCCGAGGGACCAGAAGCGGTCGACGTCGACGGTGGGGCAGTAAAACTTGTTGCGGGGGCGGTGGAAGTAGCGCATGCCGACCTTGCCGGAGCATTTTGGATGGTGGCTACCACGGAGTATTCGGTGATGACGCATATCTCTGGCGCCACCGTTGCCCCCAGGGTGACTTCGGTTCTTCTTGAAACAGGTCTTCGTCGCCGCTGCCGTTGCCCTTACCGCCCCCAGGAATCTATCCCATCCTTTTCCCCCTGAGGTTGGGACTTCGGAGGTGGGGCGAAGCAAGGTGGGGCGAAAGCCGATAGGCCCACCACACGCACTGGACACGAAATGGGAAGAGAAGTTTGCAGCTTGAAGCGGCTTTCGGTGTATCCTTTCCAAACCGTGTTCTCGATATCGTCGATGATGTATTTATTATATATTTTTTTTTTCTGGCCCACCGGGTCTTGTAACGTACACCTTGTTGGTTGAAAAATGAAAAGGAGATTTTGTTACCTCGTCTGCATCTTGCATCGAATAGTCGTCTGTCGAACTTCTTTATTCTTCTTTCTTCTCTCTTCCTCCTTTTCTTCTTTTCTTTTTCACATCGTCCTAAGGTCATTGACGACCTCTTTTATTCGTGTTGGATTGTTATTTGCCGAGCTTCTTTTCGACTTTTACGCCGTTTGAAGATACCCGGTTGTCATTTTTTCGTCAATGGCTGCAGGCTCGCTTGGGGCCATTCGGGCCTGGGGTCCCTCCTAGGGCTTGAATTCGGGGGTCCGAGCTTCTGTCACCCTAAGTAAGTTATCCTATTTTGTGTTGAAAACTTCCTCAAAAGCTGGGACTCCCGATGAGAGCCCCAGTCCTTGCGGTGACAGAGTTTTCTGTACCTCGACCGCTGTCCGTTTTCTAATCGTAGCTGTCATGGTCCGTTGCCTTCCTTTTTTCTTTTCGCTCGGAATTTTTCTCCGCTGAAGTCAAGGCGAAGTTCGGCTCCCGTGGGAGTCCGGACGGAACCCTCCTGTGATTGGAGTCGTGGGCGGAGCCCGGCTCCCGTAGGAGTCTGGGTGGAGTCTTTCTTGGCATCGTGGACAGAGCCCGGCTCCCGTAAGAGTCCGGGTGGAGTCTTCCTTGGCATCGTGGGCGGAGCCCGGCTCCCGTAGGAGTCCGGGTGGAGTCTTCCTTGGCGTCGCGGATGGAGCCCGGCTCCCGTAGGAGTCCGGGTGGAGTCTTCCTTGGCGTCGTGGGCGGAGCCCAGCTCCTGTAGGAGTCCGGGTGGAGTCTTCCTTGGCATCGTGGGCGGAGCCCGGCTCCTGTAGGAGTCCGGGTGGAGTCTTCCTTGGTGTCGTGGGCGGAGCCCGGCTCCCATAGGAGTCCGGGTGGAGTCTTCTTTGGCGTCGTGGGCGGAGCCCGGCTCCCGTAGGAGTCTGGGTGGAGTCTTCCTTGGCGTCGTGGGCGGAGCCCGGCTCCCGTAGGAGACCGGGTGGAGTCTTCCTTGGCATCATGGGCGGAGCCCGGCTCCCGTACCGCCCAGCTCCCGTAGGAGTCCGGGTGGAGTCTTTCTTGGCATCGCGGACGGAGCCCGGCTCCCGTAGGAGTCCGGGTGGAGTCTTCCTTGGCGTCGCGGATGGAGCCCGGCTCCCGTAGGAGTCCGGGTGGAGTCTTCCTTGGCGTTGTGGGCAGAGCCCGGCTCCCGTAGGAGTCCGGGCCTTCCACTTTGCTCGAGCCAGGAAGAGGTTCTCCTCCCGTTCTCGATCCGGCTGTGGGGGCGCGTTAGGGCGCTGTAAGGCCTCTCCCCCCATCCGGTCTAAAAGAACCGGGCCTTTGACTTTGCTCATGTCAGGACGAGGTTCTCCTCCTGTTCCTGACATGGCTGTGGGGGCACATTAGGGCGCTATAAGGCCTCTCCCCCCATCCGGTCTAAAAGAACCGGGCCTTTGACTTTGCTCATGTCAGGACGAGGTTCTCCTCCTGTTCCTGACATGGCTGTGGGGGCACATTAGGGCGCTGTAAGGCCTCTCCCCCCATCCGGTCTAAATGGAACCGGGCCTTCAACCTTGCTCAAGTTAGGGCGAGGTTCTCCTCCTGTCCCTAACAGGGCTGTGGGGGCGCATATGGGCGTTGTAGGGCCTCTCCCCCCATCCGGTCTAAATGGAACCGGGCCTTCGACCTTGCTCATGTCAGGACGAGGTTCTCCTCCTGTTCGGACATGGCTGTGGGGGCACATTAGGGCGCTGTAAGGCCTCTCCCCCCATCCGGTCTAAATGGAACCGGGCCTTCGACCTTGTCGGGATGAGGTTTCCCTTTCATTTTTGATACAGTTTGTTTGCATTGTCCAAGGACTTATAGGTATGTGATTTTCAATTAAAATGAAGTTACTGGTAGTATATCCGCAAGTTTTCCGAGCTCCACGGTCGCGGGAGGTCGGCTCCTCCGAGTTTTTTAAGATAATAAGTTCCAGGCCGGACTACTTCTTTGACTTCATACGGTCCCTCCCAGTTTGGGGTGAGTTTCCCTCGGTCCTGAGGTTGCGAGACAGCGGCTCGTCGAAGCACTAGATCTCCCGCTCCAAAGACTTTGTTCTTAACCCGGGCATTGTAATATCGAGCAACCTTCTGTCTGTAGGCTGCCATCCGAACCTGAGCTATCTCCCGTCTTTCTTCCAGTAGGTCGAGGCTGGCTCTAAGACCTTGCGAACTTTGATGTTCGTCGAATGCCACGACTCGTGCTGACGGGAGTTTAAGCTCGATGGGGATGACGGCTTCCGTACCGAAGGCTAAAGCGAAAGGGGTCTCCCCCGTAGGTAGCCTCTGAGTAGTTCGATACGCCCACAACACATGATAAAGTTCGTCCGCCCAAGTTCCCTTCGCTTTTTCAAGCCTTGTCTTAATCCCCTGCAAAAGGGTTCTGTTGGTCACCTCAGCTTCGTCGTTCGCTTGGGGATGGGCTACTGATGTGAAGTTGTGGGAGATGTTTAGATCTTCACAGAATTCGGTGAATTTTGCTCTCGCAAATTGTCGTCCATTATCAGTGATTAGGGTTCTAGGCAGACCGAACCTACACACGATCGATTTTCAGACGAAATCTTGTACTTTTGCTTCCGTGATTTTTGCTAGTGGTTCGGCTTCAACCCATTTGGTGAAGTAGTCGATCGCTACGAGGAGGAACTTCCTTTGCCCAGATGCCATGGGAAAAGGGCCAAGGATATCCATCCCCCATTGTGCAAAAGGCCATGGGGCACTCAAGGGTGCGAGCTTGGTGGTGGGCTGTCTCTGGATGTTGGCGTATCTCTGGCATCGATCATACTTTTTGACATATTCAATCGAATCACGATGCATCGTTGGCCAGTAATATCCCTGACGGAGCAGCTTGTGGGATAAAGATCTAGCCCCCAAATGGTTTCCGCAAATCCCCTCATGTACTTCTCACAAGGCATAGTCAGCTTCCGAGGGCCGGAGACATTTCAAGAGGGGCAAGGAGTATGATCTTTTGTACAATTTGCCCTCATAAAGGATGTACCGGGAGGCTTGATTTCGGAGCTTCCGAGCCTCCTTCGCGTCCTGGGGGAAAACTCCATCTCTGAGATAGGTTATCAGCGGGTCGACCCAGCTGGGCTCGTGGTCGATCTCCATTACGGGCCACGATTCTTCTGTACTCGGGTGTTTTAGAACTTCAAAAAGGATGCCTTTGGGCAATTCGGCCGGAGCCGATGTCGCCAGCTTGGAGAGAAGATCGGCTCCGGTGTTCTCCAGCCTTGGAATCTGTCTAATGTTGAAGCTGCTGAAGGCGGGGGTGAGCTCCTTTACCTTCTCAAGGTATCAGGTCATACTATCCTCCCGTGCTTCGTAACTCCCGCTGACTTGCCCCACCACCAGTTGAGAGTCACTGTGCACCCGGAGCTGACTTATTCCCAGCTCTCTAGCGATCCTTAGTCCTGCGATCAGAGCTTCATATTCTGCTCCATTGTTTGTTGCGGAGAACTCGAAACGCAGAGCGTACTCCACGATGACTCCCTCCGGATTGACCAAGATCAGGCCTGCACCTGCGCCCGACATGTTGGAAGATCCATCCACATAGAGGGTCCAAAAGCGATCGAAGGGATTGGCCTCTTCGTTGGGGGAGTTCGGTTGAGACTTCAGGTCGTCAACTTTTGCTTTGCTCAGGTTCGGCCTCCTCTGGGATGGTGCACTCTACTATGAAATCTGCCAGTATTTGGGCCCTTACTGCTGGTCTAGGTCTGTAGTTGATGTCGAATTCCGTGAGCTCGATCGCCCATTTTGCCATTCTTCCGGAGGTGTCAGCCCGGTGCAAAACCGCCTTGATCGGTTGATCGGTGAGTAGCGTCACGGTGTGCCCTTGAAAGTAGGGTCGGAGCCTCCGAGCTGCAACCAACAAGGCGTAGGTCAGTTTTTCTAATTTGGTATACCTGGTCTCGGCGTCCCTCAGCGCGCGGCTAATGTAGTAGATTGGTCACTGGACTTTCGTTTCTTCTTTAACAAGGACGGCCGCGAGGGCCATGGGAGAGACCGCTAGGTATAAAAATAGTTCCTCCCCAGGTTCAGGCTTTGCCAACAGCGGGGGTGAGCTAAGGTAGCTTCTTAACTCTTCGAACGCCTGTTGGCACTCAGAGGTCCAACAGAAGTTCTTCGGCTGCTTGAGGGTTTGAAAGAAGGGCAAGCACCGTTCGGTCGACCTCGCAACGAAGCGATTAAGAGCCGCTATCCTACCTGTGAGGTGCTGAACCTCTTTGATCGATTTTGGAGCGGTCATCTCCTGGATGGCGTAAATTTTCTCTGGATTGGCCTCAATCCCGCGCCCTGATACCATGAAGCCCAGGAACTTTCCTGAGGTTACTCCGAAAGCGCATTTAGTTGGGTTCAGCTTCATTCTATACTTTCGGAGAGCGTCAAAGGTCTCCTCGAGGTCGGCGACATGATTTATGGAAGACTTGCTTTTTACGAGCATATCATCCACGTAGACCTCCATGTTTCGGCCGATCTGCTCTTTGAAGATTTTGTTCACCAACCGTTGGTAGGTTGCGCCCGCATTCTTGAGGCCGAAAGGCATGACCCTGTAACAGTAAAGGCCGCGATTAGTGATGAAAGCTGTCTTTTCTTCATCTTCCGACGCCATTCTAATTTGATTATAGCTGGAGAACGCGTCCATAAAGGTGAGGAGCTCATGGCCTGAGGTCGCATCCACCAGTTGGTCGATTCTGGGAAGGAGGTAGCTGTCCTTTGGACAAGCCTTATTCAGCTTTTTGAAGTCTATGCACATCCTCAACTTACCGTTTGCTTTTTTGACCAGAACAACATTGGAAATCCAATCAGGATAATTGACTTCCTTAATGAATCCAGCCTTGAGGAGCTTATCCACTTCCTAGGCTATCGCCTTCTGCCTCTCCGGGGCATGACTCCGGATTTTTTTCTTTCGTCGGTCGATGCTTTGGATCGACGGCCAGATGATGCTCCATGACTTCCATGTCAATCCCCGGCATATCTGCTGGAACCCAAGCGAAAACGTCCGCATTCCTTCGTAGAAAATCAATAAGACGCGTCCGCACCTCCTCCCCCAGGTTAGAGCCAATTAGCGCCACATGCTCCACGTTCCCATCATTCAAAGGGATTGGCACCAGATCTTCGATTGGGCCGCCCCTTTCTTCGGTGAGGTCATCGCGAGCATCTAGTCCATCGACGGGACAGGGGTCAGCCTGATCGCTTCTTTGCAAGGCGATGTTGTAGCAGTGTCTGGCCAGGGCTTGGTCTCCCCGGACCTCTCCGATCTCCTGATTGGTGGGGAACTTCAACTTCAAATGGTAGGTCGAAATGATAGCTCGGAGAACATTGAGGCCGGGTCGGCCAAGGATTGCATTGTAGGTGGATGGCGCCTTCACCACCAAGAAATTCACCAGAGCCCTGGATTGCTTTGGATATTGACCCGCGGCCACAGTCAAAGCTATCATTCCTTCCGTCGGAACGGCGTCACCGGTAAACCCTACCAGGGGGGAGCAAATCGGCCTCAGATGACCGTCAAGAGCGGACATTCTTGAAAAGGCATCGTAGAACAAGATGTCGGCCGAACTTCCATTGTCGACAAGAATGCGACGGATGTCGTAATTTGCTATATTCAAGGAAACTACGACCGTGTCATTATGAGGAAATTGGACTCCCTGGGTGTCTTCTTCGGTAAAGGTTATGGGCTCTTCAACCTTTTGCCGCTTGGGGGATACAGCCGGTATGTTGGTTGCCTCCCGCCGGGATCCCCCCGAAATGGTGTTGACAGAATCCGATAGAGGCCGATCGTCCGGCCACTTCTTGTCGGCGACCATAGCCGGAGGTAGTTGTGCGAATGCCTCGCGAGAAGGCATCAGATGAGGAAAGGAGGAGTGGGTGCCGGATAAGATGACCGGAGGTGGATCCGTTGAGCGCTCCTTTAAGAACAAGGGTATTGCGAAGACACACGCCCCTTCCTCTAGCGCCAATCCTGTTGGTGCAAAAATTCACTTACGCCGGAGAAGCTGGAGTCGAGGAAGTCGCTGTCGCCGCCGGGACCTGCAAAGGAAGTCTAAACCGGAGGTGGGGTTGCTCCGGCAAGACCCTCCGACGCTCAAGTCAGTTCTCTGCCTCAACAAGAATGGAGTGCTCGAACGGAGAATTTAGCAGAGTTTTTAGATTAAAGATGAGAGCTTATCGAATAACGTATCTGGGGTTTCCCTTTTATAGACGGAGAGGGCAACAGATTGATAGCGAAGCCTGTAACCATCTGGTAGTGGGCCGCCCAGAGTCAGGAGGAATTTATTGCGGAGAGTAGTGGAGCGGGGTCGTGGCTATTGCCGTGGCTCGCCACGCGGGATCAGTTACGGGGAGTGGAGTGGCGTCCGCAGTCGTGACTCATCTGGGGGTGGTGGAATCGCACAGGATCCACCGCAGGGAGTGGAGCAGAATCATGGCCGTTAATACAGCCTGTCAGGGAGTAATGGGGTCGCGTAGGGTCCGCCGCAGGGAGTGGAGCAGTGTTGTCCGTTATTGTAGCCCGCCAGGGGGTCCAGACTTGTCGGTCGGAGATTGGTTGGAGTCGGTAGCGAGGTCCGGCACCCGTAAAAGCCCGGACGAAGTCTACTTGCAGTTGGGGTCATGGGCAGAGTCCGGCTCCCGCAGGAGTCCGGACGAAGTCTGTCTGCAGCCGTTGGTGTCGAGGACGGAACTCGGCTCCCGTAGGAGACCGGGCGGAGTCCTCTCAGAGTTGATGTGGCGGACGGAGTCCGGCTCCCGTAGAAGTTCGGGCGGAGTCCTTCTGCAGTTGAAGTTGGCGATGGAGCTCGGCTCCCGTAGGAGTCCGGGCGGAGTCCTCCTGCAATTGAAGTTAGGTGCGAAGTCCGGCTCCCGTGGGAGTCCGGACGGGTCTTACCGGTGGTTGAAGTTGGTGACGGAGCTCGGCTCCCGTAGGAGTCCGGGCGGAGTCCCTCTTGAGGTTGGAGCTGTGGACAGAGCCCATCTCCCGTGGGAGTTCGGGCGGAGTCCTTCTGCAGTTGAAGTTGGCGATGGAGCTCGGCTCCCGTAGGAGTCCGGGCGGAGTCCCCCTGCAATTGAAGTTAGGTGCGAAGTCCGGCTCCCGTGGGAGTCCGGACAGATCTTACCGACGGTTGAAGTTGGTGACGGAGCTCGGCTCCCGTAGGAGTCCGGGCAGAGTCCCCCTGCAATTGAAGTTAGGTGCGAAGTCTAGCTCCCGTGGGAGTCCGGACGGATCTTACCGGCGGTTGAAGTTGGTGACGGAGCTCGGCTCCCGTAGGAGTCTGGACGGAGTCCCTCTTGAGGTTGGAGCTGTGGACAGAGCCCATCTCTCGTGGGAGTTCGGGCGGAGTCCTTCTGCAGTTGAAGTTGGCGATGGAGCTCGGCTCCCGTAGAAGTCCGGACGGAGTCCCCCTGCAATTGAAGTTAGGTGCGAAGTCCGGCTCCCGTGGGAGTCCGGACGGATCTTACCAGCGGTTGAAGTTGGTGACGGAGCTCGGCTCCCGTAGGAGTCCGAGCGGAGTTCCCCTGCAATTGAAGTTAGGTGCGAAGTCCGGCTCCCGTGGGAGTCCGGACGGATCTTACCGGCGGTTGAAGTTGGTGACGGAGCTCGGCTCCCGTAGGAGTCCGGGCGGAGTCCCTTTTGAGGTTGGAGCTGTGGACAGAGCCCATCTCCCGTGGGAGTTTGGGCGGAGTCCTTCTGCAGTTGAAGTTGGCGATGGAGCTCGGCTCCTGTAGAAGTCCGGGTGGAGTCCCCCTACAATTGAAGTTAGGTGCGAAGTTCAGCTCCCGTGGGGGTCCGGGCTGAGCTCGCAAGGGCTAATCCCGCTGAGAACTTCGGCCGTGAGTATTTTGTACCCAACAACTATCATCTAAATCAGATTGAAAACTAGAATCGGTATAACCTTTTGTTTTAAATCAGATCCACCATATATTAGAAAAATATCTCTAGTTCTTCTTAAGTACTTGAGTATGTTTTTCATAGCTTTCCAATGATCCTCCTCGGGATTAGCCTGAAATCTACTTACAATGCCCAAGGCATAAGCCACATCAGGTCTGGCACATAATATAGCATACATTATTGATTTTACTGTCGAAGCATAAGGAATAGAACTCATTCTATTTCTCTCTTCAAGTGTCTTAGCAGACATCTTCTTAGAGAGTTGTATGCCATGACCTATGAGCAAGTAACCTCTTATACTTCCCTTCATATTGAACCTTTTCAACACAAGGTCAATGTACCTAGACTGGGACAAGCCTAGCATCCTTTTCAATCTATCCCTATAGTTCTTTATACCAAGTATATCGAATGCTTCACCAAAGTCTTTCGTGAAAAACTTTTGTAATAGCCAAGTCTTGATCAATTGCAACATCGGGATATCATTTCCAATAAGCAGTATGTCATCCACATACAAGAACAAGAAGATAATAGCACTCCCACTACTCTTCTTGCACACACAAGGTTCATCTATATTTTTGATAAAGCCAAACGATTTGACTGTCTCATCAAAACGGATGTGCCAGCTCCTCAATGCTTGCTTTAATCCATATATGGATCTATTCAGCTTGCATACGTGATTTGCTCTCCCACTTGAGATACATCCCTCTGACTGAGTCATATAGACTTTTTCTTCAAGATTTTCATTGAGAAAAGTAGTCTTGACATCCATCTGCCAGATCTCATAGTCATGGTATGCTACAATAGCAAGTATTATCTGAATAGACTTGAGCATGACTATCGACGAAAAGATTTTTTCATAATCAACACCTTTTTTTTGTCTGAAAATTTTTGCCACAAGCCTGACCTTATAGGTCTCTACTTGGCCATCTTCTCTAATCTTTTTTTTTGAAGACCCATTTGTAGCTTATTGGGGTCACACCCTCAAGCGTGTCAACCAACGTCCAAAATTGGTTGGCATACATGGAGTCTATTTTAGATTTCATGATATTGAGCTACTTGTTAGAGTCACTACTCATAACAGCTTTCGAATAGGTCGTAGGCTCATCATTCTCAATGATGTGGGTTGTGTTGTCATTCTCAATGACAAATCCATACCTGAGTGGTATACTACGCACTCTACTCGACCTTCAGAGAGGAGGTGTGTGTAGTGGCTGTGCCTCAATAATGGACACATCTGGTTGAGAACCATCTGGTGAATCTTGGATGGATTGTAGGTTTTGAACTTCCTCAAGTTCAACAGACCTCCCACTGCCTCCTTCTTGGATAAACTCTTTCTCCAAGAAAATGGCATACCTACCAACAAACACTCTTTGTTGAGTAGGGTTATAGAAGTAGTATCCTATACTCTCCTTGGGATAATATATAAACCTGTATTTTTCTGATCTAGCATCCAGCTTATGTCCATCAATATTTTTCACATAAGCTGGGCAGCTCCAAATCTTAAGATGCTTAAGATTGGGTCTTTTTGCTTTCCATATTTTATATGGAGTGCTAGAAACAGATTTCGAAGGTACTTTATTTAAAATATATGCTGCAACCTCGAGAGCGTATCCCTAAAAGGATAATGAAAGATCCGTAAAACACATCATGGACTGCACCAAGATATGATTCCTCCTTTTTGCAATTCCATTTAATTATGGAATATAAAGAGGTATCCATTGAGAAAGTATATCGTTATATTTCAAATAATCATGGAACTCACTAGACAAGTATTCTCCTCCTCGATCCGATCGAAGAGCTTTAATACTTTTATCAATTTATTTTTCGACCATTCTTCGATATTCTTTAAATTTGTCAAAGGCTTCGGATTTGTATTTCATTAAATATACATATTCAAACCTAGACATATCATCAGTAAATATGATAAAGTATGAGTATCCACCTCTGGCTTGAATCAATATTAGATCACACACATCAACATGTACAAAGTCCAAAATATCACTCGCCTGATCTTCATGTCCAGTAAATGGAGTCTTGATTATTTTTCCCATGAGGCAAGATTTACAAGTTTCATATGATTCATAATCATAAGGATCAAAGAAATTATTTTATATAACTTGTTAATCCTTGACTCATTTATATGAACAAGTTAGTAGTACCAGAAGTATGTGACATTCATATTCTTTCTCTTTCTTTTCTTCATATTATCAATATGAAGCACATTATCATTAAGTGAAAGAAACATAAGACCATTATCAATAAAAGTACTTCCATAATATTCATTAAAAAAATATATAGAATAACTATTATTTTTTATAATTATTTCAAAATCTTGTTCCAATAACAATGGTACAGAAATAATATTTCTAACAATATTTAGAATGTAATAATAGATCTTTAGTTTCAAAACTTTTTTCGAAGGTAACTTTAAAATCCTAGTTCCTATAGCTTCGGCTTGAATGGACTCTCCACTTGTACCGAATAGCTCAAAGTCATATTTATTCAGATTTCTTATTTCCTGTAGACTCTGCAATGATTTGCAAAGATGTAAACCATAGGCAGTATCCAATACCCAAGAATTTGATATTGAAGTACTTAATGATAAATTAGTTTGTATCATATACAAACCTTTAGCAACATTTGCTGATTTCATGGTTGCAAGGTACTCCTTGCAATTTTTCTTCTAGTGATCCTCCTTGCCATAGTGATAACAAGTATTTTTTGTTGCATTTTGACCATGCAGTGAAAAGTAATTTTTAAAATTTTTAAAACATTCAAATTAATAGCTTTATCAAATAAAACTATCGAGCCGAATCCAAAATCCTAGAATCACCTTGCCGAACATGATCAAAGTAAATTCAAGCATGCAAAAAAATAGAATATTATACTTTAACCAAAATAGAAAAGTAGCATATTGGTGTTCTGCACAAGACCCCAAGGTAGAAGTTCTCCAACGATGATCTACACGAAAGTTGGCCAAAGTCCTTCCCAATCAGTGTGCAGCTGCAGCCTTGTCTTCTCAAGAACACTGTCAGCTTCAAACTTGCATCATGATCACACCAAAGCCCACCTATTTTTGATTTTATCACCAAAATGATACCAAGAAGATACTCTTCAGATGTCATACAATCTAAGATTTAATTTTTGGCTCCAACATATAAAAAAACCAAATCCTAGGGTACTCTAGCAACACTTGCTAAAAATCTCACCACTCTTATAGCAAATTTTGCCACTCAAATTCTCCTCTTTTTTTTCTCAAAATTTTTTTAAATTTTTTCTTATGATTTCCACATCCCTTCTTTCTAGCTCAACCAAAAATCTCAGTCAGAAGCCATCTGGGACATCCCCCATAAATAGGAGACCAGGGGATATTACATGAGATGAAGGGTTGCCAACTTTTGGTGCTCCAACTTCCCATGTGCTAAATAAATTCACTGAGTCAACTTTTGCTAATTTAGATACTTGGAGTAGAAGGACTCTTCCTTTTCTACATGCCATAAAAATTTCATTAATTTTTGGAATCAAAGCATAGGATTTCTAATTTATCTTCTAAGGCAATGCATTTAATAAAGAGCCTTCTTTAAGAAGCACTCTTTATTTCTCATGCTGATTTGAGGTGGGTGGAAATTATACTTTTATGTGGATTTTGGTGAACATGAAGGAGTCCTTCTCCACTTAAATTAATCCAAGTTGGATAAAAATCCAATCTAATTGACCCAATCCAATTAGGTGAAAGCCAACTGGTCTAGGTTAGCTCAAATACTTTGAACCAAACCAATTTGGGAACTTGGGTTAATACAATCTGCTAGCATATCAAATTAACCCATAGAATTTATATTAAACTCTAAGTAAGTCATACCAAGGCCAAATCTCAAAGTGTGTGGCCTATAGGATTTCAAATCTAGCCAGTAGTGGATCCAAACTTTTGACATAATCCTAATCCGATGAGATTAGGTCACTCGAAGAGTCCCAATCAACTTGGACTCTTCCAAATTGATTCCAAAATTAAATTTTTTTAATTTTTGTTAAGCTCACAAGTTAAGATTGATATCTAGCAACATGTCATGACTATTCAAAGATTTAAAATTTTGATGAAAATTATCAAAATATCCTTTGGTGGCAAGTTTTCATGTAATTCAATCCTTCAGTCAAACAACATCCCAGATAAGCTATGGATATGAAAATATGTCAAACCCAATCACTTATCTTTATATATTTCAATCTAAAGGTAATGATTCAGTTGATGATATATTAAAAATCTTTTTCTAATTCTCACCCTGCTTTGGCCAAAGACTTCCAGAATCACCATCCTATGAGATCACATAGGATGTTCGCTCCCCTTACTAGGAGTGACTGATCCCTTATTGATCACTCACAACCTCCATGCACACTTCACCATATCTAAAACACCCCACACAAGGATTAGAGAATCAAATTAGATAGTGAACTAAAATATGAATTCATACACATAAGGTACCATGGTGACCTCAGATCAAAGGATCACTTACACAACTCCCACTAGAAATTATTAGTTGACATGTAAATAAGACTCCATCTGATTATTCTCTCACAGGTCAATTCAGTGAACTCATTCTATAATGAGCAATCATATCTTTGTATTAGAGTCACCACACAAATGGTTGAGAGATGAACCACCCTCATTTCTGAGCATACATAGGACATGCCAGTCTTACCGGTATCATTGATCTTCAACTCAATGTACCAATGACTAAGAATATTTTAGATCAGAGCTATTAAAGATTTAGGTCTCACTGATGTGATCTCATCACGACCCTAAAACCATTGTCTAGACCTATAGAGTTCATTATAATCTTAAAATTAATAAGATGCAGTATATAATGAATCAAAAATATTAATTTTATTAATAATATTAATGTCAATTATATGAGTTTGAAAGATAAATTACAATAAACACCCTATCGCATCCCATATGCAATTGGCTTGTTGGACATAATTCTTTCAATCTCCTACTTGCACTAAAGCCAATTATCCCTATACTTGATACCCATGCTATCAAGGTGGTAATTAAACTGCTGCATTGACAAGGCCTTAGTGAACGGATCCGCTATATTGTTCTTGATGTCAACATGCTCCACGATCACATTGCATCTTTCGACTATCTCCCAAATAAGATAGAACCATCTTAGGATGTGCTTAGATTTATGATGAGACCTTAATTCTTTGGCTTGAGCAACAACCCCAGTATTATCACAATAAAGAGGCACTGATTGTTCAATCTCTGGAACCACACCCAACTCTGTGATGAATTTCTTCATCCAAATGGCCTCCTTAGTAGCCTCACTTGCAGCAATACACTCAGCCTTAGTGACCACATCAGCAACAGTTTGCTGTTTGGAACTTTTCCAACTTACCGCACCACCATATAAGGTGAATACATATCCAGATATCGATTTGCTATCATCTGGATCAGATTGAAAACTAGAATCGGTATAACCTTCTAGTTTTAAATCAAATCCACCATATATTAGAAAAGTATCTCTAGTTCTTCTCAAGTACTTAAGTATGTTTTTCACAACTTTTCAATGATCCTCTCTGGGATCAGTCTGAAATCTGCTTAAAATATCGAAGGTATAAGCTACATCAGGTCTGGTACATAACATAGCATACATTATTGATCCTACTGCCAAAGCATAAGGAATAGAACTCATTCTATTTTTCTCTTCAGGTGCCTTAGGAGACATCTTCTTAGAGAGTTGTATGCTATGACCTATATAGGCAAGTAATCTCTTTTACTTCTTTCCATGTTGAACCTCTTCAACATAAAGTCAATGTACCTAAACTGGGACAAGCCTAGCATCTTTTTCGATTTATCCCTATAGATCTTATATCAAGTATATAGAATGCTTCACCCAAGTCTTTTATTGAAAACTTTTATGATAGCCAAGTCTTGACCGATTGCAATATTGGGATATCATTTTCAATGAGCAGTATGTCATCCACATACAAGACCAAGAAGATAATAGCACTCCTACTACTCTTTTTGTACACACAAGATTCATCCATATTTTTGATGAAGCCAAATGATTTGACTGTCTCATCAAAATGGATGTTCCAGCTCCTCAAGTGCATCAACCAATGTCCAAACTTGGTGGGCATACATGGAGTCTATTTTGTATTTCATGACATTAAGCCACTTGTCGGAGTCACTTCTCATGATAGCTTTCGAATAGTCGTAGGCTCATCATTCTCAATGATGTGGGTTGTGTTGTCATTCTCAATGACAAATCCATACCTGAGTGGTATATTACGCACTCTACTCGACCTTCGGAGAGGAGGTATGTGTAGTGGCTATGCCTCAATAATGGGCACATCTGATTGAGAACCATCTGATGAATCTTAGATGAATTGTTGGTTTTGAACTTTCTCAAGTTCAACCGACCTTCCCCTACCTCCTTCTTGGATAAACTCTTTCTCTAAGAAAATAACATGCCTACCAACAAACATCCTTTGTTAAGCAGGGTTATAGAAGTAGTATTATACTCTCCTTGGGATAATCTACAAACCTATATTATTCTGATCTAGCATCCAGTTTATGTCCATCAATATTTTCACATAAACTGGGCAGCCCCAAATCTTAAGATACTTAAGATTGGGTCTTTTCCTTTTCATATTTCATATGGAGTGCTAGAAACAAATTTTGAAGGTACTTTATTTAAAATATATGCTGCCGCCTCGAGGGCATATCTCCAAAGGATAATGGAAGATCTAAGAAACACATCATAGACCGCACCATATCTAATAAAGAATAATTTTTTATTTTCATAATTTTATTTTTATGGAGTATAAGGAGGTATCTATTGAGGGAGTATACCATTTTATTTCAAATAATCGAGAAACTCACTAGACAAGTATTTTCTTCCTTGATCCAATCAAAGAGCTTTAATACTTTTATCAGTTTGTTTCTCGATCATTCTTGATACTCTTTAAATTTGTCAAAGACTTCGAATTTATATTTTATAAATACACATATCCAAACCTAGACATATCATCAGTAAATGTGATGAGTAAGGATTCCACCTCTGCTTGAATCAACTTTGGACACACGCATCAATATGTACAATGTCTAAAAGTCACTCGCCCGATCTCCATGTCCATAAATAGAGTCTTGTTATTTTTTTATAAGGCAAGATTTACAAGTTTTATATGATTCATAATCATAAGGATTAAAAAAATTATCTTTGTATAACTTGTAATCCTTGACTCATTTATATGGCCAAGTCGGCAGGCCAGAGGTATGTGGACATTCACATCCTCTCTCTTTTTTTCTTCATATTATCAAAATAAAGTATATTATCATTAAGTAAAAAAAAAATATAAACCATTATCAATAAAAGTACTCCATAATATTCATTAGAAAAATATATAGAACAACCATTGTTCTTGCAAATTATTAAAATCTTGTTCCAATAATAATAGTACAGAAATAATATTTCTAACAATATTTGGAATGTAATAACAGGTCTTTAGTTCCAAAACTTTTTTTCGAAGATAACTTCAAAACTCTGGTTCCTACGGCTTTAGATTGAATGGACACTCCACTTGCGTCGAACAGCTCAAAGTCACCTTTATTTAGATTTCTTATTTTCTGTAGACCTTGTTATCGATTTATAAAGGTGTGAACCACAGGCGGTATTCCAATACCCTAGAATCTGATATGGAAGTACTTAATGATAAATTAGTTTATATCATATACAACCTTAACAATGCTTACTGATTTCATAGTTGCAAGGTACTCCTTGTAATTTCTCTTCCAGTGGCTCTCTTTGCCACAGTGATAACAAGTACCTTTGTAGAGACCATCTTCACCTTCCTCTTAGAGATGCTAGCCTTAGGGTTTAGCTTCTTCTTAGAATCCTTCTTCGCCTCCTCTTGCAGATGTTATCAACATGAAGAACCTGAGCCTTTCACCCTTGAAATAGTTCTCTACTATTTTTAACATATTCAGCAGCTCAGGCAAGCTGATGTTCAGTTTGTTCATATGATAATTAATAACAAACTAAGAAAAAGAGTCAGGGGGAGACTGCAAGATCAAATCCTAGCTCAGTTCACCATCCATGGCAAAACTCAGCTGTCCCAGATGAGTGATCAAATCAATCATCTTTAGGACATGCGTTTGCATGAAAGAGCCTTCAGTCATATAGGCATGGAACAACTACTTCGATATTCATATCGAGCAGTTGACTTCGCTCCCCATATAACTCCTTGAGATTAAAAAGAATAGAGGAATGTCCATTCCTCATACTACCTCTGGAGCTCATTGCTCATGGAAACAAACATGAAACATTGATAGTCACACTGTCATCTTTTCACATCTTGTATGTGGCCCTTTCCTCCTCGAAAGCATCTTCTCCAAGAGAATCTGGAGCAGGTGTATCCAGAATGTAGGAGACTTTCTCTTGAGTGAAACAATTCTCAAGTTCTTAACCAGTCGACATAGTTGGGTCCGATCAACTTGTTAGTATCTAGGATACCTCTAAGGGATAGCGAGGATGCCATAAGTGTAGTTAACCTACAATGACCAAAACACAATATAAGCAGATAACTCATGAAGACATTCACAACTAGACTAAAATTTTTTTCTAATTGTGTCTCCCACTATTTTATCAAACTTCATAGTCCTCAAATATAAAAATCAAGAAACTACTAATGTTTCTTCATGGGGTTGAAATCCTTATTCCTCACAAATACCTTTGTGGATAGTACAACAAGTATTCATGAGTTCAAAGAGTAGGTAACTCTTTACCAATTGTACCTTTACAATTCTCAACATCTTTCATTATGGTGTCTTAGATCACATTAGTCTAGGATAGCACAACAAACTATAGTGTTCTAATTAAGTTGACCCTTCAATCCCATATAGTCATACTTAAACAATGCTGTCCTTGTGGATAGCACAACAAAGCAACACTATTCAGATATGCCATAAGCATCAATATGCACTTGATCAACATTATGTCAATTTTATAGTAAGCCTTGTGGATAGCACAACAAGCTTACTAAGATCTTGACATACTCTATCAACCAAGTTTGAAAGAAGGCCTTCGAGTGTCTACATCACTAATCAATCTAAGTCTGAAATTCAAGAAGATCAAATTGATCAGGTAAGTAGGTGGGAGGCTCCCTGTAGCTTTTTAGACACCAACAGAGTTGGCCAGGCCAGCATACGGACCTAATTAGACAACACTTTTCATACTTTTCTCAATACCAATTGATCTTATGAATTTAACTTTTGATTTAAAAGTGAATTCCGACATTATAACTTAATATAATTTTACGAGAAACTTTAAACTGATCTCGACACATCCTAACTATATAAGCTCAAAAATATACACTACAAATTATGAAATTTGCTTGCTTCTACTATTCAAAATAGCAATCACATTATCATGCCAAAAAATATATAAAGGTTTAATCAAAGTCATAACATATGACTAACAAATTCATATAATATGACATACTCTAATCTAATTAGGCATGCATAACACCCTTATTAGCTATACATCGATTTAATCATCATGCAACCATGATAATAAAATTTTAAATTATCATAAATTTATAATTTAATAATTAAAATTTAGAATCATGTTCATAAAAATCAAAAATATTTTTTTGAGTTTGAAGAATCGATGCAAAAATAATGCTACATTTTTGGCAGGATATGAACAAGAATAATTCTAAGCTACTATATTGCATTTGTTTGATCGAATCAGATAAGGATGGCTCTGATACCACTATTGGATTCCGTATAATAAAAATAATTTTTAAAATTTTTTAAAATACTCAAATCAATAGCTATATCAAATAAAACTATGAGTTGAACCCAAAATCCTAGAATCACCTTTCGAACACGATCAAAGCAAATTCAACATGCAAAGAGATAGAATATTATACTTTAACTAAAATAAAAAAGTAGTATGTTGGTGTTCTCCACAAGACCCCAAAGTAGAAGTCCTCCAATGTGATCCACACATGTTGGCCAAGGCCTTCCCAATCAATGCAGCCGCAGCCTTGTCTTCTCAAGAATACTCGGCTTCAAACTTACATCACAATCACCAAAATGACACCAAGAAGACACTCTTCAGATGTCACATAATCTAACATTTATTTTTAGCTCCAACATATAGAAAAATCAAATCCTAGGGCACTCCAGCAACACTTGCTGAAAATCTCACCACCTTGTAGCAACTTTTGCACTCAAATTTCTTCTTTTTTTTCTCAAAATTTTTTCTAAATTTTTTCTTATAATTTCACATTCTTCTCTCTAGCTCACTTAAAAATCTCAGCCAGAAGCCATCTGAGAAGTCCCCTATAAATAGGGACCAGGAGATGTTACATGGGATGAAGGGGTGCCAACTTTTGATGCTCCAACTTCCCATATGCCAAATAAATTCATGAGTAAATTTTTGATAATTACTTAGTGTAGAAGACTCTTCCTTCTCTACATGCCATAAAAATTTCATTAATTTTTGGCTTCAAAACATAGGATTTCTGATTTATCTTCTAAGGCAATGCATTTAATAAAGAGCCTTCTTTAAGAAGGACTCTTTATTTCTCATGCTGATTTGAGGTGGGCGGCAATTATATTTTTGTTGGCTTTTGGTGAATGTGGAGGAGTCCTTCTCAACTTGAAACTGGTTCAAGTTGGATAAGGATCCAATCCAAATTGACCCAATCCCATTAGGTCAAAGCCAACTGGTCTAGGTTAGCTCAAATACTTTGAACCAAACCAATTTGGGAACTTGGGTTAATACAATGTGCTAGCATATCAAATTAACCCATAGAATTTATATTAAACTTAATTAAATTAGACCAAGCCAAATTCTAAAGTGTATGACCCATTGGATTTCAAATCTAGCCAGTAGTGGACCTGGACTTTCGACGTAACCCTAATCCGATGAGATTAGGTCACCCGAAGAGTCCCAATCAACTTGGACTCTTTCAAATTAATTCCAGAATCAAATTTTTAATTTTTTTCAAGCCCACAAGTTCAAATTGATGTCTAGAAATATGTCATGACTATCTGAATGATTTAAAATTTTGATAAAAAATTATCAAAATATCCTTCAGTGGCAACTTCCCGTGTGATTCAATCTTTCAGTCAAACAACATCCAGATGAGCTATGGGCAGAAAAATATGTCAAACCCAATCACTTATTTTATGTATCTCAATCTGAAGGTGATGATTCATTGATGATACATTAGAAATCTTTTTCTAATTATTACCCTACTTTGGCCAAAGACTTCCAGAATCACCGTCCTATGAGATCACATAGGATGTTCGCTCTCCTTATTAGGAGTGACTGATCCCTTATTGATTCACAACCTCTATGCACACTTCACCATATCCAGAACACCCACATAAGGATCAGAGAATCAAGTTAGATAGTGAACCAAAATATGGATCCATGTACACAAGGTACCATGGTGACCTCAGGTCAAAGGATCACTTACACAACTCCCACTAGAGAATTATCAGTTGACATGTAAATAAGACTCCATCAAATTATTCTCTCACAGATCAATTCATAAATTCATTCTCTAATGAGCACCCATATCCTTATATTAGTGTCACCACACAAGTGGTTGTGAGATCAACCATCCTTATTTCTGAGCATACATAGGACATGCCAGTCTTACCAGTATCATTGATCTCTGACTTAATGTACCAATGACTAGAATATTTTAATCAGAGCTATCAAGGATTTAGGTCTCACTGGTGTGATCTTATTACATCCCTAAAACCATTGTCTAGACCTATGGGATTCATTATAATCTTAAAATTAATAAGATGCAGCATATAATGAATCAAAAATACTAATTTTATTAATAATATTAATATCAATAATATGAGTTTGGAAGATAAATTACAATAAACATCCTATCGCATCCCATATGTGATTGACTTATAGGGCATAATTCTTTCAATCACAAATAGAGAAATTACAAGAAGTTATCATATAAGTATCTTGTGAAGCAATCGATTGCTTTTTTCTCTTGTTCTTAGACCTATTTGGGTCAAGGGTAGCTATGTGGGAATAGTATCCCAAAGTTAATCGTCAGTCTATTGATGGTTATGCTCATTTTTGTATTTGTACATGAATTATGAATTAATAAAAATTATTTTGATATTTTTTATCACAAAATATTTCATCTTCTAATGAACTCCTATGTTGTGGTGAAGTCCTTAGGACTATTTAGACTCGACAAAGGAGGATTTGTCGTTTAGTCCTTAAATCTGTTCACGACCAAATGATATGTTGTTACTAAGGACGACAATATTTATCAAGCATAGGTCATT